>NW_004524767.1:2649161-2678789 GCF_000260255.1 Octodon degus | reverse complement strand
TTTTTTTTGCATTTTAGGTCTACAGGGTGTTCAGGGTCTCACTACTAGATGGGACTTGTAGTGATCTGCCTGTGTATGGCTGGCTTCCCACGAGCTGGGATCACAGGCATGTGCCACCACACCCATTCTCAATTACCCTCTCAGAGCACCAGAGATCATACCCCTAACCCCTGTGTCTGCTTGTAGGCACTTTAATACACTGAGCTGTTTGGCCAGCCCTCATCTATATTATACATAGTCTTTCAACATTTTGAATATTCCACCTTATAAATTTCTAAAATCATGTTTCTGTTGACAAGTCAGTGGTTAGTGTTTGTAAAGATGCTTTATACTGACAAGTCATTTTTTTCCAATTAATAAGTTTATTTCTTATCTTTGCTTTTTGATGATTTAACAATATATGTAATGATGTAGTTTTTTTTAGGTGAAACAAACTTGAAGCTTAAATCTTTTAATGAGAGAAATTAATATTATTAATCATATATACAATTGTAAGAAGACCTCAACAATTAATGAATCGAATATTTTTGTTTCCCTTTTCCTCCTTTGCCTCTGTGATCCTTGTTATGTATATTTTGATATATTTAATGGTATTTATCACGACTGAAAAATGCCCCCCTCCAAAAAACTAAAAGATATTTACTTCAAATCCTTGGGACATGTGAATGGTACCTTGTTTTCAGATGTAATTATTTTGAAAATGTAATTAAGTTGAAGATGCAGTTAAGTTGAAGCTCTTAGAAATGGTCTCATGCTATCACTCTGGATTAGCTGGGTAGGGCTGTAAATGATGGAGAGCATTCTCATCAGGGATGCATAGTAAAAGCTAACAGAGGAGTGGAAGAGAATGAACAAAGAGAGGAATAGCAACAAAGTAGTACCAGCAAACACCAGAAGCTGGGAAGAGATACATCATTCTTCCCTATGCTCCAGAGATGTGAAACTATGTTTATCTGGACCTTGGTCTTCAGACATATGAGAGGATAATTTTCTGTGATGTTAAGCCACTACAGTGTTACAATTTTTTTATGACCGTTTCAAGAAACTGATACCCGGTTCTAGTCAATTTTTTAAACTTTTGTTTCATTCTGTTCCTTCAACTAGACAATTTTACTTGCTCTTCATTAAGCTACTTAATTCTTCTTCTAGCTCAAATTTGTTATTGATATGACCAACTGATTTTTCAGTTTTACAATGGCCTTTCAAAATCCTGTACACTGTTGGATACATTTTTCCAGTATTTTCTGTCCTTTTTCTGTATTCTGATATTTTTGTTCACCTAATTCTTTCTGCCCTACTTTCTTTTAATTATTAGAAACAGATTTTTGCAAATTCATAATTTTTATTTAAATTCTTACATAATAAGTCCAACACTGAGTGTAATAAACATGACTTCTGTTAACTATTCTTATGTACAATCTTTCATGTCTCCTAAATTTTTTTAAAATTTTTATCACTTTAATGTAATATGACAATTGTAGAAAATAATTCACTCTGTATGTTTTCTTGATTTCATTGACAATCTCGTTGATTGTTTAATGGTCTTCCTTCACTAGTTCAATAAAGTGAATTCTTCAGGGTCACCAGTTCACTTACTGGTTAGCCAATGAACAGGAATTTCCTTAAATAGTTAAAAAAAATAATTATTTAAGAAAGATTCTATGTGTGATTGGATGAATGTTCAATAATACTGTGAGACTTTTCTGAACCATCCAACCCCTCACTTTCTCCATGTGTAGCATTGCAATGTGAGTCAAGCTGTGGATTTAGAACCTTCTTGGATTTTCAGGCTTTTTTGTAGACCTGTAGAGCTATTATCACAGACTGACCTTTTAGTTTCTCAGAAATATATTAGTATTTTTGGATCTCACTTTGGGTATTTCGACTTTCAGATACTCCTTTCCAAGATTTTTGGACCAACTTCTCTTTGTACCACCTAGCCTCACATCCCCGACTGCTGAGAAGTGAAACAGTAGCCACTGATTGTTTTCAAGCCACACTCTGAAGACAGGGCTTTCCTTACTGAAAGAGGTCTGACTCACATCAAATAAAATGAAGACAGTGATGGTGGCTTTTTAAAGGGAACTAACAAGCAAGCTGAACAATGGTGAGTCTTTGGCCATAAATTTTAAGGGACTCCAAACTCATCTTCTCTAACCAGTGACTCGTCCTGATTTTCTTGGTTATATGGTTGGGTACGAAGGCTTTCAAGAGATTAGCTAGACAGGCAAATGAACAAGATACATTCACTTGCTTACCTAGATTTTTTTAAAAAGACTCTTCAAATTGTTTTAATTTTCCGGTATGTACAGAGTTCTGAAACATTGAATTTTTTCAGTTTTTGCTTGAGGTTCTGTTCTCAGTTTTGCAAATTTTATTTATTTATTTATTTATTTGTTTGTTTGCTTGTTTGTTTTTGGCTTGTACAGGATGCGTTAAAGGCAGGTCTAGGAAGGCATGAGCTTCTGGGGATGGAACTACATCATCCGAAGCCTGACTGCTTTGCTTGAGCAGGCACTTAAACAACTGAGCTAATGGGCAGGCCTTCTGGTTTTGCGAATGTTATGGAAGAAGAAATTTGCAAAGGTATTTAGTCTGATGTTCTGAAGTCACCACTCCAGAGTTTCATGATTTTGGTGAACTTTTATTCTACTTTTGTTCTCAATGTTATATTTAGAAATGTATCATTCCCGTAAGAAAATGACTCAAAATTTTTCCAAGTTTCTTTCTGAATTATGCACTCTAATTTGTTACTTTTTACCTTGCAGTGATGATATACAGATAAGAAGTTGCTGATAGCATCATTCTTGGTAGTTGTTACTTTGCTTACACACACAAACACACACACACACACACACACACACACACACACTCCTCTACTTAAAAAATCTTTTCACTCTTGTCAGTGCACCTGTGGAGAATGAAAATTATACATGTTTTTGTCTGTCATCTTGATTTAGACCTCATATCTGCTATTTCTTGCCCATTTGCAATACTGGAAAACATTACTAAGGAGCATGTGGATAACATTTCATTCACATTGATATTAAAATATTTTATTTTTATTAAAAAATTCAAAGAAAATTCTTATTATTCATAAATATACTTTTATCAAAAATTACTGGTGCTATTCTTTTCCATTTGAGAAAATTTATACACTGAAAGAACAACTAATAGAAAAATATTTCTTACTTTTTCACTAGCTGCAATGGTGTCTTTCAGGTCAGAAAGTCTATTTTCACTTTCACGCAAACGGTTTTTCCAGCTTGTGATTGAAGTTTTAATTTCCTGTATATCACTTTGAACCTGTTTCATAGATTCTATTTCTTTCCTAAATTGTTTATTCAGGGGTTCCATCATTTTTATATTCTCCTCTATTTTTTTATCAGTGTATTCTTTAGAAGCACTTAGTACTTCTTTGATTATAGTTACCACTACATTTTTTAGTTCTGAAATTATTTCTGATCTGATTTCTTCTATATCTTCCTGCAGTTGATTCTTTACTGTCAACGCTATAATTTCAGAGATATCTGGCGTGTGATTTTTCTTCACAAACCATCAAGTCAAGAAGAGCATGGAGCAAAGTACTTCAAGTCTTGCAAGAAAACAAATTCCAACCCAGACTGATATATCCTGCAAAACTATCTTTCAAATATAATGGAGAAGTGAAATATTTTCATGACAAAGAACAACTAAAGAATTTCATGATGACAAAGCCAAGCCTACACAGACTACTAAATGAGGTTCTAGAGAGGGAGCAAATTGATCACAGCCCCATGAATGAGAATGGAAAGAACCCGTCAAACAGGGCAAACAAACAGAGGAGAATAAGAGGTTTACAATAGTAGTCTTTTAGTTATTCCTTTGTGTTCAGCAGCAGAATATTTTCATCAGCACACTCTACAAATGGACTTCTCTTCCACCCTATGGGTCATGATTCCACTTGAGTCTACAGGGTGGATTTCAAATAAATAGCTGTAGCTCAGTTCCACAAGTGATGCCCAGCCACCAGTAACTGTCACGGTCATTATGCATGTCCACAACACACTAGAACTTTGTGAGATATCCTATCCTCAAACTGTTAGACATGCTGGTCATTTACTTGCCATTCCAGTATTTATCTTATGTTTTACTCTTAGTACTTCTTTGCTATCATGAAAACTTTTTCTGAGTTCAAATGTTTGGAAACATTTACTTTTCTGAATATTGCTTAATCTTAATTTTTGTTCTAAGATTTACACTGTATCTTTGACTTACAATTTATTTAAAAGACATTGTATGATATCTTCTCCTAGTATTAGAAACTTTAAAAAGTATATTTCCATTTTCTGTTGACTTTAAAAAAACAACAACAAAGGTTTGTACCTATGTTGTTTATTTATTATTTCTTGCCTATATCTTGTAATATGAGAAACTACTTTGGCAGTAACAGTACACAATGTACTAACCATTGTTACTCTCCTAAAATCTTGTTTTGAGATTTTGTAAATAAATAAATAAATAATAAAAAATAAAAAAGAAAAAAAGAAAAATATTCAAAAAAGAAATTATTGATATTGAAGCACTTACCAGACTGTATGACAAGAAAATTTGAAGATAATATGTATTAGCAGAAATACTAGTGTAAGCCTGGTATTTTTAAATTCATAAATACATAAGATGTATAAATTAAATTCCTGCAGTACTTATATCTGCTTAAAATACAGTATATGATACTCATTCACACACACAAAAACAACTATTTAACGAAAAGCCATAGATGACTTTTGAGAAGTTTAAGAATTTGAAAGAAAACTACTAGGTGCTTTAAGCAGACAGGAGAATTCATATGAAAAAACTGAGTCATAAATGCAATGTTTCTGTTGGACTAAAAATGACAGCTTTTCTCACAAACATTCCTTGAATTTCAGTTACAGTTATACCACATTCCCAGTGCTTTTGTGCCTGTCTTTTTCATTCCTTTCACTTCTGAAGTCTGTATTACTTTCCAAATTAAAAGAATAAGTGAAAAGGTTATTAGGATTAGAACTAATGCTATTATTTTGACCTGCTTCCATGAAGTGCAGACAAGAACCTTTGGCTTCAGAGACTCTCAGACAGTCCCTCGAGTTCTACATCTTGCAAGGCAATTGCCTCATAATTTAATTTTATCTGGAGAGTGCTGCAGTTATGAGTGTGAAGCACCATTTAGTTTAAGAATCACTCTTTTTGAAGACAAAAATAATTAACAACTTTACTGCATGCAGTAAGTAAAGTGTGAATCTACATGTTTATAAGCTTTGTCTTTACATCTGGGAAGAGGAGCGAACATAGGACATGCCCCATATTTATCTTTACAATACACTTAGGATGAGTTGACCATTATGGATGATTGCTGCTCCTTATTAGTATTGCTGGAGCTGTGTGGGGTGACTTTCTCTCAAATCTTTAGCCTTCACTTTAATAGCCCTAATCTTCTCCTTGCTGCCTCCCTTTTCATGTTCACAAAGATGCATCCTTTGGACAACTGCTCTTTATTCATAGGACCCTACACCTAACCAGATTTTTAGAAAACATGTACTATTCGTCCTCAGTAGTCATAAATGGAGCAGAAGGCCCAAGATTAGACACAAGGTTATGGTTAGTTAATTTTGTCCTAACTTCCCAGAATTGCATAATCAAACCCAATCACCTAATCTCCCCCAAACACTGAGTTAGACACAAATACTCATCTACTAACAAACATTAAACCCACCCTCATCTAGAAAAATAGTGAAAGAATTAAGAGGAGAAAATATTCATTGGGTTATAGAAAAAAACCCCTGGAACTTGGCCTATGTGCATTACAGGGATAAAGATGGAGTATATCCTATGGTAAAAGGATTTCCTGGTGATCGTATGGAATAAAATATTCTACTGGCAAACAAATTTGCTAAACATAATCATTAAGCAATGTAGTGAATATTTTTACTTTCTCTTCAATGCATAGGAGAGTGGAGACTATGAAACGAACTGACCCTGATGTGCAGTTGAGTATGAAACCCCAGTGATGATGCTGGAGTGTGGGTGGAGAGAGGTATCTCTGGTAACAGCAAGTCCAACAAATACTGCTCTAAGGATTAGGAAGATGTCTATTGATCATTTTCCTGTGTATGCATTTTTACTTCTGCAAGGCCTCATTTAAAATTTTGCATCAGCAAAGAAAATGTTGAAGACATAAAAGTAAGGAAAAAAGCACTCTTTGGACCTCAATCCAATGGTTCATCTGAATGTCAAGCCTGCAGGGCTCTTCTTGTGTTGAGTTATCCAGAATTGCAAAAGTAAGCTCAATATAATCATCTTTTTCTTTGTTCCCTATCATGTTAGTTTTCTAAAATTCCTTTCTTCCTATGCTGAAAAAAAATTGCATATGTTATGATACTTAGAGAAACTTTTGCCTATTTACAATTTTTAGAAAAATTCAGTTTGCTTTTTATTCATTTGTTCACTTTATGGTTCCTCCCTCTATAAAATTCAAGCTTATGAAAAGTGTCAAAGTGACTTATTTGTCCATTCTTCTATTACCAAAATCTAAACCTGTACTTGACATAAATAAATATTGAGCTCAGCAATTATTAGTAGGTAACCTTTCTTCATTTTTCTAACAAATGTGTTTTTAAAGTATTACACCAAGCCAGTAAGCTATAGTGTTCAACTACAAAAAACAAAAGAAACATTCCAAGAGTGTGAAATTTTTAAATCATAATAATATAAAAATTAGAAGACTTCACAATTCAAAATTTGTATTCAAAATTGTACCTTAAGTTCAAAATAAAGTTCAAAATACAGATATTTAATTTCATAATGTTGAAGATTTCTTGTAATACAGTAATGATGTTTTTCATTACTTTAAATACACACACACACACGCACACACACTGAAATGTCTAGGGCTATCATTGTACATAGAAAGCCATATTCAGAAGGAATGACTAAACAAAATCTCTAATTAAAAAACTCTGGCCATCTAGCACGAGGCAGGAAGAACCCATACTAACTGCAGCTTACTGCAGACCAACAGTCCTACATGGCAATGATATCTCTGGGCAAGCTTGTAAGCAGCATCGGATTTTCCAAATGTTTGGTTTTTGAGTCTGGCTTTGGTCTTCTAATCCCAGAAGAGGAATTTGTTTGAAATATGCTTCCTCTAGTAGCTCTGTTTATTTTTAATCTTTGAAATTATTGTGGTTTGCATCTGGACACTATTTATGCATATTTATTGGAGTACTTACAAATCTAACAGTTGTTTCAAATACAGAATTTTGGTAACTAGATGATATTGCTGTAGTTATTTTTATAAAATATTTCTGATGGATGTTTTTTCTCTAGAATAAAGAGAATACGTAGTAAATTCTTTTATAATAGTAGCTGGATTAGACTGAATAACTTTGAGACCAGAATAAAAAATAACAGGACATTTCTAAGGATACAGAACTCAGGCTAATTCCTCAGAATGTATTACACAACATATGACAGTGGTCCCTGTGTCTAATATGATTGAATACATTCTGGAGAAGTGGAGGCTGATCGCAGGGCGCGTCATGTCCGTTGACTCTTCAAGCAGCACAGGCACTAGCTGTAAGACCGATCGCTGCGATTGAGTCTTTTTCAGAGCAAGCCTTAAGTGAATAAACTGAAGTGTTTAAATGTTTACAAAGATTTTAGGGAAAATACTTTACCATTTCATATATTTATTCTTCATTGTATTCAGTCTAAGAAGGCCTAAAATCAGTATTTGTACTAATTATTGTTTTTAAAAAACTACAATTCTCATTTTGTGAACAAAATATCTATATGGAAATAATGTTTGTATGAATATTTTGGAAAGCATAGTACCCACTAACAGAAAAACAAGAGAAAACAATGCATCCAAAATGCTATCTGCAGGCCTTGGGGCGAGGCTGGCTGCAGCTCATGCCAATATGTAGCATCCTAATTCTTAATTTAAATAACTTAGATAACCAGTAAAAGACAAACTGTAAAATGTGAATTGAGTAAAGTGAGTTAGCTTAGTATCAATGGCTTGGATATGCTTAAAAATTGTAATATACTTTTTATTTTTAAATTTGAAAATAAGAAAAGTATGGAACTGACTTATTTTGCAACAGATGTCACGTGATATTAACCTGCAGTAAGGATGTTACATTTTATGCAATATGTTTTAACCAAGTAGTAATTCCAACTTCATATTTCTGATTGTAGTATACTGAGACAATATGAAAATTATATACAATATATAATAATATAATTAGCCTTTACGCAACCATCTGAAACAACTACAGAAATCGCAAAAATTTTAAATGTAAGGAACTGTCAGAATGCATCTCTAAATGTCATTTGATTTCTAGCTATTCATTTTGACTCATTAAAATATGATCATACTATATGAATTATTAGAAATAATAGTTAAATTGTCTTTGATGAAATCTGATGAAGGGCTGGCATGATAGTTCAGTGGACTAAGCACCTGCTTAGGTAAGCACAGCGACTGGGGTTGAATCCACCGTACCACATGCCACTGCGATCCCACCTCCGGGGCCTGCTGAGCCATCGATCAGGTCTCGACATGGAGGCACATGCCTGTAATTCCAGCACTGGGGAGGCCCAAAACAGGAGGATTGCTATGCATCCAAGCTGTGTAGTGAGATCCTGTACCAAATACATAAATTAAAAGAAAGAAAGAAAGAAAGAAAGAAAGAAAGAAAGAAAGAAAGAAAGAAGTCATACGAGAAAGTGTGGGATGACTGAGATTGAAATTGAAGTATTTCAAACATATTACCACACTGTCAGATTTGTTGACTGGTCTTTAAAATTATATGAATTAGAAATGTGCAATATATTCTATATTAAGGATGATCCAGCCTGTAATGCCAGCTTGGGTAGGTTGAGGTGGGTAGATTACTATGAGTATGAGGCCAAACTGAGCTACAAAGTGAGTTCAAGATCAGCCTGAATTGTACAGTGAAACCCTGTCTTAAAAAGACAGAAAACGAAACAAACAATGACAACAGCAATATATATATATGCATATATATATATATGTACACACACAAATATGGAAGTAGTAACAATGATTAGTCATAAAATTTTATAAGATAAAATATTAATAATCTTTTAATGATAGTTTTATATAGAGAGCATGTATCCTGTATAATTTGCTTATATTTTTTAAATCTCTATATCAAGGTATTTAAATACAAATGTTTATAGATGTTTGACTTTTATAAAGAATTAATCAAAATCAATTTAACTTGCTAGTATTGTTACTTATTTTCATAGAGTGCAATGTTGCTTTAAATTATAGCATCCAATCTATTTGGCAGGAGTTTTGTTTGGGGGTTGATTAAGCAATAATATTGGAAATAGTGCTATCCAAAATGGATCAAATTTGAATGACTATACTGTTGACTGTAACTGTAGTGAGTGCTTGACAGTTTTAAGTATATTGACAACTATTCAAATGATTTTGGATATTAATTTTAGTAGGATTTAACTTTGCTTCATCAAAATCCTTGCTATTCATCGTATTTTGGCATTGGCTATTGTTCATGAAGAACACTAACAAAGTGACCAAGAAAATAACAAATCCCAGACAGAACCAACTAAAAAAAGTGGCTGGAATTGAAAAGAAATTTCATTCAAGCATTAATTGATTTATTCATTCAGTTAGCAATTATGTATATTATGAAACACTGTTATACTATCTATAGTTTCAAGGGAGTTATACATTAATAGTCAAAGAAAATGTCCCATTGTGTAGTTTAAAAATTGTATATTGTCGGGGCTGGTGAGATAGCTCAGCAGACTAAGCACCTACTTTGGCAAGTGCAGAGACCAGGGTTCAATCCCTGGTACCACATGTGGTGCCAGCCCTGCCCTGGGGTGCACTGAGCCAGTGATCGAGTCCAGGCATAGTGGTACATGCCTGTAATCCCAGCTCTAGAGAGACTGAAAATGGAAGGGTCACTACAAGTCCAAGCTGCATAGTGAGACCCTGCAACAACCAAATACATAAAAATATAAAAATTAAAAAATTGTATATTGTGCTTGAAATTTATTTGCATTGATTGTCATAATTTGTTTTTATTTTTATTACTATGCATTTGTGGTACATAATCACTGTACACCTTGTGTGGAGTTTGGAGAAGTACATAACATATCTTGATCCCTTTTTTCATCCCCTTCTCTCCCCTCCCTTTCTTCTCCTCAACCTCTCAATCTCCTCCTTTAGGAATGATCTATCTACTTTCTATAATGGATGATTTAATTTGCTTTTTATTTGTATTTTGAATATTGATTTTATACTGCCACACACAAAGTCACTTTAGTATGAGTGAGACCCATTGTGAATTTGGGGAAAGAAAAGTGAATCTTTCAAGGATTCTTTAACCCTAGTAGCTGTAGTTATAAAAGGTGTGATTTTTGTTTCTGTGTAAGCATTACAGAAACACATTCCATATAGTATAATTTAATCAGGTCGATGGAGTGTGAACCATTACACAGGAAGTACAGGTCTCCAGGCAATAGAAGGCTTATGTGGAAATTTACACTTAGCACCATATTAAGAGTGCTTGTGTGTTCAGTTTACTAACTTTCTACCATAGGAAGAGGCATGTAACTTGAGCCCATAAACCATGCTACAGTGCATAATAAGCTGTTTCTGTAGATACAGACCCACATTCAAATCTGTCATCCACTGAACTGTCTGTGAAAGGACAGAATCGTGCTTCTATTTCTTTATTGTAGTGTTCTTTCCTTGTGTATCAGTACACAAAATTTAGTAATTAGCAATAGGTTTCACTTCCTTAAACATGAATGAGCAAACTCTCAGCTTTCCTAGACTTTATGAGGGTGTAATAACCCTCTTGACCTCTACCTAGTAGCAAGGTGCTCACCCACCAGCAGGAGAAAATGAAGATGGTGGCTGCCCCCTTCCTCTTTATGGATAGGTAAACTATGTTTTCCTCCAATTTGCATTAATGAAGGAAGAAAATGTGGGATTAACTTTATCAGATCCAAGATACACAAATCATTGCATGAATGTGCACTTTTGTAGTTTGGGGCATAAATTGAAGTCAACAATAATATTTTCACCTTTCCTGTTATGAATAGAAACTTCAAATACAAAATAAACATTTAAAATTGCTTTTCCTCTCAACATGCAGGAGGAGAAACAATTTTCTGAAGTTAATAACATTTCTGCCAAGGCTGTGGGGAAATCATGCAAAGCTAAACTGCGTGGCCAGAAACCTTCTAAAGAGAAAACTTTTTGGAACCTCTATTACTTTTTTCTTTATTGTTCTATGAGATTTAAAATGCTTTGAAAGAGTAAGTATTTCTCCAGAAGTTCGTGGAGGAGGCACTTCAGCTCTTCTCCATTTTTCTAGCCCCAGCACTCAGGAAAGTCAAGGGTCTCTCAAGTACGTTTTCTTTCATTTTTCTAAAAATACATGTGGGATTTGTTATTTATTAACTTACGCCTGAAATTTATGTAGAAAATATTTCAATGAAGTGTAGGTTTTTGGGTGAAGTTGTTGGCTTTCACATTGTGGTTTGATACGATTTTACATAACAGAATAGCTATAATATATTTTTGTGCTTGGCACTCCTATAACAAGGAAAAATCTTAGGAAAAAATACAAGGTACAATTTTAGTATCTTATGAATAACAAAATTGATGTGTTTGAAATTGCCTTGCTCTCTTCTCTCTTACTCTGGCCAGAAATCACATTGAAATTAAAACATCCACCTTGCAAAGTCCAGCACCATTTACTGTACAGTTGGAGATAATGACCTTTATGTTGGCTTTGGGACTTCATTACAGATGACAGCAAACGTTTTCTTAAAGGACCCAAAAGTGACTATTCCAGGCAGTGGGGCCGTGCGTTTTCTACCACAGCTACTCAACCCATTTGTCAGCATTAAAGCAGGTGTAGATGACTATTTCCCAACAAGCCATTGCTTTCAGACACTGACATCTGAATCTCACATAATTTTTAGGTGTGGTGAATTGTGCTACTCTATTTATAATTTTTACAAACTTATAAAAGTGTGTGGCAATTGCTCCAACTTGCAGTCTCCGCAGAGATGAGCAGGGCTTCCTCTCAGGTCTGTGGGATGCGGTTGCTGATCTCTGCCGCCACCTGTACCTCTTGTCTGCACTTCTAAACTGAGGTTTCTTTAATTGTCCATCCCTGTTTCTTGTCTAACTTGAACTTCAACAAGTTGACATAGAAACATAATTCTTGGATCCTCTACCTGTCCAATGTCCTGCTGTATTTTTTTGCCAACAACTTCCTTGCTTGTACCATTCACTCTCATATGAAAAAATCCACAATGCTAAAATAATTTTATAGTCATGTCCTCAGCCAGTTATTTCTTTGGCCATTCTACCTAATTTTGTTGTGTAAATCCCAAAATGTGAATATAATGATATGAGGAACATTTTCATGGTCAGCTAAATGAAGAAACAAATACTACATATTTTTTAAGAAGTAATTTGAATACACAGTAATGAAATAATATATTATTGGTTATCATAGCTTGGGGTTTTGCAAGCAGAACAGTACAATATAGGACACATTTTATAATTTTATAATGAACCACCTAAAAAAATCATATACAAAGAGTACAGGAAATCTGTCCATACACTAAAGACTATAGACTCCAGGTGAGGGCCTGGATCCCATGGCAATGTCCTGCATGAGTCCAGCTGAGAGCCTAGACCTCAACAATGTCTGCCAGGAGTCCAGCAGGAGGTCTAGAGCCCACAACAATGTCTCATGCAAGCCTGCTTCATGGATCAGCACTGGGAAGGCCCAAAGCCAAGTTCCCATCAGGAAAGCCAATGCGACAAGCTCCTCTAGGAGACTGAACAGTGCACCATCTTCCCTTCCACAGCCAGGAAGTGGTGCTTAAAGTAAAGACCAGAGCTCTCCCAAAGGAACTGTAGACATGTTTAGTGACAAAAAGGTCCCAAGCTCCTTCAATGATAAGAACAATGGAGTTCATTAAGAAAGCCAGCATGACAAGTTCTCCAAGAGAACCAACAGCTCCAGCAGCTCCCAACAGCCTCCCAACCACTTCTCCAGTTGTGCCTCTTATACTGCTGGCAATAATCCTCAGGAGGGCCCCCACACCCAACACCACCCTGTTTCAATTTAGCTGGGTGTTGCAAGTTGACCACCAGTTGTCAATCTACCACACTGGCCATGGTTCCCATAATAATACATGTGGACTGATGAGGACAGGATTTGGACTTTTTGTAGTGTAGTAGACTCTTCCAGATCCTTGTCTCAGTCTAAGAAGCCAGTATTTGTAATCCCAAAGTTATACTATTGGAATCCCATCAAGTTGATTCCATTTTCAAGGCAACTCACAGCGAAAATAAAGACACTAAATTATATTTTCAATTGTTGGGGAGTCAAGAGGCTCTCAGTCCAGCCACAAAGATGGTTTTCCAGAACTAAGAGAGTGACCCAAGGCCTCACCCAGTTTTATTCAGTGGAGATATGGCTTGAGGAGGATTGACTGAGAATTGTGGGAAGTAGGTGACTACTGTGAGCTGAGCTATGTGGGTGGGCTAGATTTACCTCTGCCTTATGCAGAGAGGATATGCAGAGAAAGTAATCTGAATTATACTATTATGCCATAGAGATAGTATCTACTGTTTTGGTAAGTCTGATGCTTCAGCTTTGATGTAGTCTTTCAAGCCCCAGGAAGTCATAGCCTCTATCTCGAGGCTCCATCCCAGCTGGTGGTGCGGAGCATTAGTTCTACCGTCCTGTCTTGACCCAGCTCACATTAAAGAGCAGCAGGTGTAGGTTACCAGGGAAACATGCACACCACCTTCAGAGACTATCACCAGCACCTCAGCTAGACCAATATACATTGCTTAAGGCCAATTGAAGGATAAACAGAAGTCCTGGTCAGCTCTGTACATAACAATAGGAGGAAATAGGGTCAGGCTTGTCAAAATGGAGATAGTCACTCTTCTTTCAAGGAGAGCTGCTCAGGGTGTCCTCCACATTACAGTACATATATTATAAATCATTTTGACTATATGCTATATGATATAAACAACCTGCCATGGTTTAAATGAATGTTTCATAGTGCTTCATTATTTTGTGTGTGTGTGTGTGTGTGTGTTTGTATGCTAATTTCAGTTTGTTGTGTTCAAACTTTGATCTTGCCATCATACAAAGGAATTATTAGATCATTCTATGTTTTGGTTATATGTTAAGGACTGAAAACAAAACGAATTGCAGGTTTTAATTTCTTTTTTTAATCATTCTTATGATCTGTTTTTCCAAAACTTCGATTAAAAATACAAAAATGATTTTTAATTTGTTTTATTTTTTAAAGAATACAAAGTAATAGGAAAAATTCAGCATTATAAACTACAAAATTTCACTAAACAAAGTAATAAGAATTCAACAAAGGCAGCTGTATTGCATCATGTTATCTGCAAATTTGTTGTTTAGGTTATCAGATATAAACATGCAAGATTGGTTTAAAGAAAAAAAGTTATAAGAAATTTAAAAAAAACAATAAAATAAAAAAAATACACATTAACTGCTCCTTTCCAAAGATCAGCAAGAGTCAGCAGTAGAATGATCCAAGCTATCCTGCATGTACACTCAAATATGTCTTTTCCCTTCTTTCATTTGAAAAGTTATGTACTAAAATTTAGGGAAAACTAATTCCAGAGATCAACAATGATAGCTACTTCTGAATTTTATTTCCAGAAAATTACACAAATAAATATTTTATCATATAAAATTCTGTCATAATCATATAGATCTATTTACTATAAAACAGAACTGTGTATATATGAAAATTACATAGAAATTATTTTTTCATTTTTCATTTAAATTTTAAAAGATTATTTTGTAATACTGAAGATTGAATCAAGAGCCTAAGACCTGCTAGACAAGTGCTGAATCCTTTAGCTGCAACCAGAGCCCTCTTAGTAAGCCTTAGTATTTGATTTTTATTCAGTGGACTTTATATTCCTATAGTACCTTGATTGAAATGAACCTTGGCTCCCTCTTCTTTTTTTTTGTCATTCCAATGCCTTCCTAATCTTTTATTGAAAAAAATCCCTACCTTAACGCTAAACCTTCCTTTAGATTCACAAACCTAAATGGTCTTTGTAACACCCTCCCGAAACTAGCCGCTGGAAGCCGGAATCATGGTGAGGCTGTGGAGAAAAGCGCAACCTGCAACCTGCCCCAGTGCCCCAGAGTCTTATAAAGATAGAGAAATTCACTCCCAGATTTTCTTTAGGGACAGTGTTAAGTAAATTTGAGACTTTAGCACCAACCAGTTTGAAATATTGGTACTTGAAATCTGGGCAGCCCAGACATTGGACGTAGTAACACAACCAGTGCGCGTGATCCAAGGGTTTAGTACTGATGTCTGGTGTTGTCAGTTGAAGCTATGGCTGAAACTTGCTTCAGATTCACCATGTTGTTCTATAAGTGAACATTCACTAAGCAGTTATTCATAGTTATAACTTCACTTAATGGTAGACATGTGTATCATGTTTTTGTGTTTTCTTTGTTTAAAAGATTACTGTGAAAGATTTATAGAATTTCTAAAAACAACATAGTAATTCCTTGATCTTCCAGCCTATAATTGTTCATTAAAAGAAGTAAAATTTGTTTGGGAAATACTGCTTTTATCTAGTTTAAAATGATTTTAAATCATGGATTCTAATTCCACATAGAATTTATAAATCATCTGTGGGTAATCTGTCCAAAAAGTGTATTCAATGTTCATTTGATGGGGCCGGTAAGATAGCTCAGTGGACTAAGCGCCAGCTAAGGCAAGTGTAGAGACTGTGGTTCAATCCCCTGCACCACATGCTGCACCGGCCCGACCCTGGATGAACTGAGCTGGCCACCTAGCTGGGGTTGGTGGCACATGTTTATAATCCCCATGCTGGGGAGGCTAACAACAGGAGGATCACCAGAGTCTGAGCTGCACAGCAAGACCCTGTATCAAATACAAAAAAAAAAAAAAAAAAACAAACAAACAAAAAACCAAACCTGTGATGTCCATTAGTAACTTGCTTTCAAAAAGAGAAATTGACTTAATTTTAATTTTCTAATACAACTAATATAGCTTAGATGCTGTTATTGTCACTTATGATATGAAAATAATTAAACTTGGTGGCTGCTTGGGGAAACTGCCATCTGATCTTTATGGTTAAATTCAATTTCTGCTACAAGTACTGCAGTGAAACAGTAGATTTCAAGAGTAAAACTTCAATCTTGTTTTATTTCTTTGCATGCAAAATTGTGTATTTCAGCCATCTCTAATGCAGTTCTTCATTAAGCAATAGTTCATCAAGTTGGTTTTGCATATTTGTACATTTTTCCATTGCTGAGCAATCAATGGTTCATTAGCAAGCTATTAAAAAGTGGCTGAGAATTAAACTAAGAACTAAGTTTTAAAGACAAATTTTAAAACGTAAAATTTTCTTACACAGGCTTCACTTCAGAACCACTTACTATATGTGACCCACTGTCTGTGGGGTTGGTCTAACCCTCGTAATCACAAGGAGGTTACCATTACTGGAGAAACAGGGGCTCAGGAATGTAAAACAGCATGTTCAATGTTGTGCAGTGGTTGTGGGTACCATTCTGATGTGCTTGATTTTGTGGTCTATTTTGTAACCAAAGGCTCAATATCTTAACAGTTTCTCTCTTATTTCTGAGAATAGTCAATGTGATCTTTAGAGGCAATGGTTTTCAATAAGCAACAGGATATTTGGATGCAAGCAATATGAGGTGGTTGGAAGTGTTTGCTCACACCAGGAAACACCAGACAACAAGGTGTGTTTTATGAAACAGGATGCTTTACTCCGCTTAGCTCACTGAGGTACAAAACGACAGACTATAACACAGCGGCTCAGAGAGCTCATGCAATTTCAAAACTCTCTGCGTGATTTTCAATGAGCCGTTTGTCTACTGCAGAATTGTATTGCTATCCAAATGGGTTTCTGTCTGTCATCTCCAGATTTCTTCTTTCTAAAATTTTTCATTTTGCTTCTGTTACACAGACAAATACAACAAGCAGGAGAAAACAAAATAAATGACCAGCTACTGTGTATCCGCAGCATACCCAGACAGCTCCCACTTTGAATATTTAATGCTGGTCATCCATTGGGGTTTTAAACTTATCAAAATGATCATACCCTCAAAAGCTACTTTACTAAATTTTAATTTTACATGATCGTCTGGCTAGTGTCCTTTCCATACATTTTAATAAGAAACTGTATTACTCTGGCAAAAACTTTCACTTTTGTAAAATTATCCATAGATTTTCATTTAGAATAGCAGTGAATAACTGTCACGTTCTCTAATTTCTCTTTTTGTTTTTAAATAACCCCTAAGCATATGCTATGTTGCTGCAATTTTCAATTTCCATAATTGTTCTTAATGTATAAATTTTGATAGACCTCGGAACAAACTTACACTTATGAAGGATTCTTAATTCTATCACTATATTCCTGAGTGTATGATAAATGAGGATAATCTTTTTACTTTGGAAACAGTAATTATTGTACAACTGGATATTTTATTATCTTTAATAGAGACAAATCCAGTGTCTGCTCTAAGTCAGACTCAGTCTCTGTACTGAAAGGAGACAAGAAGGCAAGAAGGCGTGGAGACGTGAGAGGCACCTCAGTCTTCACATGGCTTCTGTTTCACAGGAGAAAGATGAGAAAAACCTGAATAATAAATCAATCTGAAGTGTGCAGCTGAGGAACTGGGAAGGCTCAGGCGTGAGGGCATGAGGGGTGGAACACTAGTCCACTGTCTTTAGGAGGCTGGGACAGTAAATTAGATAAACAAAGCCTTCTTTAGAGAAGCAGAAAAGACCATGTCTTGCTGCACCATAGGAAGTTTCATCTCTCAGTTTCTTTGGCCACTGGATAAATGTGAGTGCATTATGTGTATTTTACTCATTATTGTACTGGTTATGTTTTTATTTTGATTAAAGAAAAAGATAAAAGGAGAAATGTTTTTTTTTTCTTTCCTGCATTAGTACTGTGCCCATTTTGAAAGATGAGCTTTCTAAAATCTTTTTAACTGAGATTTTCCTGGTTAAGATTCATTTTCACCAGCACCCTGGGGCCCGAGGCAGGAAGAACCTTGGGAGTTTGAGGCCAGCCTGGGCTAGGTAGTGAGTCCGGGCCCTTCTGAGCTCCAGAGCTTAGAATTTTGAGACAGGGTCTCACTACGTAGTTTGCATGCTTGTATCTGGTAATCTGGTAAACTACTTTAAAAATAACCATATGAAATATAATAACCATTGTTAATTTTCTAACATCTTGTTTTGAAATTCGTATCATTTTTAATGTTTTTTATTCTCTTAAAATAAAAAATAAGGGCTGAGGAGATGGCTCAGTAGAATAAGTGCTTCCCTGGCAAGCACAAGGGCCTGAGTTCAATCCCCAGTTCTGCCAAAAAATAAAATAAAATAAAAATAATGTTATCCTGGATTTCAAACAAATAAGCAAAGATTTTTTTTTTTTTTTCTTTTCGTTCCTCCTTGTCTTCAGCCCACCTCTGAGCTTAGCTTCCTTTGCTGACTGCTGGGGCCCTGCTGGGAAGAGCAAGAGCTGGCTGTGCGACGGGCAGGAGCGCTGGGTGGTCCACAGCAGGAGGGTCACGCCTTCTCAAGGCCACCTTGGGAGGCGTTCTTCCCTCAGAAGCGTCAGCATCTTATCAAGTAACCTGGAGCGGCCTCCTTTCCCCTGCCACACTTCTACCAGTTTGTTCATAAAGTTGGGGTTCCCCAACCTCTTGTGGAAGTGGACCCCAGAGCCTTCACGCCAACTCCAAGATTTTAGAAATCATTTATTTGATACAGGGTTTATTATGCAGTTCAGTCTCACAATGATCCTCTTGTCTCAGTTTCCCCAGCGGTGAGATTACAGTTGTGCGCCACTAAACCTGCTTTCCGCCTGCCCGGTATGTGGTACCGGGGGTCGAACCTGGGTCCTGATGCTTGCCAGGCAGGTGCTTAGACTGCCGAGCTATCTCCCCAGCTCAAGATCTTAGAAATTCTTATCTTGAACGTTGAAAATTGTGATGGATAAGGGCAAATACATTTGTTCTGCGTTGGACCTACTGAAATTTCAGCATGGTCAGGTTCACTTTGTGAACACCCATTTGTCTGTTTTATTTTTCCCAGTTTAAAAAAAAAAAATGTATTTTGATAGAAAAATTTTCCTTTTCATAAAAACACAATGTGACACTAAAGTATGTACTTTGTTCATTCCTTAAATGTTCAATAACATATAAGCAGGAAAGTAAAAACCCCAGTGCTTAGCTGGAGAAGACTGGAGGCGCTGCATTAGACGCCACGTAGCCCGCTTGCCTGCCTGCCTGCCTGCCTGCCTGCCTGCGCCCTTACGTTTGGGCTCAGCATCAGGAAGCGGAAAAAGTGTACCGCGCAGATGAGGGCGCACGATGAAAGCTAGCACACGCCCCATTTATAAGTGGCAGCTGGGTGGAGACCTGAACACAACGTGAAACGAGAGCTGCCCTTTCTCATTGACTCCTGGGCAGGTGCAGCACTCCACTGCGCTGCCCTAGGGCTCCACCTCCAGTCATCGGGCTTGAGACGCTTTCTCTGCATCCGTGTACTGAGCGCGTCGGAGTACTTAGGTCCTGTCCTTTCAGGACAAGTAACTGCCCACCGCACCGCGAAGTAGATCCAGGCGCTGTCCTCCGCGTCTAAGCCGCAGCCCCACTCTCGGCCTCTCCGCTGGATAACCAGGCCGGGGCTGCACCACCCTTCTCCGCGCTGCTGTTCAGGGTTTGCCAACTCGCCTTTGCCCGAGGAGGTATGTGGGTATCCAAAACGTGCAGTTTTTAATATTCTCAATTTTACACCCTTGCCCGACTTACTCAATTGATCTTTTTTTTTTTTTTTTCTCCGAATGCCTTCAGGGCAGGTTTGGCTGGCTTGAGTTGTGGGGATAGAACCACAGCAACCTGAGCCTGACTGCTTTGTTGAAGCAGCCACTTAAAGAACTGAGCTAAGGGGCAGCCCCCGTCTTGTTTTTTAAATGGCACAAATATCTCATCAATTTTATTTGAAAAATTGAAAATTAACTTTTAAAATAACCGGGATTAAAAACAACAACAAAAACAAACAAACAAAAAGACTTGCAATCATCTTTCAGCTCCATTATCTTATTCTGTACGATGAGAGTATGGGTAATGTCATGGCTGAAGACCTGAAGAGAGGTCCTGGGTCCTCACTCTCGCACGATGCCGTGTTACACACCATTTCAAAACTGAGAATAAAACTCTTTCGTAGTTAAAGGGAAAACATTAAATAAAACATGAGCATTCTGTGTTTGTGTAAATATTTACCTGAGAGCACACAGCGCTGAGTATTTTCTCAGGCATGAAATAATAAGATGGAGATTCTTTAGTTTCTTCTTCCCAGTTTCTTCCAATTCTTTTCCTTGATATTTCTGTAAGACTCAGTGGCGCACTTTTTATTAATAAGAACTATCGCCATTATGTGCATTATGTTTTAACTGTGAAGGAGGCTGACACCAACAGCAGAAGCTGGAGCCTTCACCCTCAGCAGTGCGCAACAGTACCTGCAGCGCTGTTTCTTGCAGTTTATTATAAAGCACAGCTTAAATGGATTCCTGATTTCAGCCACACAGTTTTCAAGGCAGGTTCTTAATAATTGCTAAGTATTATTACTGTGGAAAGAGTGAGAAAACGGAAGGTTTTTATGAGCAGCAACCTCGGGGGATTTCAATGGATAGATTGGCTGTGGCTGCTGATTCTGATGTACCATAGAAACATCCGTTCGGATTTGCCTACGTGAAACTCTGGATTTTCTCTATTTTTCTCACATTGATTTGACTAATTTGCCTATGACACCATATAGGATTTAGCTTAGAATCTGGCCTTGTGTACTTCTCAGAGAGTTACCAGGTCTAGAATCCTGGAAGCTTACTTCCTGCCCATCTGATATAGCTAGTTTGCTGTAAATTTCTACCACCATGAACCAGAGGATGTTAGAAGTCTGGGGAAAGGAACAAAATCTATCCTCCCTCCCCTCATCATGATAATCGTTCCCCAAGACAGCAGCCAGTTGCCACATCTGAGAATGGACTTGGCTTGTGTTTGGAGTTAGCAGTTACAGCTGTGGGTGCTGTCTCTTCACCAGTCACAGCTACAAATTGTTCCCAGCCCTCCCCCCACACACACACATGCACGCACATGCACATGCACACGCACACGCCAGAGTCTTGTCTCTCTAGGTCAAAGCACTGGACCTACTAGGGTGATGCTTCAAACTCCGAAGGTGTCATTGACTTTCCTTCTAGCTCGTCAGCCCTGAGGCAGGTAACTTCTTCCTCTAGTCATGAGCCTCTGGACAACCTGACATTCACCCTATGTTCTTCAAGTTTTCCTCTACTTGCAAAAAATTTTTCTAAATTAAATCAGTAGATCAAAATTCTTTAAAATGAAGTTGTCATTTTCATCGGAAAAGCTCTACCCTGTGTTTAAGTTTATATAAATATTCAAATCAGCTTAGAGGTAATAGGGCACACAAGGTACCAAAAAATAGTTGAAGCCTAGACATTTTGTAAATGATCATTTTCCCATTACAAACAAAAGAAATCTGTTTTTGAAATGCAGAACAGGATCTGACCTCAGCAAGCACCATCAAGCTCTTATCATAAACGAACAGATAAGAACTTGAACCCTGCCAGCTGGGCCCCTTTGTTGCTCTGTGCTGTGTACCTCCTCGGGGAATCATCAGTCAAACTCCCCAGACCACTAAGCCAATTTTGCCCTCTGGCTGAAAGGAGATTGCAGAAGCCCGCTCCATGCCAGAGAGGATCCGAGGCCAAGCCGGACTGTATTCGCAAGGTCCACATAGAAATAATTCCTGCTGACATTTATGAACTTTCTGGATTACAGAATAAAGAGGACATTTTTAAGCTTTCATAGTAGCCTACATTTTTCACTGTGTACACCGGTTACGTTCAAGTTAATACAGTGAAATAACCAAGATAATTTATGCAAGGCAAAAAATTTATTTAGCTCATGATTTTTTGCAAGTTTCAGGTGAAGATCAGCCCTGCCCTAATATTTAATCCTCTGCTGAGAATATTGAACGGCAATGTGTTGAAGCAAGCCTCTTATACCATGTAGGGTCAACAAGAGAAGGCAGACTGACAACCAGCACAACCATCTGAGCACATCTACAATGACTTGCGGACCGTCCGGTAGACCCAATCTCTTAAATGTTCAGGGAACTTCCCCATGGAGAAATAGTATTTAACACGAAGTTGTTTGGGAGCAGGACTACCCATATGCAAACCATAGCACTATAACAAAATCATAGACATCGGGTAAGTTATAAAGAAATAAGGTTTAGATAGTTCACAGTTTTAAAGGCTCACAGCTTAAGACTAGGTGCTCCCACCTGTTTGTGAGAGTTTGCATCACACCACTGGGTACACGCATGAAAGAGATCATGTGGTGAGATAGGAAGCCAGGGAAAACAAGAGGCCAGGTTTGATCTTTATATAACAATGTTCCCTCACAGAAACTATCAATATGGATCCCTGGAGATCTACATTATCCCCTTTCGGGGGCCACATTCCCTGGGCTTTAATCAACCATCTCAACCCTGTCACAGGAAGGATCTATTCCACCTCAGTTACCTTCAGGGGACTCACTCAAATCCAAATCATGTACAATTCTCAGCAACTGGTCAACAGGAATGATAGCTAAGTGGAAAGGGAAGACGCTTGTGTGATAAAGCCTTTTGATAGTTTTCATAGGTGAAAATGAAAGGCAAACATTTCCAAACTTTCAAAGGCACAGGAAGCACACCATTCATACAACATCTCTAAAATAGAATTCTTGAAGATCTATCCAAGCCCGAGAAAGCTGAGCCAGATTAGAGGTGAAATGGAAAGCCATGATGACTAGCTGTGATGTGAAGATCATGATATAGATTTAAGTTTAGTGACATGTCGCTCTAGTTTTGATTTGTGTACAGAGTAAAAACAGAATCAGATAAGGACCCAAGAGCATATGTGAAGCTCTGTGCTGCTGTATCTATTGCCTGTAGAGACACTCAAATCCAATTCTTCCACTACCACATTCCAGAGGGAAAGTATCACGCACCAGAGGTACAATACGAAAGCGAAGCTTGGTGATCTTAGTCATTCAAAGAGTACAGAGAGGTGACTTATCCTGGTATTAAGGCAATTAATCTGCCATCTAGCAGCCCAGATCACACTGGCCAAACATCCAGATTGTGAGCCTGAATTCCTCAGTATTTTGATATCTCTAACTACATCTTTTTGTTATACATTAACTGTCTTATGTCTTCTTAGGTTCTATGGCCCTCACTGCATTTCTTCACGTAGAGATTTAATAGACAGAAGAAATAATTGCTCAGTGAGACAGACCTTCAGGTCTGTACCAAACACAGCACTGTGAGGTGCTGCAGCAATGGGGCTCAGCAGTACAGATCATAAGGAACTGCTCCTTCCATTCAGACTGAAGGTCTACCTCTGAACATCTAAGTTGTCTGAGCAAGTGACCAGAGTTCTCTTTTCCTTGCTTTAAATCATTCTAATTTTCTGTTGTGAATTAATGGTGCACAATAATCACATGCATCCTGGACTCAGTACTATGAGTGTGCACTTCCAACTGGAATCCCTTTTATTTACCTTTTACCTCAGTCCCCTTCTTCCCCAGATCTTCTGCCATTTCTCAGATGTTAGAAATACTATATGATATTAACTTCTCTAGACATAGAAGACTTATTTCACTTACTATTTTGTCTTAGATCAAACCATTTATCTGAAACATGATTCAAAATTACTCTTCAACACTGAGTATTATTTCAAGATGTATTTGTATGTCACATTTTCTTTATTCATTCATCTGTGGTTTGGAATATAAGCTGCTAGCATAAATTAGCTGTTGTTATGGACTGTCTGGGGGTCCCCAAAGCCCCATGCACTCATGGAGGTTGGGCTCTTCAGACATTGTAGAATCTAGAGTTTGTGACTGATTCATGATCCAGTGCTGAGATTAAGGGTGTAGGTGCTACACCCATCCTAGGGCAGGTGGCCTATACAAAATATAAGGGACAGAAAGAGGCTTGAACACTCTCACTGTTTGTTGCCTTGTGACCTCTATCCACCATTATCTGTTGACACTCTGCCATGTCACCCTGCCTTGGAGCCAGTCAATGATGGACTAAAACCTCCACAAACTGATAGTTAAATAAACTTTTCCTCCTTTAAACTTGAGTGTCATTTTTTTTTCTCAGCAAAAAGAAAAGTAACTAAGACAGCTATTGTGAGTTGTGGCGCTATAAACATGGATATGCACATATCACTGTAATATAATGGCTTTAACTTGTTTGGGAAAATACAACAGAAAAGGCCTAGATTGATCAATTGAATTTCTACTTTTAGTTTTCTGAGGAATCTCTATGATTTCCATAGAGGCTGTGTTAGTTTACATTCTCACCAAAAATGTGGAAGTGTTTCTTTTCCTCCCCAAAGAATTTGTTGCTTATGTAAGTTTGTGATGGCAGCCCTCTTATGTTGGAACATCAGTGCTGTTTCAGTCTTCATTTTTCTGATGACCAATGGTGGTGAATATCTTTTCATGTTCTTTAGCTGTTTTTATTTCTTCTGTGAAGTGCCATTCATTTCAATTTTCCATTTTTACACTTGGACTTTTATTTTGGGGGTCTGAACTTATTGAGTTCTTTATGAATTCTAGACATTAATCTGTTATTGGAAAAATAGCTCTCAAAGTTTTAACTTTTAAACTTTTGGTGTATTGCTTCTTTCCTTTGTTAATTGTTATTGATGTATGGAAGCTTTTTAATTTGATAAAAATATCATTTGTTGATGCTTGATATCATGTATTCTGTGATTATAGTAGTTGTAAATTATCAGTTGAAGCTGAAAGACATGAAGTAAGACTGGATTAATACAGCCTCTGAGGTCTCACAGAGTCTACTCTGAGCTGTGAGCCCCAAGCCACTGAAACTCTTACATTCATTGAGGGTTACAAACAAGCTAGGGAATGTGCATAACTAATCTGGTGTTAATAATTTGATATTTACATTGCCTTACATTGCCTTCGGGCATTCACCAAACTCTATGACTTACTTATCACTAGCTGGTAGCTTCCCAGGTAAAGGAACAAAGAACAGCCAAGGCACCTCCTCCAGGAATTTGTTATGTCATCTCCAGCTTGCAGGCATTCCAAGGGGGAGTTTCCTTAGGCTCTGTTCTTTTTTCCTTGCTACCTCAGGACAGTAAGGTTCCCTCCTCTTCTATTCTTGAGTCTTTACATGTTGCTATATTGTCAGGAGTTTATACTTTTTTTTCTTGCAGCAGATTCATTGTTTCTGTCTCTGTATCTAGTTATTTGATAACATTTTGATTTGATTTTAGTACAGAGTAAATGATACATGTGTCAAAAATCAGTGTCAGGTTCTGGGAGTTGTTTTTGCAGCTTTTATTATTCTTTTAGTGATTAGAATTTCTTTTTGTTTCAGTACCATGCTATTGTTGTTAATCAGTTTTTTATATTGAAAAACAGTATCTAGCCTACAACATTATTAAGAGAGCTTAATGAAGCATTACATTCAAATAGGCATGAGTTTTTGCAATATTCTAAATAATGAATAACAAAATATTCAATACATTTATTTTACATGTATATCATGTTTATATTTCTATAATTATACAAAACAGTTAAATCACTACAATGTATTTCAGTAATTTTATATCTCTATAATATGGTTTAAATGTAAAATGGAATTCTCAAATAAATACATTGAAAGTGGCTCAATGTTGAAATAACATAAGCAATAAATTTTAATAGGATTACATAGAAGATAAAATGATAAATATTTTGTAGGAGACGTAAGCACACCTATAATTTATTCTGTGTATTTTGATCTTCAGTGTAGGTATTTTGTTAATACAATTAAGAATTTAATATTAACAATAAATAACAGTTCTGTTCTTTGGACATGAAGGAAAGGAATACTATTAAATGCACAAAATATTCTCAAAAATTTATATTTACTTTCTCCACACATATGCATTACAAGTATTAATAATGATGTTTCAACTACATTGAACTAAGGAGTACCATAGCCATTAGAAAAGCATGCTCCGAGGCGGATAGATCCCTGTAGCGTGGCCCTGAGTACTGTGTATATTCCTTTGGCTCTTCCTTCCTGCCAGTGCTCTTCTGCTGGGCTTCCAGGATAACAGAAAGCATTTTTCTCTACCACGCTCTGCTGCCTTGAGTTTTGCTCCTTGAATGATACTGACTACATGCTGAATCTCATGAAGCCATGAGCTCAGTGAAATATTTCTTCTTTCAAATTGTGGGCTTTGGCTCTTGGATCTCAGTAATAGGAAGTTGTTGCTATTACTTCACCTGACAATATTCTTTAGAAGTCTTGGAATGGGTTTGACAGGAATTTGAGCAGTTTTAGAGATGAGTGTCTAGAGACACCTCAGAGGCCTATACACAGCTTGGTGGGCTCTTCTCATTGGAGCTCAGAAAATAGGACTGCTTCTGGGACAGTGAAGGTCAGGCCCAGAAATTATGCTATGGGTACTGGGGGCTATAGCCGGATGTATAATGAGCATCAAGGGCAAAAGGAAGAGAATAACAATTTGCAAAAATTAAATTCTGGCCCAGAAGAACTGAATGTAATGATGGTGCCAAAGAAATGTAGGGTCTGAAAGGATCAGCACAATTAAAAATGAATCCCATACTTATATATACACCAAAAAGATGCCTTAAAGATGTCTCAGAAACCAGAAATACAGACCCATTCCTGGCTCAAAGGTACAAAAGTATAAACTTTTCATTGTTTTAACAGTCTCTGGAACACTGCTCAAGAAGGGGCTCCTAGGGCATTGGCTTCTGGGATTCATTTCTCTCTACACCACCATCCAGCAACAGAACCTGCCAAATCTGTGTCCTAAGCGGTTGACTACTGCTTCCATGACAGCAGGCCTTGGCATTATAATGTGACGCAACCTTACCAGCATGCAGGGAGCAGTAGATGTGGGACAGAGAGGCATGAGCAGTCAGGCACTGCGATCCTGAAAGGGAAATACAACCTGCTGTGAGCCTGAGGCCGGAAGTGTGGTGGAGACTGCAGCACTCAGAGATGCTGAGAGCATGGAGGCTCCACCAAGGAAAGCTGCAGGATGTGAGTGGATGCAGGCAAGAGAGGGGCTATTTGGGGTGCAGCTTGCAAGGCTTGGGAATGTGGCCACCCACACCCTTGGAGTTTGCCAGATTTGGAACTGAGGGAGTCGCTGTTTGCCTGTTGGGTATCAGATTTGTTTTGGTCCAGTTCTTTTCTATCCTCTTACTCCTCTCCTATGGAATGGGAATGTTTGTCCTGTACTATTGTACTTTGTGTTTATATAACTTATCTTTTTATTTTTTGAACAGATTCACAGATAAGAATTTGCCTTGGATCTCACAAGAAACTTGGGCTGTGAGTACTGCTAAAACTGTTGAGACTTCCCAGGAGGTATTTTACCATGTTGACTATGCATAGAAGAACTGTAGTATGTTAGTTTAATTTACGAACTTGACTTTATCTGTATTTGGATGTTACATTTTGCTTAAAGAGATGTATTTCCTCTAAAGTTGCCAATGGGGATAATTAAGCCCAATGTGTCAGCTTCATTGGATTATGAAGATAATCCAGCAGATTAGTAAAGCAAGATCCTACGTATGTCTGTGCAGGTCACTGAGGTGTGAGCTTAGATATGACACACGGTTGCTAACCTATTTCTTTGCTGCTGTTGCCCTCCTTGGCTTTTTGATGACCCTGAACTAAGCAAGCAATTCTTTACACATTTTTTTCTCTTTTGGTGCCAGGGATTGGACTCACGATCTTGCACTTGCCAGGCAAACACTTATTGCACTGAACTATCTCCCCAGTCTTTTTTTTTTTGGCTGAATTGTTTTTAGGGAAGGTTTATTTTTTGGTTTTGGTGCCAAGGACTGAACCCAGGGCTTCCAGATTGCTAGGCAAGCATTCTACTGCTGAGCCAAATCCCTAGCCCCTAAACAAGCAGTTCTTACTCTCCCTACCTCCTGCCCTGAGATGTTCTGCCTTGGCGCCATCTGGCTGGCCGTGCTCTGAACCTCCTGAAATGTGAACTCCATTAAATCCTTCTACTTTTAATTTGTGGGCTTCAGGTATTGTATCTCTGTCATGATAAACTGATTAATGCATGCATCCTACTGTAAGTGCATGTCTAATTGATTAGATTCATCCAACATCAATGTGATCAGAGACACTGTAAAATAAAAAGAAAAAATGAATTTATTGCTTTTTCTAAGTAGTATAATAATCATTAGATGAAGAGGGAAATGAAAGTGTGGATAACTGCTTATTTACTGACTCTTCTTATAACACAAATGCAGGTTAAGCAATATTTTATAGCCTTAAAATTATAGTGAGTATAACTAAAATCAATCATCACTTCAAAATTAAGAAAAAATTCATGAGAGAAATAAAATCATGTAATTCTTTTGGCAGGAAAATGACTATCTTTTAAGAATATCAGCACAGTTATCAGATTTGAAGTCTATATTTCTAGAAAATCCTGCATCCTTAACTAACAAATAACAAAGGTAGTCATACCATAGATTCTAAAAAATTACATCATATGATGCAGATTATTAAAATCTTACATGAGTTTTTAATAGTAAAAATAAAGTGACTTTTTTTCTAAAAAGTACTCAAAAAGAAACTATGATTTACTCAGCAAAAGTTAGGAACACATACTAATTGCCTTGAAGAAACTAAAATACTATCAAAATTTATAATCATTTGAAAGTCTAATTGTCTCAAATATAAATTTTAATAAACAGTAAAAATATGTCAAATATAGTCCAAAAATACAGAATCATTCTAAATTTACTGAATGAAGTAATCATTGAATTCAGAGGTCAAGAGATATGCTTAAACTAGGTTTACAATCAAATTAATAAAAATATCCCACTAAAAATGATATAGATTTATATGAAAACATAAATAAAGAAGTCCTAATGGTAATAGTTATTGAAATCAAACAAAGCAGCCAAAATGTACAATGACCAATGGGATAATCTATGAATAAGGGGAAACTCATTGTTAAAATTGCTATTTGCGTATCTCAGCACACCAATGCATTTTGCTAAGAGGTACTACAGCGTATTGCATACTCCACACCACACATTACTAGAATTTTTTGTTTTAAAAACTACAAACTCTTTGTATTATGCCTCTTTCTTAGTGATTTTCCTCATTGATGAGACAAAATACTGAACAGCCAAAGTTAAGGAGGAAAGGCTTATTCTGACTCACAGTTTGTAGAGGTTTCAGTCCATAAGCCACTGGCTACCAGGCAGCATGGCAGGGCAGGCAGGCTCCAGAGAGGAGAGACAGCCCACGGCAGGCAGAGACAGCAAAAGCAGAAAGCAGTGAGTGGGGACAGCAGCCCTCCTCTGCCTCTGCTCCTCTACCCAGGCT
>NW_004524767.1:2646801-2647326 GCF_000260255.1 Octodon degus | reverse complement strand
TTTTTTTTTTTTTGAAATCCACAAGAACCTTTCTCAACATCCTTTTTCAGTGCTTGCCAGCTTGAGTTCTCCTAGAGTTTATGCAAATTCAAAAGTTCTATAAGATGTTTGATGGGGAAAGTGAGGAACCACGCAGTGATCAGCCTGCTGTTGAGCTCTTATGTGTACACATGTGTGATACATACTGAATGTATTTGTCGTGAGTAGCTGACCCATGCCTGTGACACATCTTAAATATTTTACATCTCTTTCAAATTCTCCCTCAAAATCTCTTGCTTTTTAAAAAGTTTATATAGTTAGTACAGGGTCTCACTACACAGCTGGGACTCATAGTGATCCTCCTGTTTCAGCCTTCCCAGTGCTGCAATTACAGGCATGTGCCACCACACCTGACTCGGTGGCCAGCTCAGTGCACCTAGGGGCAGGGCTGGCATAGCATGCAGTACTAGGAATTGAACCCTGGTCCCTGTGCTTGCCTAAGCTGGTGCTTACTTGCTCTCTTTCTATTTTTATAAAAGTTCCATA
>NW_004524767.1:2645574-2646701 GCF_000260255.1 Octodon degus | reverse complement strand
CACCTAGGGGCAGGGCTGGCATAGCATGCAGTACTAGGAATTGAACCCTGGTCCCTGTGCTTGCCTAAGCTGGTGCTTACTTGCTCTCTTTCTATTTTTATAAAAGTTCCATAGCACTGTATTCTATTTTTTGTCTTATTGGAGAATGTATACTTTGACTTTCTCATACACACTATAGTTATGCAGATGTGTCTGATTTATTTCAAATAATACTTGGGATTCAAAGTGTATCCCTTATCCTACAAATGAATCAATTTATCCTTCTGTGTAGCACCGTAATACCCACTTGTGTATAAATGCCATATTTCTGTTATGCATTCATTTGTTAATGATAGATAGCCTGCTTCTAAGATTTAACTATTAACAGTTGTGCTACTATAAATATGAGTATGTATATATCACTATAATATGATTTCTTTAATTCTTTCAGTAGGATACATAAAAGAGGAATAGTAGGATTGAATGGAAGTTTATTTTAAGAGTTTTCAGAAGTCTCCACACATTTCTGTAGAGCTTGCCTTAGCTTATATTTTCGCCATAATGTAGTACTGTTCATTTTGTACTGTGGCCTCACCAGAATTTGCTCTATTGATAACTTGCTGGTAATGATTCTTTCTGGAGTGAGGTGGAATTTCAGTATTGCTTAAATTTGTGTTTCTCTAAAGACCAGTCATCATTGTTGAATTTTTTTCTTTATTTATTGGACATTTGCCCTTCTTGAGAAGTGTCTAATCATTTTACTTGCCTATTTCGTGAGTTGGTCCTTTATTCTAGGGTGATCAATTTTTCTTTGAATTCTTTATATATATTAGATATTAATCCTTTTTATCCTAGGTGTAAGTGGTTGGGAAAAAAATACCATTGTGCCAGTTGTCTCTTCACTTTGTTGCTTGGGAACATTTTACTTTAATATGGTTTCATTTGATGATTCTTGGTATTATATCTTGTGCAAATGAGGATCTGTTCAGGAAGTCCTTGCTTATACCTATGACTTCAAAATTTACTTACCTTATCCTCCAGCAGATGTGTTCCATTTTAATATTTAGATCTTTGAATCATTTTGATTTTAGTTTAGTATATGCTGAAAGATATTATCAAACACTAAGCAATGATGTAATCTGTGTGAA
>NW_004524767.1:2598006-2622304 GCF_000260255.1 Octodon degus | reverse complement strand
TGCATCAGCACTCCCAGTCTCAATCACTGTCTCAGTGTGCCACGGGTGGGGATGGGGGGCTGCATGCAGGCTGGGGAATCAGCAAGCCCCGGCTAAAGCCTGTCTAAGCATGTGCCTTAATATGCTGAGCTATTTGGCTGGGAGTTGCAAATTTTGCATAGATTTAAATACCAGTAACCAAATCTAACAATATTGATTAAAATGCTTTGTACATTCTAACATATGGATGTCTGTGAAGTTAAATAGTACAGCTGCTGGAATAGCAGATTTATTTTCATGTTTTCTTTTTAACAAAATTTAATTTGTCAGTTATTTTATTTTCTTAGAAAGTGACCTATTTTGGAATTTTTGTTTTTTAAATTTGGATCTTAATAATGGAAAGTAACTTAAGCTGAAATTTCAGAAATATTGTCATATAAGTGGGGAATAATTATTTTTAATTAATAGGTCTATGATATTCATACGTCCTATCTATGCCTACTAACTTAGTCACTGGGTTTAGAATGAGTATTATTTATTTTACTTACCCCTTCTTTTCAACTTTTATCCAATTGTTGTCTATCCTTTTATTTTATAGTGGAAAGAAATGATAAATACCTACATTTTCCTCTCTTTCCTTTTAGGAATAACCATTTTAAAATGTTTCAATGTTTTATTAATAGAGCAATGATTTTGTAAAATTAGTGCATATGTATAGTCATGGCTTTATATTTATCTCCTGTACTTAGCATACACTTTAATCTGCCTTGCCTTTTCCATATTTATTTTATTTCTAAAATAGAAAGTGCTGTTTTGGTCTAGTGAGAGTTGTATCCATGATGGCCTGAATACTGGCCTAGAGCTAGGGTAGCACAGAATCTTGAATCAGTAGTCAGGACACTGTCCTTAATAAGTGAAAAAGTTAATCATCTATTATAATTATTAAAATTATCATCCTCATCTATTATACTTTTTAAAATAAGAAAATTCAATTCAATGGTACATAATACTCTCAGATTACTACTTGAGGCTATCTCTTTGAAAGTGAGATGTTGTCTGATTTTACATAAATTTATTTTGCAGGTATAGACCTTTTGTTTTACACCTCCTAGTTGGATTTCTCACAAAATTTTGGAATCATAGTATATTGTCATTAGTAAATATACTTACTATTAATAATGATATATCTATGAGCCATAAGGTTCATATATAAATATCTCAGCTAATAAGTTTTATGAATCACTGCTAATCTGGAGGTTCAGTAAGGATATAGGTCTGTCTAATTGTTTTTACATTTTCATAATACATTAGGAAATTACCTTGTCATGGTCTTAGAAAATATATATTGAATAAAATAAATAAAACAGTTAGATGATGTGGTGGAATGACAACTGGTGGACTCCTTGTGACACCCATCTGAACTGAACCAGTGTACCGCTGGGTGTTGGAGGGCCACATGAGCATTGTTTCTGGCAGCATAAGAGGCAGAGCTTAAGAAGTGGAGCTGTTGGGAAGCTTGAGGGAAGTATTGGTTTGCTCAGAGGAGCTTTGCGCTCGCTTTCCTGATGAACTTGGTTGTTCTCATTGCTGGAGGAGCTCCAGACCTCACTGCTGCTGAGGATGGCTGTGGTGCTTTTCGGGGAAGCTCTGTTTCTTCCTTTGAGCATCACTTCCTGGCTCCAGTTCACATCCCTCAGCCTGCTAGCACAGACTCTATCCCACTGGCACAGACTTTCTATCTTCCACCATCGACCTTTGGGTCTTCCCAGCGCACATCCATGAAACAGGTCTGCATGAGACATTGTCGTGGGCTCTACGCCAGTTAGACTTGTGGGAGGCATTGTCCTGAGCTCTAGGTCTTCCGCTGGATTAGTGCAAGATATCACTATGGGATCTAGGCCCTCGGCTGGTGTCTTGGGACTTTACTGTGTGGACTGATTTCCTGTACTCTTTTTGTATATGATTCTTTGGGTGACTACTATAAAATAATTCTATAAATTATGTGTCTTCTATTGTTCCACTTATAAGCCTTGACTACAACAGATATCTAACATGGTCTATACTGAAAACAAATTTTATGGAATTCTCTCTTTAGAAGCATAGTTCACTTTTATCCTAGATATTGAAACTTAATCTAGAAACATAATTATATGTCATCTATTAGGTATCATCTTAACATGATTTTTATCAGGGAAAGTGAGATTTCACACCTAGAAAAGGAAATAATACAATTAAAAATGGAGAAAGCACTGGTATATTAAAGGCAGAAGATGATATAGACCACAGGTATGAGAAAGCTAACATTTTGTTCCACCATCAACAATTAATATTTATGATGTTTAACCCTTCCATTATTTGGGGAGTTTCTCTTCCCTATTTCTACACCAAATTTACATTCATGCAGATGATGATTTCAGCTAGCTTTTTAAAGTTATGGTCCAGGAGTGCCTTGTTTCTGCTCCCCTCCCCTTCCTGCCTGTCCTGTCTGGCCTATGGGTGATGACATTGGGCAGGATGCAGAGCCTCCCCGTCTTCTCCAGCACCCCCTCAGGCTCATCTGTGTGCCACGGAGGGAACTGCAGGTGGGCAGGTGCCTACCGCAGCTAGGAAGGAGTGTCTGCAGGGGCCATATGGGCATTTCCGGTCCTCCACTTAGTCATCACAGGAGATTTGACAGTAGTGTTCAGGCAAATTTTATTGACTGATATTGCGCCTAATTTACTTTGCTTTTCTAGGACAGAAAATAAAACACAGTGTTCTTTTTTCATGAAGCAAATTATTATATGCTACACTTGTTTCTTTTGCTTTTACCATCCTTACAATGTTCTTTGGTTTATTTAAAAAGTCCAGTATTGATATTTTTGTAAAATGCCTCATGTATTTTATCACAAAGAGGGATTTTCAAGAATACAAAAGTAGGAGCCTTATTTATTAAGTAAAAGAAAGTCAGGTGCCCTTGAAGATTTCTGCTTGGTGCTCACAGTTGCCCTTTCTAACACTGCGCACAAAGACTTCAAAGAAATGCAACTTCACCTGCTTTTTTTTCTGCAACACACAGAAACTTGCTCTTATTTGTAAAGGTGCTGCAGGGCTGAGGACTGTCCACAGCTGCAGAAAATATTGCCTTTCTAGGACCTATTACACTCCAAGATTATTTGTGACCACGAAAGGAGAGCTCCCACAAGAAAATGAAAAATGTGTTATCACCTTTTTTTTCAAATATATCCACTTCAGAAAATGGACAGCCCAGAATGAGAGGATCGTTAGTGTTTACAAATCTTTTCAAAAGTTTTCTTCAGTGGTGGGGAGCACTTGGAAAGAAACTAAAATAAAAGACCTTAGATGAGCCAATAACTGTCTGTCTGAATGTTTGCGCATGAACCAGAAAACAAATGAACTTGGCTATGTAGAACTCTTCATCTCCAAACTGTTTTTGCAAGCTTCCCCAAACATTTGTCAAACATTTGAGGTTTCCCTGGGGGAGTTCTTCCATCTGTGTACTCATTCACTACTCATGTCGTAGAAGCAGAAGAAAAAAATCCAGTAAACTTTTTCAGTTAAATAATAAAATTTTGGGAGTTTCATTGCTTATACTAATTTTCTTTATCTCAAAGTATACCTTTTAGTATTCCAGAAGAACCTCAAGATTTGCATGAAATCTAATTGTGTCTATTCAGGCAAAACTTTTCTAATTCATGAAAAAATATTCATTGATGTTAAAATTAATTTGTAGGGTAAGAGTCAAAGTGCTCAGAGATAAAAACGTACCTGGCATCCTGTTCCTCCACGTTTTCTTAACACTTAGCTGTCTATAGCTCAGACTTAGGAGAGGTAGTAAACATCTACTTAGAAAAGGGGCACGTTTCTGTGGCCGGGGTATGTGAGAACCTATGTGCTGTTATGTGAATCTATGTGCTATTACGCAGATCTCTGTACTTTCAAGTAGGTCCATGTTTTGTGTTACTGGAGGGACACATAACACTTGGCTTGTGAGGAGATTGACCTAAATAGGATGCCACTTAAATTCTGTGATACTCTGAAGTTATTTTATGACTTGAATCATATAATAATATGTGATATAATTATCTACTAACTTTTTTTTTTTTGAGGGGGAAGGATCTACAGGGTGCGCAGGGTCTCACTACTAGATCGGACATGTAGTGATTCACCTGTTTACAGCCTCCCAAAAGCTGGGATTACAGGTTTCTGTCACCATGTCCACTCTTAATTGCTGTCTCAGTGCACCCTGGGGCAGGACCAGCACAACAGGCCTGGAGATCAAGCTCCCAGCCCCTGAGCCTGCTTGCGGGTGCTTTAATCTGCTGAGCTATTTGGCCAGCCCTTCTATTAGCTGTTTATGTGTTTATTCTGTAAAACGTTTTTTTGATAAAGGCAATGTTAAATTCTTAAACTTATTTTTTAATGAGGGTGTCTTTAGTAAATGTGGAATTGATTTACTTTTAATAAATATTTCTGCTTCAACAACTTTATTTATTTCCAGTACTGGGGATTGAACTCAGGACCTTATGCTTGCCAGGCAAGCAATTATTCTACTGAACTATCTCCCCAGCCCCTGGAATTTATTTTTTTCAGTTATTTTTTATCCTAGAAGGAATAGCTGTTTACCTGCTGATAGGAGTCGTGAAGATGCCTATCTGTCTAAAAATTGTAAACCACTAGCACTATCAACTGGGCTATCAATAACAAATATCATGGAAGTGGTTTTGTACCTTCTTTGAGCTTTCTGTTATGGTGAGCCTCTAAGAGTCAGTTTTTTAGTGCATTTACTACAGGGCCTGCACAGTGTTTATTTCTAGGAAATATTTTATACCATATCTAAGGTTCAATTTGCCATGAAAATGAAACAAACCATAAAGCAAAAACTAAACACAACACTTATATCAATGGGGTAACATCCAACTTGAAGTTAATTTTACATAATGAAATATATAATAAAAGTCTTCAGCAGTTTTCAAAAATACTTAAGTATAAATCTTTATAATCATTTGATAGTCTATCTATAACTTTCTCAGAGTTACCACTTAGATTCACAAGCGCTAGCAGAAGAGGACAGCAGTTTAAGCCAACATTCCTGATGCTACCTTAAGAATTCCAAGCGATACCCTCAGCAGCACTTGAGCACACACTTTATCTGCTCGATGCAGAAGTTACAGTCTGTAGAGTTACGTCTTCCACAATGCAGTCCCACTTAGATATGATTGTAGACATTTTAGTCTAATGGTCACATGAAAATGGGGAGCAAAATGATGTGCTTTGCCCAAAAGCCCGAAGAAATTTTCTTTTTAGTGCTGGGGATCAAACCCAGGCCCTCATGTATGCTAGATAAGCACTGTACAACTGAGCTAAACCACCAGGATCCAATTAAAAACTTTAAAAGCAGTTGATTGTCTCTGAGACTCCAGTTTTCTAAGAACATTTGATCTGTTTTTCAATTGAAGTAGAAAAAATATTTAGAAATTAGATATTACTAACAAAAATCAGAAATTCTCTGTGTTAGAATTTCTTTTTAGAAAGAGCCATTTGCTCTGATTCTATATTGTGTGTGTTGTGAATAGTCCATAGTGAACAGGGAAGGCAGATATTCTTGGAGAAAGTGGCTTCATTTCCTTGACTCTAAGCCCAGTAGTGAGAGTGCTGTATTACACAGCAGGCCTAGCTTTAGCTTTTGAAGAGGAAATTCCATATTATATCTCGTAATGGTCAGAATAAAACACCCCTGACAGTATACAAAGTTTCCTTTCCCTAAAAGAGTCGTTCACACTTATCTTTTTAGGTAAATCATCATAAATTAAAACTAAAATAATGACAATATTCTGTATAACGCATGCTTAGGCAGACACAGGGATCTGGGTTTGACAGCACTTGGGAGACTGAAAAACAGGAGGATCACTAGGAGTCCGATCTGTGTAGTGAGACCTTGTAGACCCTATACTAAATACATTTAAAAAATGACTATTTGCCAAATATAATTTGCAATTATATTTACCCAATGGTGAAGGAAATATGATATGTGTATATAATATGCATATTATATGTCTATATGCGATGAATGAGTCTCAGATGTAAGTTGGAATATAGGGGTTTGTCTTATTAATACAAGACATTGAAATACACAAAAAAAATCTATAGAGATAATTAAATTAATGCACATTGATTTTACATGTATATGCAATTAAACTCACCACACTTATTCCATCTGTACATCTGTCTAGCAGGTGATAATCTAAGTCAATATGCATCTATCGCATGTGTCCATTTGGTGATAGATCGTGCTCTGTGAAATGCAGGAAGGTAGATACTATTTAAATGATACAAGGTAATGTCTTGCCGTGACAGTTACATTGCACCTAAGTTTTCTATCCTAAAATCAGTGAGTTCTGTTCCCAGAAATGTGACCACAGATTGATTTCCTCTAATGTTGTTGATTTTTTTGCCTAGTCATGAAGCCTCTCTGGCACTGAAAAATGACTTGAGAATTTGCAGATAAGAGAGTGTTCCTTAGTAAACATAACACATTCATGTAAAATGAATTACTATTTCCAATCCTAGTTTCCAAAATTATGATGAATATAGCATCAGAATATCATAATAATTAATGTATTTTTTTCTTAGTTTGGGCTTGAGCAAGAATGTTTAAAATTATTACTCAAAGGTTAACATTGATCCTATCATATCTTGTGTCTAGAGCTTTGTATTTATACTTCTATTTTTTGTAGGCAGCTGAATTAGATAGAAATATTATAGGCAGTGCTAGGCCCTCAAGGAGAAAGACAAGTTACCTTTCAACTATGAGAGAGAAACTGGGCCAGACCTGAGAAGCAAAGATTGAACAAATGCTGACCTCCTTAGAGATAAGCATCTGGGATTGATCATCACCTTGGGGAAGCCAGGAAGAGTCACGAATCCAACTGCTACCGGCTGCTGGATAAACTCCTGTTCTATATTCATGCCCACTTGCTACGTGACTCGCTTCCCCATTCGGCCCTGGATTTAATCAATTTTGCCTGAGCAATGGTGCTCATAGCCTTATTGGTTGGTCATAGTATTGTCTTACCTCATGCACACTGAGTTCCCATGTTCTCCACCATAGACCCACTTCATCATTTAGTTTTACTCTCTAAAAGTCCCTGGGAATGACAGATTCCTGGGACAACCTACTCATGTCCTCCTTTTGTTCCTTTCTTGGACACAAGTTTTCTTTCCCCCAATAAGTATATTCTGCTCTGACTCTCCGTTTATTCTTAAAATTCAATTTTAGAGAAAACAAACTAGTTCTGGGTTCCCTTTAGCTTGAGGGTTTCATTTCCCCTATATCAATTGTATATATATATATATATATATATATACATATATATATATGTAAATATATGTATATATATATTTTCAAAACAATATTAGCTGTGTTAATAACAGATATTGTCATAGAATCTATACAAGTTACAAAAATATTGATTAACTGTCCATTTGTTTTCCTGGACTAAGACATAAAAACATGGGCACAAACTCAAATATAAGATGAAAATCAAAATATTTATCACCTGTGGTACTGTTAAGAATTGAACTCTCAAATTAAAACTAGTGAGAATAATTTTACTAGATTTCAGCTGAGTGGGGGAGTCACACTTGAGTGTAATTTAATTAAAGAAAACATTATTTTCATGTATAACTGTTGTAGACACCTGAGTTAGATAGACATATTATAGACAGTCAGACAGTGGTAGGTGTCAAATATCAAAGGACCAAATATGGAAGACAACATATCTTGCAACTGTGGGAGAGAGACAGCCAACTCATCTCTACTGCGGACCAGACCTCAAGACAAAACAAATGCAGCCACATAGCTCCCTAGGGATGGACATCTCAGATTGGTATTCTAAACAGGTATCAATCAATTTGAGCAAGCTAGGAACAGTCACCAATACTGAACAACACCCTACATGAAGAGCTCCTGTTCGGTATTCATGGCTGCTTGCTATTTGACTCACTTTCTGATTTATTTGATCCTGATTTAATCATGTTACACTGGTGGACCACAGTTTTGTCCCACCTCCTGCCCACTTTGTGAGTTCCCATGGTTCCCACCTTAGACCTCCTTCACCTTATGGTTTTCCTCTATAGAAAGTCCCTAGAAAAGACAGGTTCTTTCCTTGGCAATCCACTCAGTTCCCGTTCTGTCCCTCTCTCAGACAGAAGCTTTCTTTCCCCCAATTCATACATTCTGCTCTTAACCTCCATTGTTCCTAAAATTCATTCTTCTGTATTGGAGAATACAAATTCATCCCAGGTATCTTTCAGGTTGGGAGGTCCAGCCCCTATATCATAACAACAGCTATAATAAAATATGCTCGAGTCTGTAAGGAATAGTGCAGGAAATAATATTCAGGTCCTATCTTAGAAGAATATGCAGGCAGAAGGTAAGAAAGCACACAATAACCGAAGGATGTGCTACACTGAAGAACCTGTGTGGGACTGCAGAAAGAAAGGGAAAGCACTCATGCTAAGACTCAGGAGTCTACCTGCAGTCCAGCATGGTGAAAGTGGAAATAAAACCTAAGAAATTGCAAATGAGAGAAAATTTCCGAAAGAAATCATGGAGACAATGTACTTTAGCATTGGACTGAGTGTTTTGCTCTTGAAAAGAGAAGCATCCTTGGAGGAAGTTTAGTAAAGAAAAGAAAAACATCTTTTCTGTCTTCCTAGATGTAGGGGTGAATCTAAAAGCATGGAGCACAACATATGCCAGACGGACTGTCATATACGTTAAAGCAAGTTTCAAGAAGCAACTTAAAAGGTTTTTAACTTTTAAGGTGGAACAATTTTATTGTTTTCTTAAACTTTTTATTTGCCAACTTTTACAACTGTTCAAAAAGACTTGGCTTGCCTTAAAGAAACATATACTCACAAAAACAAGATATTTAAAATAGATATAATTCTTAGCAAATGTAAGCATATAACCCCAAATTATTTTTACTGAAATATAAATATAGAGAGTAACGTTGCACATTTTTCATTCAATATTTTCTTTTTCCCCCTCAAATTATTTGCATTTGAGAATAAACCACTTCTGACCCTACACAGAAATATCACAATTCTACAAGGAAGAGAAGAAAATTTTTATGTTGCTCATCCTAACTGGTGGTCTCATTAATAATAGAACCATGAAATATAAATATAATATAATATAATCCTCATAATATAAAAGGATCTAACCAATACTGGACATTTTGATTGTGATAGAAGTACATATCCAAGAACTAGTCGAGAATGTTATTTTTTTTCTAAGAAGCAAATATAAATAAAAAGAAACCCATAGATATAAGAAACTGTGATAAATAGATATGTACTGTTAATATGTTGCTCTTAGATTTCCTGAACTTTTTGCATATTTGGAATGAAAAATAACAAAACATTTCAGACACAGTTGGAAAACTCATCAGAATAAAGCACTCTGCTGGATTTCATTCTGCTGATGTTTTTGTTTGTTTAATCTTCTGCCTGAGCTGCAAGAGGTGCGGGACAAACATTAATATATTTTAATCTACATCTGAATAATCATTATATGTATAAATGGGTGAGCGTACTGGCAAATATGTTGATAGGCAAACAATGTAAATGCCAAGAGAGATCTCACAACAAACACATAGTTCATTGAGATTTGATTTTTGCTTTTCCTTTTTGACTGTTTCCTTTTACTGAATTGCAAACATAATTTTCAGAAACGCCACTGCAGAGAAAGGGCTCAAAAGAAGACAAAATCAGCAGCCACAAATTTTTCATGTCCTGCTCCACCAGCTCACATGCATTCTGACAAAATTACTAATTAGAATGGCTAAGACAAATTATTTTCTTTATGTTTCTCTATTCACTTTGTACATAGTCATAATGTATACCTTCTCACAGAACTTCTCGAAGTTCATCAGTTTCCCAGAAAGTGGGACCATGTCTGTTGGTGTAGAATGTCATTAAGTCAACACTGAGAGGGTCAGTAAGATAGCTCAGTGGACTAAGCCCCTGCTTAGGCAAGGACAGGGACTGGGGTTTGATCCCCAGTACCACATGCTGCTGCCCTGCACCTGGGCATGCTAAGCCAGCCACCGAGACTGGGTTGGTGGCACACGTCTGTCATCCCAGCACTGGGGAGGCTGAAAACAGGAGGCTCACTACAAATCCAAGCTGCATAGTGAGACCCTGCTCCAAATATATTTTAAAAAGAAAAGTTAACACTGAGCCAGTAATCATCAAACATATCTCTAGGGCGATTAATGTAAATGGACTCTCATTTCAGATGCACTATCTATTCCCTTCTAGTGCAAAACAAAATTATTTTTCAAAATTACCTATTTAACATGCACTTATTGCCTGAATATTTTAGATTGTCCAGGAAACAAATTATTTTTGCTCATCTTCAGACAAATAAGATCGCTAGTTCTTCAACACCATTACCACATAACTGATTATTATGTTTTCCTTGGAATGTGTGGTCATTTTTCAAACACATCTACTTTACATTTCATGTATATTATAGTGAATTTTGAGAAATTATACTCAAGCATCATTGTAATAATTTTTCTGTATATTTGAAAGAAAAGGCTAAAATCAAATTTAAAACTTCAATTTAAAAATGATTACATGATGTTTTAACTCGATGTTTGATGAATAGCGTTGTTTCATTAAATTAAAATTGATACAAAGAAATTTGGTCCAACACTGAATGTTTCATAAATTGTTTAATTCCTCACTGTTTTCCACTCTGTGATATGTAAGGTCTCCTATTGTGTGTGTAACTAAGTATAATAATGCAATGTAGAGGTTACAAAACTTGCTTCTATTTATGTAAATTTATGAGATTATCTTCCTTGTCTCTAATTTAAGAGTCCCTTGAAGACAAATTTAGTCTAGAATTTATCTAATATCACTCGAAGTTTTGAAGTTTGAGAACAGGAGATGTCTAGAAAAGAGAAAAATCTTGCCCTTCTTTCCCTTTAAACACCCTTATACTGTGCTTATTTAAGAGTTGTTTTTTTTTTTTTTTTGTTTGAGAGCATATAAGAATATGAATGGTCCTATTTTCCTGTCCAATCTCATATATAGTATAAAATTGGAAGGAATTCTTAATATATTTTATGTCTACTGAGCTTGGAATATTGAGAGCTACAATTATTTTTGATAGAATTTTGATGAAGATTAGTGGCCAAAGGTAACTTTTAATTATTTCGTTCACTTTATGGAATATCTGATGATAAATAGCAATGCCATTGAAAGACTTAGAGCCAAGATTTATTGTGTAAGTAATCCTAAAATATTATTATTTCTTTGAATAACTGCTAAAAAATTCTATGTCTTTATATGGTTTATATAATTTCAAAGCAGTTCACTGCAAATTACTTTTAAGAGCAGATCTTAGCTTTTGAGGGGAAAGAAAGCTTCTCTCTGAGAGAGGGACAGAAAGGAACCTGAGTGGGTTGCCAAGGAATCTGCCTTTCCTGGGGATTTTTGTGCAGCAAAACCATGAGGTGAAATAGGTCTAAGGTGGGAAACATGGGAGCTCATAAGATGGACAGAAGGTGGGACAAAACTGTGGTCCAGCCGTAAGATTACAAGTAAAATTGATTAAATCAGGATCAAATCAATCAGAACGTGAGTCACTTAGCAAGCGGGCGTGAATACAGAACAGGCGCTCTTCCTGAAGAGTGCTGAGTTAGTGACTTCCTGGCTTCCTCAAGGTGATTGATACCTACTTAGAATATCAGTCTGAGATGCCCATCCCTAGGGAGCAATGTGGCCGCATTTGTTTAATCTTGTGTTTTGAGGTCTGGCTCACAGTGGAGAAGGTCTCTAAACAAAAGGCCTGTGTCTGTCTTCCACTGTTGCAAGGTATTTTGCCTTCCATATTGGGTCTTCTGAGAGCCTAGCCCTATCTTACTGCCTATAATATTTCTACCTAACTCAGCTTCCTACCACATTCAGGTACAAATTCCCTATGGTGAATGTGATCATTATGTATATCTAAAATGTACCAATAAACATAATTTAAACAATTAAATTTAATGAGTGTTAAAGTGTACCATTTTTAATTGCATTTTCTGCTGATGGTTTGCTTCTTATTAGCTAAGACTAAAAGAAAATCTGTTGTTGAATTGAAACGAAAAAAAAATGGAGCAAAAACCACGTTATAACCTAAGTGGAAGAAATAAACCTCTTATTTGAAGGATCAATATTAATACTAGAACAAGTGTGTTGCATGATTACCTTGTACCGAGAACTACTGTTTTTCTATCATTGAAACTCCCCTGAAACCTAATGAGGAAAGAGCAATTTTATATCTTTTTTATAATTTAACTGAATACTAACAGAATTGCTTGAGATAACACGATGGTGATTAAGCTATGAAAGGAATTTGCTTTCTCCTACCCACACTTATAATGGAAAATCTTGACTAATTTTTCTTATGAGATTAATAAAAATTACCTCTTATGACAGAAATGAGCTAACTATGAAAAGCCTAGCATTAAGCTTCACTTAAAAAGGTTGAAATATAAAAAAAGAATTAAACCAATTGAGAAATGTATAGTATTTTTGGAGCAAGATTGAGGATTAAGTATGCTATTTTCCCTTTGATTTTCCAGTCCCATTTAAATGTAACTGAAGGGCCCTGGGGAGATAGCTCAGTAGAATAAGTGCTTGCCTGGCAAGCACAGGGTCCTGAGCTCAATCCCCGGTACCACAAAAAATAAATAAATAAAAATAAGTGTAACTAAAACTGTTCCAAATGGAGTCAAATCATACCAATCAGGAGATATATATCTTATAGTGTTGTAAGGAATTTTGAGATACAGAGAATGCAAGGGATGAAATGAGTGATGATCTGGCGAGAGAAGACAAAGGCCAAAGGTGAGCACAGAAAACGCTGTAATGAGGTCTGCTGTTTCCTATCAGATGGAACTCTGCAGGGATTCCAAACTGTGTGCTATAAGCCACAACAAATGCAGAGGTAGAACATGAAGAAAAGCTTCAGATTTATAGTTCAACAATAAGCAATGAATTCTCACCTTTACCCATATCCTGCCTATAGAGAACACTGAACAGTGACAGTCTTTATCATTGTAACCAAAAGGTGTGAAACCACTGAACCTGTGAAGGTGAGGCGTCACCTGCCGTTGAATTCCTGAGCCTGGCACCCTGATTCTGCCCCTGTGCTTTCTGTCATGTGTGATAAATCGTTTGATTTGCCTGCCCACATTTTGACCACTAACTTTAAATGAAAGATGCAGGACACATGCTAACCTCATAATTACTTCAGGAGAATGCTTACATGGCAAAAATAAATCCACCATCAGCTATATGTAATAATTAAATGATTTCTTTATTCATAGGCATGAATAAATTTGGAAAGCTAGAATTCATTAGATATTTAAGAAAAAAAGTGAAAAGAGAAGCATCACACTACAAATATTTTTTGACAACTCATACAGAATTTTACTTAACAAAGTAATATGAATTTCGCAGTATTTGTTGTAATACATGGTATTGTCTTACAACCAGCCATTCATATTACCAGATATTGGAAGAAGAAAAAACTGGAGCAATGTATAAGAAATTAAGAAAAGAAAAAGTAAAACAATTAGAAAAAGGAGACGAAGCTAATTAGAGCATTGACTGCTTCTTTCTATTTCCATTTTTTTTTAAAATTTATTTATTTATTTATTTTTTTGTCCTGTCAGAGGTGAATATTCTATTGGCATCTAAATACTATAAGTGTTTGAATTCAACTAAACATCTAATACTGTCTAGCAGTCTATAATATTAGTGGGTTATCCTCAGAAGTTATTGACTTGAGCCTTTTACAGCTCATCGTATTAATTCTGGGTATATAGGTCTTGCTATATCTTGGTCTTAACCATCCAGTAGAAAAGTATAAAAATGAGGTATATAAAGTAAATCCATATTAACACACTACAAATATACTATGCAAAGGAATGTTTTTAGAAACACACATTTTGTTTTGCCTGCCTCTTTGTTTCTTTGATTTCTTTTTGAGAGTTCTTGTTATATTGTCCAGAATAACAGTAAATTCACTAGGCAGTACAGGCTGGCCTTCAACTCAAAATCTTACAAATTCCCAAATGTTGTGATGCCCACTTTACTAAGGCATTTGAGAACAAGTTAATTAATAATTTTGGAGTGTATGTGAAACATTCTTTTAATAGCAATTTAAGAGCCTGCCAAATAGCTCAGAGGGTTAAAGCACCTGCAAGCAGGTGTAGGGGAAGAGAGTTCAATCCCCAGGCCTGTGGTGCAATTCCTGCCCCTGGGGCATGCTGAGACAGTGATTGAGACTGCGAGTGGTGGCATGCGCCTGTAATTCCAGTTCTCAGGAGGCTGTAAATAGGAGAATCACTACAAGTTCGATTTAGTAGTGAGACCCTGAACACCCTGTAGACCCTGTCCTAAAATACAAAAAAAGAAACAAAAAGATTAAAACCCTCAACTTAGACTCATATAAAAGTTAAATTCAGGGGCTGGCGAGAAAGCTCAGCAGTCTAAAGTGCCTGCTTAGGCAAGCGCATGGGACCGCGGTTCGATCCCTGGTACCACACACGTGCTGTGCCAGCCCCAGGCTGAACCAGCCAAAAAAAAAAAAAAAAATAAGGTTAAATTCAGACAACCATAAACACTTTTAGAATTTTAAATACATGGAAAATGAAAAATTCAATAGATTAAAAATTTTTAAATAGAAAAAAATGAAGCATATTAAACATAACATCAAAAATAACAAGCAGAAGATTTAATATGTGCAGAGATACAGTTATAAAGACATGAATCAAGAAGCAAGGAAAAGATGACATCTGTAGTAAATGAACAATTCAGTATCAGGGAAAACTCACCAAGGTGAAGGGCAGCAATCTTCAAGCCAAAAAGTTCACAGCAGCTGATTTCTAATTTGCATAACATTATTTTTAGAGCTTTAAGTCTCTGTTTAAAAGAATTAAGAAGTCCATTCACTTCTTACACTAGCAATCACATTGAAACAGCTTTAGAAATTTTCATACTATGAACACAGAACCATGAACCAAAAATTTTGAATGTTAAGAATCACCCTTTTTGGGCTGGTAGCACTGGGCAGAGTTGAGGAGAAAGGTGGAGTTTCTGGGTAAGTCTGTGCCTAGTGCCTGGAGTCCAACCACAGCACTACAAGAAATGAAAAAAATGAGACAGGATAAAATAAAATAAACATAACCATAATCATAACATCTGTTGAATTAGCTCTCTCTGTAAGCAAAACTAGTACTGATTTAACACTATTAAATAATTATTAAAGTGCAGTTTTCTGTTCTTGTGGTACTGTTTAATAGATTTCATTCTACTTACATATATTTAGCATATTGGATTTGCTGAAACCTGAAATTTATTAAAGTTTGCTCTTCAGAGAGAATAATAGGGACTAATATTTTTGTAAATCATTTTTTCATTCTATTTCTAAGGAACATTAGGTACCTGACCTTGTCAGTAAGGTAAAAGGTAGGTATAAAAGGGCATCTGTGTATATAGAAAAGTTTCTGTGTTAAGCAAATTGCATCAAATTTCTGCTCTTAGAATCTGTACTGTGGGGCCAGGAAGATGGCTCAGTAGAATAAGTGCTTCCCTGGCAAGCACAAAGGCCTGAGTTCAATCCGCAGTTCTGAAAAAAAAAAGTACCCTGTACAGTAACATCCTGTGACTCAGTTGTGTCCCAAATTTACTGATCAAGGAGAAGGAGATTATGGGGCCACAGAAGAAAGTTATTGATGATGTAAAGTGTGCCTAAGGAGAGTCACATGGAGAGAAAACATTCTCTCAGCCTTTCACACAGAACAAATTGGTCAAGCAATGGCCGTGACTCATCCACATGGCTGACACTGACAAAGGATCTACACATTGTGGTACAGGGTTTCAGGGTAAATACTGAGGGGATTTGATCGACTTTGCCAGATACAAAAGTTATGTTTCTTGTTACTGAGGTCTTGCTTGATGTTGGCCTTAGCCATCCAGCAGAAAAGCATAAAATTGAGGTATAAAAAGTAAAGCCATATTAATATGGTGAGCAGTAAAAGGCTCAAGTCAACAACTTCTGACGTTGCCAGTTCTCTGGATAACCCACTACTGTTATGGACTACTGGACTATATTGGATTATTTTGCTGAATTTACACACCTACAATATTGAAATGTCAATGGAATACCCATCTCTGACAAAGCTAAACAAAAAAGGGGATACACATGAAGGACTATTTTGTATCTGTATACACAAAATAGGATAGATATGCAGCTACTTTCTCTTAATTCAATGAGAAGAAAGATTTGTACTAAGAGTGTTTGGACAGGATATCACATTTGCATCTTGTACTATGGACAACCACTACGAAGACAACAATATGCAATGCATTAATTATTGAAACTGTCTTATTAATTGATTTTGAAACTGTCTCATTGCTATCTGTTTCTCAATAAAATTATAAAAAAGCTTTTTAAAAAATTTCTGCTCTTAGCAAATGACACTACCATATTTTTATTTCTAAAATGCAATACATTTTTTGGCTTCTTCCAGGTACCTTCATTTGTTAGAAATATTCTCTGTTCTGGGATATTTACTGATGAAATAGCCCTCCTGAGATACTACAGACATCTTTTAATGTTAATTTATGCTAATTAAATGATGCTAAAATATGAGGTGACAATTTAATGAACTTGAGGTTTAGAAAAGTGAAATTGAGAGGATTACTTTGTATCATCATTACACTATTACTGATAATAATGTTTTCACTTCATTTTTAGTCTTAGCTTGAGATACTTTTATTCAGTAAGCTATATCTTAAAACTTATTGTTATGTTCTATAAATGATTTCTTAGAGACAAAATATCTCATTACTAAGAAGACAAATTGGTGAAATGGCAGCACTTTAACAGTGTTGGCAATGGTTGCATCAGTAATGGATTATTTGTTTTATAGAAAGTGCTACAAAAATACAGAGGTGAGAAGCATAGTCATTTATTTTTTCCTTTAGTAAGGCATTCTAAGTATCTTTCAAAATATATCAATCCTTTGACATTTTTAGTTAATTTATGTACCTCATTCATTTTAGCTCGAAGCACTTTATATTTTCTATCTTACTTTGTTATGTTACAATAAAAAATTGTTATCATAAGGGTCTCTCTTCATACTTTCTGTAGAGTCTAAAGTGTAAAATCCATGTAAAACTTGGATCTCATGGGAAACTAAGAGATAAAGCCAAAAGTGTGTGTGTGTGTGTGTGTGTGTGTGTGTGTGTGTAATATGTATTCATAGACTATCATGAAATTACTCAGTATCCAACATCTCAAATTTCTGTAGTTTTCTATTTGGTAGACAAGGGAACAATGGATAGAACCTTAATTAACATGCTGAAATATTTGACAGTAAACTGTAGCAAGAAAATTGAGCGTATTCTGTTTTGTGCATATAAAAGAGGTAGTTTTGGATGTGGGCATTAATTTATTCATTTGAAAATTATGTTCACAGTGTTCTTGTGTGCCAGGCAACTCTCTGGAAAAAGCAGACAAAGATCTCTACCACAGGGAGCTTGCCTGCTGACTGTGATGAGCACGCAGGACGGCCTGTTTGCAGTGCACCGTGGCAGAGGTGCAGGGACGCGGGACGAAGCCATGAAGGCCAGGGAGCACGCAAAGTTTCAAGTGATAGCAAAGATGTAATTTTAAAAGGTCTTTAAAATTCTACAAAGCAAAGCTGATAGTAGCTTTCCTTAATGCTTGCTTCTGTCACCTCCATGGTATTCACACAAAAATCATTTTCCTATTGTTCTTTTCAGATTTTTTGCCTCTCACTTTTTTTGTTTTATTTTCCCCTTCCCAATTATTCCTTATTTAAAATTATAATTCTCCACTCTTACCTTTTTACTATGCCATTTTAATACAGTTACCTGGGTTCATTTTTCTCCACACTCCTCTTTGTGATGAGGAAGTGAAGATATTTCTTTTGTATCTGTGAGGCATGAATTACAAAATACCACCAGGGTGCTGGGATCCGTGCATTCTCTATCCCTTATATAAGGTGGATTAATATTTGTAAATATCATACACAATGCTTTTCCACTATGACACTATCTCTAGATTACTTATCATATCTAGTACAATGTAAAGTATATGCAAATAATTATCATACTACATTGTTTAAGGAATAATGACAAGAAAAATCTGTATTTTTAATGTTTTTAAAAATCAGCACAGATCCAATGTTTTTGCAAATATTTCCCACACATATATACAGACATGAAGCATGCAGACCTGGAATCCTGACTGTTGTTTGCTTCCTAATTTTTTAATTTGTAGCCCCAAATTTCACTATACATGCACACACACACATATACATATGATATATCATATATCATGTCATATGTTATATATAATTATATATGTATATGCAGTATTAAAATAAAATATTTGAGGGCTGACCAGATAGCTCAGTGGACTAAAGCGCTTGCTTAGGCAGAGCACAGCAGCCAGGGTTCGATCCCTGTGGTACCATGCCGGCCCCACCTGGGGGGCACGCTGACACAGTGATTGAGACTGGGCGTGGTGGATCACGCGTGTAATCCCAGAGTTTGGGAGGCTGAAAACAGGAGAATCATTACAAGTATGATGTGTGTAGTGAGACCCTGTACACGCTGTAGACCTTGCCCTAAATTCATGAAAAAAGAAAGAAAAAATATTTGGGATTTTTTGGTCTGTAGTCGTGGCTGGTATTGAACCCAATATGTACCCTAGGTGGACCTTGAATTAACAGTGATCCTCTTGGCTCAGCCTCCTGAATGCTGAAGTATAGGGATGCACTGCCACTATATATATATATATATATATATATACATAGTCGTTGTTTTTCTGGGAATCGTACTCATGACTTTGTGCTTGCCAGGCAGGAGCTATGCCACTTAGATATATGCCCTGTCCCTATAAATTTTATGAGGGGAAATTTTTCACTTTTTTCTTATTCTACCTCTTAAATTCTACCTAGACTTACTACACACTTAACAAATATTTGTTGAGTAAAAATTAGTCAAGCTATCATTCTTAACTCATCCATTTTCTTTAATTTTTATATCCATGAAACTATATCTTCATTTTTCCATTTATTTAATTTATTTATTTATTTATTTATTTATTTATTTGGTACAGGGTCTCACTAAGCAGCCTGGACTCGTAATGAACCTCCTGTTTTCAGCCTGCACAGCGCTGGGATTACAGGACTGCACAACCACGCCCTGTCTCAGTTGCTGACTCAGCATGCCTGGGGGAGGGGCTGGCACTGCATGTAGTTCCCCAGAATGGAACCCTGTCCCTGTGCTTACATAAACAGGTGCTTAGTCCACTGAGCTATCTTGTTGGCCCCTAAATACCTCTTTAAACTGCATACATACAACCATTTATTCTGACATTTCAACATCTTTCTCTTTTCTCCCTATTATTGCTGGTAACACCTAATATTCCTAACTTCTAACATTGCCCTTTTAAGATCCATTCCTTTTAATTTATCCAGAAAGTACTTGGTAAAATGTACATCTAATTAACTCATTTCCATTTTAAGAATTCCTCAGTGGAATCTATAGTTCTTAAATTGAAATCCCAAATCCAGTAGATGCAGCCTTGCCAGTAATTACAGCCTCAAGTTTTTTTTGCTTCTTATTCTTTCCTGTAGCAGATCTCACTGTCATTTTCACATTACTAAAATCACAGTGTGTTTATTTCTTTCTATGTAGCTTTACAAATAAAAGATTCATCAGTAGCCTATATCCTCATGTTAATTCAATTTCATCTACATTACATTTTTAGGTCAAATCATATTCTGAGGACACAGTTCTCCAACTCCTAGAACTCTATAATGTTGAATAAATTTTTCATCTTTTCATTCATATCCATAACTCAAATTGGAAATTCATCTACAAGACATTATTTAATTAATTCTTGTTTCCTGAAATGGGTTGTATTACCAATGAACATGTAAATAATTTTTGTATTTGTTTTGTTCACCATTTTATCCTTGACATGCTTTTTACCCATTTTATTTTATAAAAAAGCAAACTTCCATAAATAATGAGAACGAGAATAGTTATTACACTATGTAACACTACCTTCAAAGAAGGTATTCACAGTATAAGACATAAACAAAAACTGTCATACAAGAGAGAAACAAAAACATATTCATTTCAATGAACAAAGATAAATTGCTGATACAAATGAAATCAATGGCATATATATTGAAATATTTTTAGATGATGAAATTTGTAGTTTAAGGAAGTATTTGAATTTCTCCCTATTTTCTATTTATCTCTATTTTATTTTATTTTATTTTATTTTTGTGTGTGTGTTCCTCATGAAGCATAAACCTTGTGATACTGGAGCTTGTATATCTGACTTATTTCACATAAAATTAGATCAAATTATGTGTTCTCAAGTTGCATGCTATGAGTGCCTCAAATTTATCTTTCCTAATGATAGCACACTACCCCACTGTTATGGTTTGTGTCTAGTTGTCCCCCAAAGCCTCATGCAGTCATGGGGCAGAATTCTATAGTTTGTGATAAAGTCAGGATCTAATGCTGTGATTAAGGGTGTGAGTGCTACTTCTGCCCTGGGAGAGGGTGGTAATCTGCATACAATTTAGGGCAGGGAGAGCAGCTTCCTAGCAGCCACAGCCTTGGCGCCTCCCTTTCCTTTTCCTATTTTCCTCTGCCATGACCTGCTTCCCTCTGCCATGTGCCACAGTACAGGGGAGCCGTCACAGTATCCACTAAAACCTCCACTAACTGTGAGCTAAACAAACCTTTCCTTCCTTAATGCTGGTTGTCAGGTATTTTGTCCCAGCAATGAGGAAAAAGTAATGGAGACACCCACATTATATAAATATCACGTTTTCTTTATCCTTCATCTGTTGATGGAGATACATGCTGATTCCATTTGTTGGTTCATCGTATTTCTTGTGCTGCTGGAGTACTGGGGAGAAATTCTTTTCCTATAGGCATAGGAAAGAGATAGGCATCCCTTCAAGAGTTGTAGCTAGTTTATTTCCCCGTAGATTAAGGGTCTCTGTTTTAACACTTAAATACCTTAACTATATTGATTTTAATTCAGCACTTCATTAAATACATGGATCTAGATTCAATTTTCTGCATGTGAATATTCAATTTTTCCAGAAGCATCTATTATAGACAACTTCTTTGTTCCAGTGTATGCTATGAATCCTTTGTTAAAGATCAAATAGAGGTATAGGCCTAGGGTGTTTCTGCTTCCTTTATTCTTTTCCAGTGATCCGTATGCTTGTTTTGGTGTCAATATCCTGCTGTTCTGATCAGTCTAGCTTTATAGCATAACTTCATGCCTGGGATGGTGATGACATTTGCTTTGCTTTTGTTACCAGGATTGTTTGATTTCACATAAATTTTAAGATTGCTTTCTCCAGCGCTGTGAGAAAAGACATTGGTATTTTGATTGGAGTTATATTAAATCTAAATATCATTTGTGGAAGCATATCCCTTTTATCGATGTTTGTTATGCCTAACCAGGAACAGGGAATATTTCCTGTTTTCTTCTGTGCTTGAGTTTCATTTTTCAGTCTGATGTAATTTCTATTGTTGAGGTTACTCACTTCTCACTATGTAGTATTTAATGTAAATATTTTCTTTTTTTCTTTTTTTTTTTCAGATGCTGTTTGTCTCAGTTACTTTTCTCTCATTGGTGGGACAAAATACCCAACACTCAAAATTAAGAAAAGAAAGGTTTATTTAGTTCACAGTTTGTGGAGGTTTCAGTCCATACTCCACCTACTACAAAGCAGAGCAGCACATGGAAGAAGGCAACATTTCATACTGGCAGAAAACATCAAAGAGCCAAGGGATGGGCAACAGCTGTGGCTTCTAGCAAGCCTCTCTTCCCTCCTTACACTGTCATGAAGGTTACCCACACAGGGCAGGAATAGCATTCACACCTTAATCCCAGCAGTGGATCATGAGTTAATCACAGTCTCTAGAAGTCCACCCTATAACTGCATGAGGCTTTGGGGGAACACATAGACACAAACCATAACGCTGTTTTAAATGGTACTGCTTTCATAATTTTTCAGTGAGTTCATTATTAGTGTGTAGGACTATGCTTTAGTTTTGTATCTATTTTGTATCCTACTACACTACTGAATTTGGTTATGAATTCTACAAGTCTTTTGGTAGAAATTTTGGGTCTGGTAAGTAAGGAATAATTATATACATAGTATAAAATTATATTGTATGTATTTATTACTTTGCTTTATTCTATATGTATCCATTTCATTACTTTCTCTTGCCTGATTACTCTGTCTAATTTTGTGAGGACCGGTGAACAGAGGTGGTGATAATGGACATCCTTGTCTTTTTGCTGTTATTAGAAGGAAAGTTTTCCCCATTTAACATGATGTTTGTAGTAGTTTTTTGAAAATATTTTTCTATTGGGTTGAGATAAGGTCATTCTATATTTATATTCTTTGGGGCATTTATCATGAATGGATGTTTGACTTTGTCGACACATTTTTCTACATCTATTGAGATGATTGTGTGATTACTGCCCTTGCTTCTGTTTTTTGGTGTGCAATGAAGCATACTTGCTTCCCTAGAATGAAACCTTCTTGGTCTGAGGTATGATTTTTTTACTGATTTGTTGAATTCTGACTGCCAGTATTTTGTTTAGAAATTTTGCATCTGTTATTTATTTGCATTCCTTATACTTTTTTAATGTACGCACTCACAGCTCTGATCTTCTCTCTATACTTTTCTTCCTTGTACAAGGGCTAGGTTTGAATTGATCTTAAGATTGAGCTTGAGATTCATCATTGAATTATTTATTTGAACTCCTTAAACCTTTCTGATGTAGGCAATCAAAGCTGTAAGCTTCTCTCATAGGGCTGTTTTCATTATGTCCCATGAGATATATGGCACATTAAAATCATCATTTAATTCTAGGAAATACATTGTTTCTCTATTAATTTGCTCTACCACCCATTGATTAGTTCACCGATAAGAAAAGTTTGTGCTTATATCCTTTGATCAATTTTTTATACTTTTATCTTGTAAACTGAGAAACTACTTTGAAGATAACAATAAGCAATGTACTAATCATTGTTACTCTCCATCTTGTTATGAATTTTTGTATCATTGATTTCAGTGAGTTTTTTCTTTGTAAAATAAAATAAAAAATGTTTTTAAAAGCTGTAATAATAAGTTTAGTGAATGTTTACCTTGAATGTTCTAGTTATCTATCAATGCATAACAGATTGCTTTATAAACTTAGTTTTAATGAATTGTTTCTCTATTGTGAAAAACCAAAACTGTAAATAAGAACCAAAATGTATAGTAGGTATTATAAAATAAGAAAATGTTCAAATGAGGAAGGGCACCACAGAGAGGGAAGGGGAAACAAAGAAGGACAAAACTGAAAAAAATAAAGAAAAGAAGGAAAATGGAAATAAAGCTTTTGTTAATTGGGAGGAGAAAGGGGGGTGTTGAAAAGAGGATATGGAAATGGCAAAGGAAGGAACAGGTCACATGCACACATACAAATTCTCTGTGATAAATGTGGTCACTATGTGAACCTGAAATGTACCAATGAAATATAATTGGAAAAATGAAAATAAATAGAAACATTTTTATAAAAACATTGATTATTCAAGAGTGTGTTTAATTTCCATTTGTTTGCATAACTTACATAGTTTATTTTGCTATTGATTTCTACTTTTAGTGCATGGTGCATAGTAAAACTGTGATGTTTTTATGTTTTTAGGTATGCTTTATTAACTAACATTGATCTATTTTGGAGAAAGTGCCCTGTGCATCTGCAAAGAATGTGTGTTGTGTTGTTGGGTAGAATGCTGCATGGAGCTATTAACTTCATTTTTTCAAAGGTTTCATTCAATATTTTCTGTTAGTTGATCTGTCTATTTGTGATAGCCGTGACTGCAATTTCCAACTATGATTATATTGACATTTGTCTGCTATTTTATGGACACTAGAATTTGTTTTATAAAGTTATGTATACAATACTCTGGTGTGTGTATGTGTTTGCAATTGTTATCTGTTCATGTTGGACAATTCAATTAACCAGTATTTCCTTTTTGTCTATTTTAATCAGCTTTGGCTTGAAACTTATTTATCTAAAAACAAGATATAAACTGCTGTTTGTTCTGAGATCCCTATTGTGTGTTATATTGATTTGTATCCTTTAGATTTTTTTTTTTTTTTTTTTTTTTTT
>NW_004524767.1:2582553-2589291 GCF_000260255.1 Octodon degus | reverse complement strand
TCACAAGTCCACTTCTTGTACAGCAATTAACCACTAAGAAGAATATATGCAGTGTATTATTTTTTGAAACTGTACTTCTGATTGGATTTGAAACTTTCTCATTGCTATCTGTTTATCAATAAAACTTTGAAAATAAAATAAATAAATAAAAGGCTTATAGAACTCAGTAAGAAAATATTTATGTAAACCAATGTTTCTTGTGAAATAGCAAATAAATATTGGGACAAAAGGTAGCCTGTTTTTCTCATTGAAGGAACAGAGGGGACGATCATGACAGAAGTGCTGAAATGTGGCTCATTGAAGGAACAGAGGGGACGATCATGACAGAAGTGCTGAAATGTGGCTCAGGAGTGAGACTCTAAAGTTCATATACTTACTATTGAAACACTAGCCCTAAGTTACCAACTATCCCCACAGCATATGTTTCAGAATTATGGAAAATGTTGTTCTTTCTAATAAAAATTTGTAAAATGAAACTGTGTCAAATGGAGCCACTCTTTACTGCTTAACATGCATATATATATATATATATATATATATATATATATATATATATATATATATATATATATATATATATATATACTATCTGGCTGAAAGCTACTCCAGTTATTATGGGTCTGCGAATAAAAAGAGAATCACGGAAATACCAGTTTATTAGTCTAATTCAGCTGAGCTTTGGTATAACCATCTACAGATTCCAAAATGGTAGAACTAAGCCATCATTAGTCATATATTCTTCTGCTAGAAGCAGAACACAACCTAAGTGACTGATACTCTTAGCATCAAACCAGTAGAGAGACTCAAAGCAGTGAAATCCTAGTTACTGAAGTCACTAGCAAAGAAGTGATATCTACCTTGAGCAGGCAAGTGTAGAGACCATAAGAACATTTTTTTACAGATTATTTTAATTTCTGGGTCCCTAGACAATGAGTATAAAGGTATTTACATAGCATTGATATTGTGTTAAAAGTAAGCTAGAGAAGATTTAAAATGTTATGGAGAAGGTACATAAGTAGTATGAGAATACTATGTCAATATACAAACGTTTTAAGTATCTACAGAGTGGATACTTGTTGAATTCTTGAGGAATCCTACATGCATATTCCGTAACAATTGCTTGAGGAACTGAGAATCTTAAAATTGGCATGTGTGCTCTTATTTACAAGTTAGTTTCATTTTCATTTTATTGTGCATGCAAGGACTATATTGCCTTTACTCTAAATAATATGAACCTAAAAAGAAGAGTAAAAACCCATGCAAGTAGATAAATTACACACTATCTTTGATTTTTCTAGTCATGCTATAAGACATCTGTCACAGTAGCTTAACCTAATTCTCACTTATTGGGCAGATCTGATAAGAAAAATAAGAATGGTAAATCTAAACAAAAATATAGAAAAATACAGTTGATTAGAGCCTTCTGGTACCTCCAAGATATTGATTGTATCTTACATTTAAGCCATTTCTAAGATAACCACTAATAGCATATTCTAAAGAGAGAAAGAGTAGAGAATGTTAGAGATCAGGCAATTGCCCAGTGCCACACACCTGACAGGTATCTGTGTCAGAGCCAGCCACCTGTTCTCCACAACATAAAACTATGAACTTTCAATCGCATTGGTGCAGACAATGTGTACTTATTTTTCTTACCTAAGGAATTCACACAAAAGGCACTCCTTCACTATTCTATGGTGCAGAATTCTCAAACTAAAGAATGTCTTCTTCATTGATATCTTTGAGCTAAATCCATTAATTTTTACTCCTTTAAGATTTTAGAACACTACTACTTCCCACTTTTAGACTTACTGTCTGTGATTCAATAATAAAAACACTTTATTATTTTGTGGTTAATATTTTGTTATTTTTGTTGTTACTCTTTAGAAGAAACAGACAGATGATACTTACACCATTAAATGATTGCATCTCCAGGCATAAAATAATTACATGAATATGTAGAGAAAGAAATAGGGAGAAAATTCAGAAGATGAGGTTGTCTTTAAATGAAAACACCAAAAAAAGAGGCATGGGTGAATTTCAGAAAATATGTTAATAAATACTATGTTAATATAAGATATCTTTTGAAAAGAAAGGGTGATTTAAGAGATTACATTCGTTTAAGTAAATGATAGCTGAAGTTTTAGGGTTATCATGTGTTCAAAATGCTTGTTAGAGCTAAACTGTTAGATTAAAAGAATGTGCATATTTAATGACTTTATTAGAACATTTTGCAAAAATTAGCATGATACACAAGGAACAAATGTGGAATAAAATTGTATAAATACAATGATGCTAATTAAAGATCCATGAACTATCCCTAGAGACTAACATTGTCTGATTTTGTATATAATAGTTTCAAAACATAAATCAGTCAGCGTTTTAAAATGAAAGGATATGACACTGTTGAATAAAATAAGCCAAACAGTTACACATTTTTAATAAAATTAAACATTTTAAAAAGGTCTGTATTGATTAAAAAATTTAAGGTTGGGGGAAATAGCCTGGAAGTTTGTGTAACAACAACACAACAATAATAAAAGTTCACATAACATAGAGTTTAAATTATGGAAGTGTTGGCTTGATGTTGCTGATGTAATATAGTTTAAATGAAAGGAACAGTATTTTAAATAAATATAATAACAAAGTGCACCAGCGGCATGAAGTTTTGTCTATTCAAGCAATATTTATCTTACAGACAACCATGTCCTCCTGATTATCATATCAATACCATTTTTCCTTCCCTGTTTTGGTGGTTAATTGTAAGTATCAACTTGACTTCATCCAGAGATACAGAGAACCTGCAATGTATTATTTTTACGTGTGTCTGTAATGATGTTTCCAGACTGGCATATGAATCTTCCTATTCTCTGGAGATCTATTCACCACGCAAATTGAAAGCCAAGAGGGAGCAAAAGAAAAAAGCCCTAGATGAGTGGCTGTCTCTCCTGGCATTGGGAAACGCTTTTATAGTCTTCTTCTCAGACAGCAGGCCTTCAGACGTTTAGCCTTTTCACTTCAGGTCTTATTACAGCATCTCCCAGGAATCTCAGGCCTGTGGACTTTGAGACATCACTTGTAAGATGTAGTCTTCAATCTGCAAAAGGCCTGTAGAGTGCCTTCTCCGGCTCCATTATTTCCACTTTTTCTCCCAATAAACCCATCCTCTCTCTCTTGCTCTTTCTCTTGCTCTTTCTCTTTCTCTTTCTCTTTCTCTTTCTTTTTCTCTTTCTCTTGCTCTTGCTCTTGCTCTTGCTCTCGCTCTTGGTCTTGCTCTTTCTCTTTCTCTTTCTTCCTGTTTTTCTCATCTCTCTGTCTCTATCTCTCTCTGTCTTTGAAACTAACGCCTGTATCTGTCTATCTACTGTTCTCTCTCCTCTCTCCCTCTCTGTCTCTCTTTCTCTCCTTCTCTCCATCTCTCCCTCTCTCCCTCTCTCTGTCTCTCTGCCAAGGAACCCTGACAAGTACAGCTGCATAAGTTGCATGGCACCAAGTAATTGAGCATCAGACAAAACATTTTGTAAGAGCAGTAGAGGAGAAGCTGAAGGTATATTCTTCAGGTGTTGAGAATATCATTGCAGGTCACCAAGTAATGATGCGTATTATGGACATTGTCATTTGTCTATAAAGCAGTAGCCAGAACAGACATCTTTACATTGATCTAGTTATAGATCTAGATGTAGATCTAAATATAGAGCTACAGCTAGAGCTAGAGTTAGAGCTACAGATAGAGATAGATATTATATATTAGGACTGTTTCTCTTAAATTTTTGGTCTTATGTTTCTTTGCTTTTATGGTGTATTCAGGAAGAGTTATAATTGAGGTTTAAAATATTCTTTGGCTTTCCCAGTCTTGCTATTAAGAATGCTTTTTTCAAATTTTTGCTATTTTTTGAAGAGGGCACAAATTAGAATTAAAACAAAAAATTACTAGTGATACAGAATTTCACTTACCAAAGTAATATGAATTTTATAGTATTTGTTGTAGCATGTAGTGTTCTCTTCCAAACAACTATTCCTATTACCAGATACACTCTTGTAAAATTGGAAAAAGAAAGAAATGTGCAAGAAATTAAGAGGTCAAAAAGGAGAAAGAATTGAAAAAAAGGAGACAAAACAAATTAAAGCATTAACTACTTATTTCCACAGACCAGCAGAAATGCACAGTACAGTTGTTCAAACCATCCTGCTTTCGTACTTACATAAATCTCTTTCCCCTATTCCCTCACCTGTCCTCCTCCTCAACTCAGTAACTCTTTCCTTTTGGATAAGTTCATTATCTTACTACTAATAATTCTTATTTAATTGGTTATTTCTTTTCCAAGAATTTAAGTTCTGTTTTTCAAAATAAAGGCATGTTTTGTTTCATGGATGTAGCTTAGTGGTTATCCTTTTGAATGTTTAATCGTATCTATTTGTGTCTCTTTCTTCTAAGATACTGTCTTTTCCTGTTGTTGGGTTTTCCTATGAAGAATTGTGAATGGTTTATTCATATTCCTTGATTATTAATTCTAGCTTTTCCCTAAATATTCTTTTAATTTGAAGCTTTGTGTTTGATTCTGTATGTGTGCTTCTTGGGAACCTAATTGCAGATGATTGTTTACAATTCGAATGGTAAAGAAAAATAGAAGGGCCAGAAAGGTGGCCATTCTGTTTCTCTTGATGTTCAATGTCTGTCCTTATTTTCCTCTACGCAATTCATAGTGAATATTGCAGCCATTGAGCAATTGTTTATTCTTAATATTCTTCGGGCTTTGGGCAAGGTGTGAAGGGCAGTCTACCTGGTCTCCTCAAGCTTTTTCCTCCTTCTTCTCATTTTATTTGCCCAGTTCCTGCCTTTTCTTGCTGACATGTTTTTATGTGCTTCTCTACTGCCTGAAGCACAGCAGTTGTGTACCAAGCACACACTCACGGAACTGACCTGGCAGTGTCCAGATGACCATGGCAGAGCATAAAACAAAGGTGTTTCCAAAGGCCCCTAACTTGGGACAGTTGGCTAATTCTTGTGTCCATCAGTGTTTAATGTCTTATTTGAAGCACTATGCATTTGTCTGTGCTGCCTGAAACTGTCAAGGTAACATCCCTATTCCTGCTTTGTCTCTTTAAAGCTCTATGATAATTAAATAAAAAGAAGAACATAAATAAAGGAATGTGCCCCAGAACTTTTCATTATTAATGTTCCTTGACTAAATTAGAAATCTGCTAGTGTACCCCAAGGGGGTGATTAATTTAGCAGACTAGGAGTTTTGATTAAAAAGGAATGAAATGTCTGACATGTAGACTATTTATCAGTTATTATGATATTAAAACACTCTAATCATTGTGGTGCCTAAATTAAGACTTCACAGCCTAAATGTCACTTCATTTTGTTGCTTTTGATTTGGCGATGTTTTATGGGCTTATTATCTGGGAATGTGTATGCATATGCATATGTGAGTGGCACACACCCTCGCTCATCTTTGAAGATGAATAATGCAGCAAGAAATCTTCTGACAAAGCTGTATCCTCATTTCTCCATGTCTCAGGAGAGATGAATATATGGAGAATCCTACAGCTGTTGAACTACCTGGTCATTCTCAAAGTTTAGATGTGCTTGTCACATGTATTGTGTAAGTGCTTAGCCTTGAAAATTAAGTTGTTAGAATCTTTAATTAAAGACTTTCTTTGGATAAAAGATTGATTCTACTAGGCCCAAAAAACAAATGAGATGCCATGTAAATGCAATCTTGCTTATACTTTAAAGATAAACAACATAGGAAAAAGGAAAAAATAGATATATAGTTGTACATGTTTGATGAGTGTTAGTTCTCTTGATTATTTTATTCAATACATAGACTGTCAAATACTTTCGGTTGATATGATATTTTAGGATAATTATTTTTATCTCCTGAAATATTTCTAATCTTTTTCTGTATCAGGATCTTTGTATTCTAGTTATTTTGAAATGTGCAGTAAATTGTTGTAGATTCTAGTACCTTTTTTTACTATAGAACACTACTTCATGCTCTTCCCTTCTAATTGCTTTAGAGCTTTTCAGGCAGCCTCTCTGCATCTTCCCTCCCCATTACTAACGTCTACTGTGCTCTCTACTGCTGCGATACAACTTATTTAGTGTCCACCAATGAGAACGTGGTGTGTTGGTCTTTCATTACCTGGCTGACTCACTTAACTGACATCCTCTTGTTCTGTTCATGTTGATGCGGATAACAAATTCATGTTATTTGTGCCTAACAACTTCCCAGTGTGTATGTAGAGCACATGTTCTTCATTCATTCATTCGAATCCAACAATATGATGCTTAAGTGTGAATACTGCTGCAATAAGTGAAGTATCATATAGTTTAAAATAATGCTATTATTTCCTTTCATTATATACCAAATGGTGGAAAATTTGGACCATGCTGTATCTGTTTTAGTGGTTTTTAGAAACAGTCAAATTGAAGATGGCTCAAACACAAGGAGAGAGCGTGCACGCCAAGCAAGTGCTCCACCTGCTTCTACTGGCCATCTCCAGGCTTCTGAGAAGTGTTCATGTGGTTCAGTTGCTCATTCTAAATAAGATATTTGGGTTTTTATTATTTATCTGAGTTCCTTATGTATCTAGATATTAGTCCCTTATTAGAGGAACAAGATTGCAATTTTTTTCTTACATTTTTCAACTTGTCTCTTTATTATTAGTTTTCTTTGCATAATGGAGGTTCTTAATTTGATATAATTTAATATCTATGTTTTTTGCTCTTGT
>NW_004524767.1:2576525-2582453 GCF_000260255.1 Octodon degus | reverse complement strand
TTTTTTGTATTTTAGGGAAAGGTCTACAGGGTGTTCAGGGTCTCACTACTAGATCGGATTCGTAGTGATCCACCTGTTTACAGCCTCCCTAGAGCTGGGATTACAGGTGCACGCTACCACGCCCAGTCTCAAGTGCCATCTCAGCTCACTGTTGGGGGGGCGGGCAGGGTGGGTTCAGCAGGCCTGGGGATCGAACACCCGGATCCTGTAGCTTAATCTGCTGAGCTATTGGCAAGCTCTCCTTTAGATATTTTCTATGGATTTACTTTGCATTAAATGTGTTTGGCATATACAGCATACAGTTGAATTTTGTTTCTTGATCCACTTTCCTTAGCTGTATCTTTTGACTGGAGTAATGATTGATACATTGTGTCAATTTGAGAAGTTTATTTTTTCTATTTTTTATTTTTTGGGGGCAGGACTGGGGATTGGACTCAAGCCCTTGTGCTTGCCAGACAAGCATTTATTCTACTGAACTATCTCCCCAGCCCCTTAATTTGAGAAGTTTAGAAGCTTATGGGACTCAGAAGGGAGCCAGAGTCCTCATTTTTCAAATAGCCTCCTCCTATGCAAGAGCAAGCACAAAGATGGTGGAAGTGCTACACTCGCTCAAGGGCAGGTGGCCTGTGTTCAGTACAAAGGAGGAAAGGAGGTTTGATATTTTCCCATTTTGCTTTCTTTCTTTTCTGCTGTCTTCTGCTGTCTTGAAAGGTGGCCACTGTGCCATGCCGCCCTGCCTTTCAGCTAGGTGATTATGGACTGAAACCTCCACAAACTGTGAGCTGAGTAAACCTTTACTTTTAGTTAATAGGCATTAATTTATACCTGTCATTGCATTAATTTCCCAGTGAAGATTTGCTTTCTTTTCCTTCTCCTTAGCTACCATCTCTGCCTGATGGATTCATTTTTTTGGCTTTGGGAATAATTTTAGCTTTATTGTGTCTTTCTAGGATATCACTGAGATTTTTTTGGAGTGTTAGTTTGGCAGTCATGAATTTCTTTAGGTCTTCTTTTCATAGAAATTTCTTATTCGTCAACTTTAAAAGATAATTTTGCAAAACATAACACTGTGGGTTGGAAGATATTTTCTTCAAACAGATCCTGAAGTCCTTCTTTTCAGGGCCTCTGTCTTTATGATTTGCATTGACAAATCTGCTGTAAGTCTAACAGGTTTTCCTTTAAAAGTGATCAGTGGATTTGCTGTAGTGGCCTTTAAGATTCTACTCTTGTGTTGAATTTCTGGTATTTAAATTATTATATGTTGTAGAGTGGTTTTTTTTCCTGAGTATACTTATTTGGGGTTCTATAGTTTCATGTATCTGTATGCAAAATTATTATTATTTTTTTTTGCGGTACCAGGGATTGAACTCAGGACCCTGTGCTTACCAGGCAAGCACTAATTCTACTGAGCTATCTCCCTAGCCCAAATTATTTTTCAATGTTTGGAAAGTTTACTGCTATTACTTGTATAAATAGGTTTTATTTATGTCTTGTGCTGTCTTCTGATTTCTTTTTTTTTTTTTTTTTTTGCTAATTCTAATTACTCTAACATTAGACCTCTTTGGGTCATCTAGGAGCAGTTGGACCCATTTATCTTGTGCCTTTGTTGTTTTTAAAGAGTTTCTTATTAATTGATCTTTGATCACAGCCCTGGCAATAGGTCTGACAGTCTGTCTGCACATTGATTGTTTCTGCTCTCCAAACTTTTACCTCATTTTTAATTTTCTGGATTTCTGTTTAGAAATTTGTTATGGACTCCCATTGTTCCCTATACTGTTCATTCATTCATTCATTCATTCATTCATTCATTCATTCATTCATTCAATCACTTTTTGCATCTTTCTTTAGCTCCTCTAGTTAATTCATTTAGCGTCTTGTTTAGACTCACTGACCATTTGTTTCACTACAGTCATTTTGATGAGTCGCAACTTTAAATTTTTGGAAGGACTGAGGGAACTGCTTCAGCTCATTTTTCACCCTTCAGACCTCTCTGCTCTGTAGCTTATGATTTCCTCCCTTCACTGCCCTCTGTACCAACTCAGGAGCCCAGGAAGTTTGTGAACTCCTTGTGTTGCTTACCTATCCATATTTGTTCTATTATTCTTTTCTTGTGCAGGGGCTTGCAAATTCTCTGGCCGAATGCCCTGTTCTTTGGGAGCTAACGACTATACTGTGTATGACCCCCAGGCAATCCAGATATTACCAAAGAAAGAAAACCCATTTCTGGCTACTATTAGGGTACCTTGTATGCAATAGTATATCAGTGACAACAGTAGCAACAACTGTTCACTGGATATTGACAAATCCAAGGAAACAAGCACTGCTCTTCACCACAACAAAAAAGGATTTTATTTGAGCAAAGACAATTAGGCCTTTCTTATAATGACCTATATTAATTCAGAGCATTGATTTCTGCTGGATGTTGGCACCATGGCCAGGGCTCAAGCACCTTTCTAGATTAAATGACTTCTTCTCAAAGCCACTCCCTCTGACAACTGCTCCTACTAATCCTGGCCTCTCACAGAGTACAAACCACATGGTCCTTTTGGGCTGTGCCTCGCCCTCCCTGGGGATTCCAGGTGTCTCAGTTACTTTTCTCCTGTTGCTGGAACAAAAATACCTGATACCCAGAGGTAAATAAGGAAAGGTTTACTTGGTTCACAGTTTGTGGTGGTTTCAGTCCATAATCAGCTGACTGCAAGGCATACTGGCACATGGCAGAGGGCAGCAGTTCACGGTGGTAGAAAACAGCAAAACAACAAGAGCAAAATGGAAGGTGTGTTGGCAGCTGCAGGGCAGAGGCAAGCCTCTCCCTTCCTTATACTCCATCCAGGCTATCTACCCTAGGCCAAGTGCAGCACTCACACCCCTAATCCTAGCATTGCATTATGAATTAGTCACAAACTGGAGAAGCTGTCCCATTACTAAATGTGGCTGTTGGGGGACAACTAGACAAAAACTGTAACACCAGGGGGCCCCTACTGAGCTCACACTTACTCCAAACTGATTGCCCAAGGTTTTCTCTTGTCCAGTCTCTCTGGAAAGGCATCATTTCAGTCTTGAAGTGAGACTTTCCTTCTGGGAGTTCTCTTCTTCAGTCAGCTTGCTTTCTGGCTTGTAAAGTGTATTACTCTGTGCTTTGGAAAACTCAGAGACTAGGGGCAGGCACTTGATTCTAGAGTCCTTCTGGCTCTGACATCAATCTCTGGAAGGCCAAAGTGTTAGCTTGGGGTGGGTGGGCACTTCCTGGAGTGCGTTCCCTGTGGCAGACTATCTCAGGGGCTGGGAGCTTCCTGGGTTCTCCTGTCCTTGGTATCTTATACACAATAGATGCTGAAATGTAAATTATAAAAATAGAACAATGGCTAATCATCTTGATTTTCCCCTTCACAGATTGATAATAAAGACAAAACTTGACCTAATTAAGACTAGCAAACCTGAAAATAAATGCACAGTTGAATCAGTATTTTCTGACAGGGCCTAATTCATACCACTGTGACAATTTAAGTAGGCTGAAAAATAGTCAAATTGTAAGACTATTTGACATAATTTAGTAATAAAGTTCATGAGATCCATGTAATTTTAAACCCAAAAATGTATACATCCAGATGAAGACTTATTTATTTTGTTATTTCTGTTTTCATTATGCTTGACATTTTAAAAAAAAATTTGTTATAATTCATTAACTTATTATTGTGCACGGGTCTGATGAAATTGCAGTAAGATTCTCATTACATAATATTTTTAGCACAGACAGTGGAACTTCCAAGGTAGCACAGGTACTGTGTTATGGGGATTGCTCCAGTTTAGCCTTCATTCCAAGTCTGTCAGCAGGTAGCTTGTTGTGAAGGGGCGAGATGAGACTGGCGTCCAGTCATTGGAGAAAGTCGTAACGATGTATGAAATGAAAATTACTCATCTACACAGTGCGAAGAGAATATGAAACCTCCTTGGCACTCACCTCTGTGCTATTTTCTCTAAACTAACATTGCACAGCAAGAAGTGAAAAGTCCGTGTTATGAACAAAATTTGTGGTGTATCAAAGAAAATGAGAAAGGATTATTTTTGGGATTTGGGGAAATGAAGAAATAGGCATCCTGTACTACGGAAGGCTTGTTCTGATCACAGACACTGTCTCCTCTAAAACAACTAAGCTCCAATTTGTGTGCAAGCACAGACGCATGCTCACTCACTCAGTCATGTCCACCTTCCACTGAAATTGGCCTGTCCAGGAATAACAGTCTGAGAATAAGTGTGTTAAAATCTCGGTTCCATTACATATTTCAACCCAGTATTATGAGTTTTTAAAAATGTTTTAGAATAGCCTATGATAAGAGTGATTCATTCATCAATTCATCAAGCAATTGTTCATCAAACTGCATTTTATACACTGAGCCTACAGATGTGTGAATCAGCAAACATCACTACTCTACTAAAATGTACCTCCAGATTCTGACAAAAGGGAAAATATGCAAAGCCTGCAGTGTACTTTCAGTGGAATAGAGTGAAGGAAAAAGAGGATAAAGCTTTTATTGTAAATATGTTGACTGAGGAACTTCTCACTTGGAGAAGTCTATGGGAAAAAAATCTTTTTTTTTTTTTTTTTTAATTTTCCAATCAGTGGTCATGCTACTAACTATTTGAAATGAGAAAAAAAGGGCAAATTTAAACAAACACTTGCACCTATGAGAGCAGTTGCACTTGCATCTTTTGAAAGTTGAAATTAACTCAGAATAAAGTATGAACACTGATGGAAATTTTGAGTCCTTTAATAAGAAATAATACCTCAATATTTTATCTTCCAATGTAAGAAAGTCTACTTACTGTCTCTATCTTGTTATTTTAAGTATAGTTTTGCCTCTCAGTAAAATGTTATTGTTTCCCAGAAAGAATTAGGCTCATACTTTATAAAATCATCTTGTTCAAAGAGAGTAAAAATAGTATATATTAAAAAAAGAAAATTAAAAGGGCACACAATTTCACTAGACAAAATATAGGAATTCAGTAATGGTTGTTATATTGTATGTTGTTGTCTTCAAATTAGCTGTTTAAATTACCAGATATCTATTGCTAGATTTATAAATGTAATTTATTTTTTATCAAAAGTTGTCTTAGTATCTATAAATTTCCCATTAGCTATTGAACCAAAATATATCTTAATAATTTCTATTTATGTATATTTAATTATATCATTTGAGTGTAATAAATTATTCTGTTCTCTTTTCCTTCTCTACTTGTTAAACTAGCAAATATATGTAAAAGTTTTTGATATAGAAAGTAGAAAAAGCCTCTTTCACCTTTTCTTAATATTCTACCTATCTCCTAATTAGGAAAATCAAATATTTATTATTAAAATAAATGAAGTAAATATATGGATAAATATCTAAATTTTTCAGCTATAGTAATAAAGAAAATGTCATAATTTTATCATGTTTATCAGATGATTAATGACATAATAAAATAAAGAATTAAAATTTCACAAATGTTTAAAGAATGATTGTTATAGTTCCTTCTTCTTATAAATTAAAGTTATTCAATCTATTCCAATTTTGATTTTTACCAAATTCTAGGATGAAATGTGTGTAAATTTTAGTCAACTGTTTTACTTTTTAGTGCTAGCTTAAGCAAATTTTTCAGTTCATGGGAATTAAAAATTGTTTTTATTTTATGAAAGATAAAGATGTTGAGTCCATGATTATGACATATTTTCTGCTCTAAAAGGCTTATAGGCGCCGGCGGGACCAGTCCCAGGCCAGGCGCAGAGTGGGCCGGACCCTCTCCCAGACCCTTGGGCCGCCCCCCACCACTCCGCAGTACCTCCCCCACCCCGCCCGCCGAGTAGGACTTTCTGCTGAGTTCCTGGAGCCCCCAGACCCAGTAGTAGCCCAGGTCCGGTGAGTGTGCGGAGAGCTTCCTGCTACCCTGCGC
>NW_004524767.1:2575416-2576401 GCF_000260255.1 Octodon degus | reverse complement strand
GTCCCCTTTGCCTTTCCTCGCTCCCTCGCCCTTGACTCACACCTTGACACCCTTCCTTCCCTTATTTACTTCCTTCTTCTGGTTTTTGTTTTGTTTTCCTTTATTTTGTTTTTAATGCATGTCAGTTTTGAAGTTAAGCATGGTGACATCTCTGGCTTTATTCTTCTGGATTTGGTATACGCTACCTATTTTGTGATTTTTATTTGAACTTTGTTAATCTCTTTTTTTTTTTTCCTATTTCTAGCAATTGTAACATTGTCATTTTGATGGAGATTACTTTGGCTTGTATGGGCATTTTACCAATATTAATTGTTCTAATCTATGAACATGGAATGCTTTTCCCCAATTTCTCTCATCAGTGTTTTATTTTTTTATTGTAGAAATATTTAACATCTATGGTTAAGTGTATTTGTAGGTTAAGAACACTGTGAATTAGATTATTTGTTTCTTTTTGTCAAGTTTGGTATTATATGAAAATGTTACTTCTTATAAATTTGATATTCTGGAACTTTAATGAATTTGTGGATATTTTTGGTGGAGTTTTTAGGACTTTCTATATAAAAAAGGCAACTTTTTAAAAAAAATTATGCCATCCTAACAGAGAAATGATTTGACTTCTTCCTTTCCAAGTTAGAGTCTCTTTATTTCTATCACTTGTCGAGTAGCCCTGGCTAATGACTCCTTCCAGTGGCAGTTTGATTAAGACTGGCGAGAATGAAAACCCTTGTTGTATTACAGATCTTAGAGAACACTCTTGGTCCTGTTCTTTATGATGCTAGCTGTGTGCATTTGCTGTCCATTCTTACATTGCTAAGAGTTTTTATTATGAAGAGATGGTGAGAGATAGTGCCATGTTTTTTATTCCTAATTTGTATAACTTATGCTGATGTGTGTGTGTGGTGTGCGTGTGTGTGTGTAATGAACTATCCTTATAGAATTGGATAATTCCCCACTGAATATATATAATAGGTGTATTAAAATATAT
>NW_004524767.1:2560184-2575316 GCF_000260255.1 Octodon degus | reverse complement strand
TCCTTACACTTACCAGGCAGGCACTTGTGCCACTGAGCTATATCCCTGGCCATAAATAATATTTATAATATAGTCTTTCAATGGTTTTTCAGAATATTGTTGAGAATTTTTGCATCTATGTTTAATAGGGATATTGTTCTACAGACTTTTATTTTTCTTATGTTTTCTCTGTTTTTGAAAGCATGCTATATTCTCTTTAAAAGGAGTTTGGTAGAGTTTCCTTCTTATAATCCAATTTTCAATGCCAATTTTGATACTTAAAATAACTTTTTTAAAATTGTGTTTAGTTAGGGTTTTTTTCTCACTGTTATATCATGGCAATCTTTAAAGATTTAAAGCATCCTGGCATGGAATAAGACGTGGAAATTTTAAAAGAATAATGAGGAAAATCATATTTTCACCACAACTGATAGATTTGACATTACTTCATATCTTGGAAAGGAAGAAGCAAGAAATCACTAAGACCCTGGAATTGAAATAAGGCCTGTAGGAAAAAAAAATCCACTTCCCTCATCTGAGACCCAGTTTAATTCCTGTGTCCAATCTCAAAGGCTTCTTCCCTAGAAAATCCCACAGTGAATAGAATGCTATGATCAAGCAGTTCTTGGTTATGTGAAAGAGAAAATACTCAAATCCTTAAAATTGTCAAAAAGAAGCTATGTAGAATCAGAATCAGCACATGATCTCTTACAAACACAATGCACAAATTGAAATCGTCTCCCATTCACTTCTTATCCTCACACAGTTGAAAGGTAATCGGGGCTAGGCTAAGGAACCGTAACAATAACACACTGATGTTTAGTATTAGTTATTGTCACAGCACAGAACATTAGGCACAATGAAAATTGTTTATATTCTTCAAACTTTACTAATACCAAGTGAAGCAGGTGGTGTGATTGTCCTTATCTTGTGGTTTTGTGACTGCTGATGAGTAAGTTGTCCAAGATCAGACAGTAAATAAGTGAAAGACATTGGATTCTGACCACCAAAACCCAGGCCTTAGTAGCTATTAAAAAGTATGTATTCTCCTTTTTTTTTTTTTTTTTGTTCATTTATGTATTTGGTACAGGGTCTTGGTAGGAAACTCAGACTCATAGTGAGCCTCTTGTTTTCAGCTTCTCCATCTGTGGGAGTACAGGTGTGCACCACTACACTCAGTCTCAATTTAAGTTTCAGTGTGCCCCAGGGATGCCTAAGCAGGTGCTTTAATCTGCTGCGCTATCTGGCCAACCCTTGGAATTCTCTGCTTATCATACTTGGTGTGTGTTTGCATGTTTTCCATATCCATTTAGCTTTAAGTGATTTTCATATTAACCCAGCATAGAAGGTGGGAGAGCACAGACTCTGAAGTTGGGCATACCTGAGGGTGCACTAGGTCTCGAAGTTACTAACACTACCTGGTGATCTGAGCATAGCTATCGCTTATTTTTGAGTTTCAGTTTTTTCATCATTATAATAGGATGTAGGCAACACTTTCTAGGTCAATCCCTAAACATAAAGTTCTGAATGACACATACTATGTTATCACCATTCAATGACAGCAAATTAAAGGCCACCCATTTGAGGGTGATTGATATGAACCACTTCTCTTGCTGTGTTTATCTTACTCTGATTCTGACAATTCTAATCTAGCTGCCACTTGCATGTTTTCTCTTCTAATCTTCAACTAATGTTATCTATCAGGTAGAATAAGGACTGAGTCTTAGAGAATTTCAAAGATTAAGTTGAAAATTAATTTCCACAAATCTGCACCTTGTCCATTCAGATTATATTTCCCAGGGCCTTTATTGCTATTCACTGTATGCCAGCTACCCATTAGATACTAAGGCCTGGTACCTGTGACAGCTGCTGGGAGAGAGGTTTCTAAACTGCAGAACTAGGTCTTGAGTGTGATAAAAGTTTACCCAGCTCTTAGCTCCACTTTGACCCTCTCTTCTTCCAGACAGAAAGGTGGAAGCATCTTTTATGCCACAATGTAGTACACACACCCTTAGTTTAGCGCAGATAAGATTTACATTTAGACAATGAAAAACTTTTATGAGCAAGATGCTTGTCGTTTTTCTGTTTCTCTATCCTTCTCTCTCCCTTCAATCCTTCCCTTGCCTTCCCTTCCTATTCCTATGCTTTGCTTCCTTTCCCTTCCCTTCTTTTCGCAGAAATTTCTAAGCAAAGAAAATTCCACATTTAAGAAATATACAAAATATTCCAAACAGATCAGGAACGGATTTAAAAAAAAAAAAGATTTTGAAGTGGTTAAGGGAAAAAGAAAACCAACTACATCACTCGCCATTGCCAGACTCTAAGCTTAAAGAAAAATGCAGACTTGAGGGAGGCACTCCCACTTGTGGGGGCCATGTAGAAGACATGAAGAGTGAATGAGATCCTCAAAGCTGTCCCTAATCTTAGGGGTGTGAGGAAAGGATATAACTTTTTCTATAAGAAAGGTCTGACTCTGTCTTGAGGACAGTTCACCATGGACAAGCAGAGGCTGATGATTATTTGACCTTGGGCTTTTGGTGTTAGTCCTATAATAAAACACCTTCCAGAATCCTGAGGTTCCCTAAGATTAATTTCCTCATTAGTGAACACAGTGAAGCCATAGTTTATGCCATGAAAACCTGAACAAAAGGTCACTTACTTTCCTAGCCCTCTCTTCCTCCTTACCGCAACCTGCAGGGCTTGAGAATGCCTTTACTGCATTTGTTTTCTCCTTGATTAAAACTTGGGATGAAGCCAAGAGTGACAATAGCTTTGCATTGAGACTAACCGGAAACTTAAATTTTGTAGGCATATTTCCATTTCATGTTTAATGCACAGAAAGTTTGGCATCCTAATAATATTGGAATAGTGTCGTATCATGTTAACTAAGGCCAGTTCTCTCTGATTCTTATATTCGAAGGAGACACAGTACATACATTTCAGGATTTTGCATTGAGCTGTCTTACTTTATGGAGCTCTTTTTTCCCTTTTGCCAAGGGCAGTGTTTTAAAGAAAACACATGGTTAGCCTCAAAACATATTAGTAGACATTCGATTATAAATACATTTGGAATAAAATGAAAGTAAAGCTACTTACTGTGTTCAATTGGAAACAAATGAGCAAATGTGGCACACAAAATTGTGCATGATAGCACTAATAGGAATGAGAAGATGGACACTTGGAATAGCAGAAATGAAGTTGTTGCTGGCTTCAAATCCAATCACTATTTGAGTATACAAAGATGTTGAGTCAGAAAGCACAATTATTACAGGTTCTGTCTTGAATCCATGGTAAGATTATATTGCTTTGGAAATATCATTTTCAGCTACCTTTAGAAATGACATGAGAAAACAAGAGTGCTATTGTATCATTTCTGTTTTTGCCATCACACTGCCTTTTATGAAGAATTGTTTCTGTCCCCAGAGACACTCTGGAGGAAAGTAATGAGAGATTTTGGTAATCTCTGTTCACTGGGGCAGCTGAACACACCTGCAGCTGTTTGTTTTTCTTGTATCTATTTAAATTTGAGGTTGCTAGCTGGAGATTTCACAGAGCTAATTCTAAACTCCTTTATATAATGATCACTCCATTCTTAAGAGTTACAAGGGTTCAGAGTGTGTTGCATTTTTTTCACTGCAGATTCATTTTATTGTTATTTTGCCTAAATATAATACACAGAATAAACATTCTGACAGTTTGTAAAGGAGATTGATTTCTTCTGTAGAGCACAATATCATGACAAGCAATAATGAGGGCATCTTCAGGCATGAGAGGCAGAGAGTGACTTGGCAAGCTCAGGGAGACGAGCCTTTGTGGAAGGTTTTACAAGAAATAAGTGCTTTCCTTTAGGACAATTCACAATAATGCTGCAGAACAGAAATACGTATTTCCTCTGAGTGCCAGCACAGCTGCAACCTGCTGTGAGGGATTCTGACAGGAGTTATAATGGACACAGCAACAGGCTACACCCACCCTGCCTCAGGGACTTCGCAAGACCCTTACGTGACTGCTGAAAGTAATTTGAAATCTGTGTGAGCTTTTGGAACCATAGGCTACAAACAGGGTGTGGGCAGGAATGAATATTTATACCAGGATTTCAAATTTAAATGGGAAGACTGGGTATGATGGCACGTGCCTGTAATCCTAGCACTTAGGAGGCTGAAAACAGGAGGATCACTACGAGTCCGATCTGTGTAGTGAGACCCTGTAGACCCTGCACTAAATACATTTAAAAATATATATGGGAGTTTTCAGAACATATAAAAAGATTTTCAATATTTCTGCATATCCAAAAAAGAAAGTAATTGATTAAAGCACCCATCCTATGTTTCTATACACATACCCCAGTTACAGGCATTTTTCAAAAGAACAGGAAAATTATTCATACTTTTTATATTCAGAATACAATCTGTACATAATATAATATAATATATGTCTAAGAAATAAGTGTTGAATATCAGTGCCTATTAATGTCATTATTGATTATTATTGGAATTAAATAGAGAAATTGTATGTCTGAGCCTTGGGCATATGCATGTGAGCTTTCTCACATCTTTGATCCTGCTAATATCAAAGCAAGCTAGATAGCTAGACAGATACAGAGATAGGATGATCAAACCTTCTAGCTCTCCCTGAGAACTGCGCCTGCACTTCAGCTTGCTCAGTGGCCACAGGGAGGGATAATTACTGCTTCCAAAAGAGACTACATTATTTCTTAACCAAATTAACAAGACATTTTTAAGAATTCCCTATATTTTTAATGTGAAGAGAAGCAGGTTAGGTACAGAAAGTTAAAGGTTGTGTGTGTTTGAGGAAACTATAATAGAAATAAATAAAGTAAAGAAGAGATGGTAAGAACACAAAGGAAGATTTCTTGGATATGAGAAGTGAGATTGAGATAGGCTAGGGAAGGGGATAAGAGGTGGAAAATGGTGGAAGTATGTAACACGCATGTACAGTTCCCCCAAAGCGTGTAACTCTGATGTGTTGGAACCATGGGGTAAAAGTAAAATAAAATGGATTTTTTCCACTTCACCCTTACACTTTGTTCTTACTTGATTCTTCACTCTGAATTCACTGCCTGTCCCTACTGGCATACAATGAGCACTTGTGGAAGGCTTAAGGAATGAAGGTTTCCCTCAGCTTTAAATGGCTTTAGCTTATTCTTTAATATTGTTTTACTTATAGGAAGACCTCATGTCTTTTTTACTGGAGTACATTTATCTGTATACCTCGTACTTGGCAAGCTAGTCTCTGTCTTATTCATAGCCTGCATACATTCTCAGTATGGTGCAGAGGCACCTCCAGTCAAATTTAAAGAAAGAACCCTGCTTAACACAATAAACCACCTTGTGATTATGCTTCCCCAATTCCCTCATGGTCTCCCATCAGCTGTCTTTTGGTTTGGCTCAAAGATTATAGTCTTTTCAAACTCCAGTCCAGCCCAAGTCATACCCTATGATTAGCAAATCACTTGTCTCCTCAGCTCCAAGAGCCAGTGTTACATCTTCAGTTAGAGTCATTAAAAGGATCCCTCGAGTCCTTCGCTAAAGGTCCTTACTTTATTTATTTTTTTCATAATTTTATTGATAAACAAATAGCAATGAGACTGTTTCAAATCAAATCGCTAGGACAGTTTCAATAATTAACACACTGCATACATTCTTCTTAGTGGTTAATTGCTGTACAAGATGCGGACTTACGATCCTATTTACAAACACCATTGGAACAAATCATTCTATTCATTAAGAGAATGTAACTATATATCTATCCTAACCACTTTGAATACACAGATACAAAATGGACATTCATCTGTATACCCTTTTTTTGTTAAGTTCCATTATTTGAATATTATAGGTGTGTAAACTCAGCAAAATATTCTAAAAGAGCCCAGTAGCCCATAATAGCATTGGGTCTTCTGTTTAACTGCCAAAGTCAGAAATTGTTGACCTGAGTCCCCCACAGCTCAACATAACAGCATGGCTTTACTTCCTATATTTCGTCTTCATACTTTTCTACTGGATGGTTAAGACCAAGGTAAAGCAGGACCTATGCAACAAGAGTTGTATCTTTTGGTTCTGAGAAGGTCAGTGAAATCCCCTCAGGATTTATCCTGAGATCCTGTACCTCACTCAGATTGTAGAAACTTTGTCAGTGTCAGCCATGTGGACGAGTCATCCTTACTTTATTCATGGCCTGCATGTTATTATTTGCTGATTTGAAGAAACTCCCATTATTTTTACAACAAGAACTGTATGTCTCGGAGCCACATAGAAATCAATCATGATTAAAGCCTTGGCAATGGAAACCTATCTTCTTCATCAGAAGAAACCCAATATACCTGGTACATAATTTAGAAGCAACATTTGCCTCTCTTTTGGGTTTGTCTACTTAAGCCTCAATCTAGTAAGACATCCTTAGCTTTTTATCTTTCCTCATTGTACTGCTAATGATTATGCTTAATTTTCTCAATTAGATAACTTGATAAATGTTAACTCTGCATTGCATTTGCATTTCAACTTGCCTAAATTGGTAGGTTTAACTAGTCTGAATAAAAAAGGGGGAAAAACTTTTAAATGTGCAACAGGCAGACCAGCTTGATACGTGTGCTGATGCCTCTTCATAGTACTGAGGAAACTCTGAATATGACTGAACTCAATGGACAACTTCTGGGCTAAAGCTAAAGTGAAAATATCTCCAAATGATCTTTTGAGTATTTCTTTATTATCCACTTGTATGTTTTATATTATATAAAATATCCTCAGTGCAGTTTGTCATTAGGTCAACATGAAAATTTTTATCTGACCTTGAACACCTTTATATAAGCAAACAAATCAAAACCTGGAATTTTCTTACCCTAAAAATCAAAGCAGCCCATGTTCAAAAGACTTAAATTATGAGAGTTCAATTCTTTATTTGTTTTAAATCCAACTGATTGAAAAACATTCTGCAGATATTTAAAAAACGGTGTTGACAAAGCTAAAGTCTATCCCTATAAACATGTTTCAAGTTAAAGATACTGTAAATAAAACACAATGACAGGCCATGGGGGAATTGTGGGATCCCTACAGCACCCCTTTACCTTTGGATCAGCACAGGGAGGTGGAATATAGGCACAGGCAGGCATGCACATCAATAGCCGTTGGCTCAGCTGTCACCATGCAGCACCTAAATCATACAACCTCTTCTCTGAAGAATACAAAATCACCATTTTAGTTGTAAGAACAAATGACAACCATTCTTTCTGCCTCAATCAATATCTCTCACTTCATATTGCTAACTGAAAAGCATTCTTTTGATATGTGATATCACTTGAAACTGTAACTTAAGATGCTTCTTAAGCAAAAGGTGTTGCCAAACTAATTTTTTAAAGCATTCTATTTGCAAGTATTTATTGGTCCATCATGCAAAACTGAATTAGAGTTGATCATCACAAAACTGTCTATTTTTTTAAGTGCCCAAAGGTAGTAAGGGTTGAGCATTTAGATGTCCCAAGTACTCTCTAGATCACAAATTATTTATGATAGAACTATTTATTGGGACAGATACAATTGAAGTGAAAATTAAAATCTTTTTAATAGTTTGTAATACATGTTAGAAATAGAAGCTAATACAGTAATTGAGACATTAATCAAGAAGAGCTTCATAACAAATTTCACCCCCATATCTCTATTCATTTTTTTTAAAAAAATCATAAGTAGACTATACACTTAATGAAATCTAAAAACATTCAAATAACTGTGTTCATATTTTAATGCCTTTGCAAATACAATCCTGTCTACCATATTCCACTACAGCAATTTTTATGCTGCTTGCCTTACTTCTCTAATTGCTGAGGCATAATTCTCAATACTCCAAACTTAAAGGAGAAATTAGTCTACAATTATAGAGATTTCAGTCCATAATTGGCTGGCTCCAGGAAAGGTGCTGGGCCAGAGAGGCATCCTTTCATGGTGGACACAACACAGTAAAAGCAACAAGGAGGAGTGAAGGGATAAACCTATTTCTGTTCCTTAAATTGTATGCAGGCCACTAGTCCTGGGGTGGATATAGCATTCACACCCTTAGTGCCAGCATTAGATTATAAGTAATCACTAACTCTAGATCCAGCCACATCTGGAAAGCCTCACTCCATAATCTCATGAGGCTTTGAGGGGACACGTGGACAGAAACCATAATGCTGCTCATCTTATTTTCTTGTGTTGTGGGTAGTCTGTAGCTATTTGCGTTCATATTTGAAACTACAGTACACACAGCTAGAGATTCTTCATTTACCAATTCAAATTTATTATGAATATGTATCATTTATTTGCACTCTAAGAAATCATAGGAACTTTCTGTAGAGGTTCCATGTAATAAAAGATACATCTAAACATTTGTGTTTCTTCTGACCCAAAAGATTTGTTGTTTACCTAAAGAAGTTAATATGAATGAGGCTACACACAAAGGGTCACATTGTCAGTCGGATATGAAGGGACTGATATCTCTTCCAAGATCAAAATTTAAAAATTATTGCACAAATAACAATCAAGCAAAAGGCCAGATGAAATATGAAAGCCACTTATAAAACCCTGTAGATTCTTTCATTTTGTGTTACAGATGAATCTCTTATTCATATTTAGATAATATCCTTAAAATTAAGTTTGTGAGATTCTTTACAGAATACTAATATTTAACAGATTAAAATTCATTTTCATTTAATATAGCAAATGGGTTGTGTGTCTTATGTGATATTCTTCAAGCAACTAAGCCTAGTCTAAGCCTTCATAGTGTCAATTTTCATCTTACTAAAAACTAGAAAAGTGAAATTATCAGTTGACAATGAAATTAAATTATATAACTTGTCTTCTTCCTTCTCCTCTTGGGTAGAGGTATCTTAAAAAGATAATGAGATTGCAAGGCAACAAGTGCCATTTGATGGCTTTTAGATCTTCTTTGTAAAAATCTAAATTTCAGCAGAAGTCAGTATACTACCTAAACATGACTTCTTATAGAACATTTAGTCATTTAGTGGTGAAATAAGTAAAACTTGCCAGAACTTTCTGAGTCCATCAGTTGATAAAATTCCTGGAATAACTTAAATACTTCAGGCCATGGACCCTAGAACCTTCAGTTATGTCTCAACAATTTTATGATTATGTCACATTGATTGGTACTAAATATAAACACAGAAAATTTATATGTCATATAAATTTGGTTCAACATCAATGAAAATAATGAATTCTGTAACATCTGTGCACATAGAAAAGAGATCTAAGAGTTAGCAGGTCTTGTACAGCCACCTGCTCACATCAGAAACTCACAGCCTCCTGAGCTTTTTCTTGATTCTCAAAAGATGCCACTAAAGACGAGCAGCATCTTTGAATGACGTTCTTGCAGCCATCTTCAAGAGTAATTTATTTTTATCATGTCTGTGTTCACCTAATCACAAGATTTTTGTTTCTCATGTCAATAATCTATTCCTGTAAACCTTTCCATAATGACAGTCAATTTATCCAAGAAATCCTCATGATACACAGTCGACATTGGTGTCTCTTTCTAATGTTTTAGTTTTAGCTACTGACAACCAAGATTTAATTCTCTTGATATATTGTATTTAAAATTAACTGAGGAGTATTTAATTCTAGATGTATTCTATTGTTATCAGAGACTTTTTATAGAATTCAGATCCTATCATATGCAAAATCATTCTAGGTAGCCAAAGACATAACAGAAATTTTGAATTGTTAAACAATAACATACAAATGATACATATCTAATTATATATTGCAGAGTATTCAAAATGTTATGGAAGCAGAGAAACATCATCTAAGAGTCCAACTAAATTAATGATTGCTGAGCTTGTATTATTAATTATAGAAGTAGTCAGAATTAATCCACAATAGGAAAATACAGTTCAGGGAATGTGAATATCCATACTTCATCACTATTACTATTATTATTGAGGAGCACTTCCTACTCTGTATCAAGAATTAGACAAAAATGACAATTCATAATAAATTGGGAAAGTTAAGACCCAAACTCAAAAATATTTGGGGAAAAAGTTATAGTGGTCGGTCCATAAACATGTATTTTTTGACAAGCCCAGATAGTTTTACACTATTTCTTTACACAATATTTTAAAACATAGAATACCTTTTAGTTTTAATCCATGTGTTGGAGACTCAAGATTAATGGATCCTAGCAGAACATTAAAAGCATGTGTGAATTTCCTCCTTTGCCTATTATATATTTTATATATATTATATATTTTCGGAACCAAGGATTGAACTCAGGCCCTTTGCACTTGCCAGGAAAGCGCTTATTCTACTGAGCCATCTCCCCAGCCCTCCTTTTATTAATTCTTAGTAGTGGGTCAGCCAGATAGCTCAGTGGATTAAAGTGCCTGCTTAGACAGAGCGCAGCATCCAAAGTTTGATCCCCTGTGTTCTGTGCCAGCCCTACCCCCAGGGTGCACTGAGACAGTGATTGAGACTGGGTGTGGTGGAGCGTGCCTGTAATCCTAGCTCTTGGGAGGTTGAAAACAGGAGAATCACTGTAAGTCTGATGTCCATATTGAGACTCTGTAGACCATGTACTAAATACATTAAAAAAATTCTTAGTAGTATATGAGAAAAATTATACTAATAAATATGTTTCACTAGAGCTACAGCAACTTGCAGAAGAAAGGTCCTAAACTGTTTCCTGCTCATGCCATTGACTTGGAGCTGTGGCAGCTGGCAGGACGAAGGTCCAAGATGGGTTTCTGCTCCCTCCATTGAGTAGACTCTGGGACCCAAGATCAGCAGAAATGCCAGTGACACAGTAGGACCCCAAACAACACAGGTTAGACAGACTAGACTAGCTACAAAAATAGTAAGTAGTCTGAAGCAACAGCAGCAGTGCAGGCAGCAGGTGGTGACTTAGGAGACCCAGTCTTTTTCTTGGGGACAAAGACATGTGGAATAGAGTAGGTGGTGAGGGCTCCTTCATTCTTTCCATTACTACTCCTTCTTTTTCCTTTTCTTTTTTAAATGGCTGGGAAGAACAGAAAATTTATCCCATGCCCCAAATCCAGAAAAAAAGATCAGACACAAACCCAGCACAAATCTGCCTACAATCTTTGCTAGAGTACACATTTTGAAATCAGACTTGGACCCACCACTCACCATTTTTGTTTTTCTCTGTCTGATGTGTTTTCCTCTGTCTGGTGTGTGTGTGTGTGTGTGTGTGTGTGTGTGTGTGTGTGTGTTATGAATCTTTATTTATTTTTATATATTTGGTTGTTGCAGGGTCTCACTATGCACTCTTGGTGATCCCCTGCTTTCAGCCTCCCCAAGGCTGCAATTACAGGCTTGTACCACTACGCCCAACTCTGGCTGTCCCAGTCCAGCATGGGAGTAGGACCAATGAGGGATGTGGTGCTGGGGATGGGATTGCAGTCCCTGCACTTGCCTAGGCTTGCCTAAGCAGGTATTTTAGTCTGCTGAGCTATCTTGCCAGCCTGTGTATTGTTTGTGTGTTGTTTTTGCTTTTGTTTCCCTTTTCTTTTTTCTTTTCTTTGCTCAATTTTGTCCTGTTTTCTTTTTCTTTCTATGTATTTGATATTTTTCTATGTGTGGTTATTTTTGTTTCCTGCTGTTTTCTTTTTCCTTCCTACTTTCTTTCTGATTTTTACCTTCTTTTCCCATTCATGACTTAAACCTCTGAACTTTCTCTTTGTCTTATTGTACTCATACTCTTTCTCTCTTGTCAACTAGCTTGTTTTATAAATTTTTTATGTGAGTAAACACTATCTCTTCTCTTTCTGTTTTACTTCAATACTCCTATGCTTTCTCTGCCAGTCCTTCTCTTTTATATCCTACAATTACCCAAAACTTGGATGAGCATCCTATGCACATAACCTTTGTTCCTACTGTGTTTAAATTCATCCACTTCTACATCCTACCAATTACCCCTCTTAAACTTCCCATAACAGGATAAATCACTCTAACAAATATATAAGTATTTCATACTAGTTGGTGCTATAAGTTGAACTATATTATATACCAATAGAAATGCTCCTATGCTTAAATAAATCAGGTGAATAATTATCACCATCTGTCAGTAGGCAGGCATCAGTGTATGGTAATTGCTAACTGTAATACTTTAACCACAGCTGTTATAATCAGCTTTTCTCCCCTGCATGGAAACACAGTGCTTACAAGAGATCACAACCATCATTATAGTCCAGTACCAAAAGAATGGATCTTGAGTCAAATTAATAGCAACCCCACATTCTTAATGTGTTGGAAAGGAGGGTTCATGGGATAGACATAATGACCAAGAACCAGCTATATTTAGAAAACAACCTGAGCAACAGGTATCTTTTAAGAAATACTATACATCAAGGATAAAACTATCTAACACACACAAAAAAAAATCTATAAACAATCAATGCAGAAAAAAAAACAGAAACTGAGAAGAAACAAAAGGGAACCACAAATACCCAGACAAGTCTAGATTGCAAAGAGATAGAGACAATCAGAAGCCAACCACTGGAACTCTCTGAAATGATAACAGCAGGAGATAAAAATGGAAGAGGCCATGTAAAAAATGATATTTAATGTGAAAAGTAAATGACAATAAAAATGAAAGACATTAAAGCAGACACAGAGAAAAGCAAAAAGAAGGAAAGCTTAGGAAAATGATGGAAACCTTGAATGCCCAACATAGACAAAACATGGAATCAATGAAACAGTTTCAAACAGAAATTCAGGGGTTAAAATCTACACTATAAGTATACACAACAAATTTAATGAAGGTTAGGATAAAATATCTGATTTAGAACATGGGAATGTGGCTAGCAACCAAGAAAAGAAAGATATCTTAAAAATAGCAAAGGACCACAAACATCAATCTAATGAGTACAAGATGAAGCAAAGAAGAACAACCTAAGATTGATTGGAGTCTGTGAAAAAGTTGGAAGGAGCAAAAGCCATTTAAAAACCTCTATACAGAAATGATGGCAGAAAACTCCCCAAATAGATCTTCATCACCAAAATAACCATAACCAAAATAAATACACACCAAGGCCATAAAATAATCAAAATTACATAAATTCAACACAAAGACAAAATATTAAAATCTGCTAGAGAAAAAAACACTTCATCTAAAGAAAAGCTCATCAACATCACAGCAGACTTTTCAGCACACACCTTCAAATCAAGGAAAGCCTGCAATGAGGTATCTCATGCAGATCATGGTATCTCCCCTGACAGGTAAGTATAAGGTATTTCAAACCTTAAAGCAAAATAATTTTTGTTTTATGATTAATATACCCAGATTAGTGTACATCACAATATTGCATTCCAAAATAAATGGTGAAATGAGATATCATCATGAAAAACAAACAACAACAAAAAAAAAAAAACCCCAAAAATGAAAAGATTCATGACCCTCCAAACTCCAGAATCTTTGAAGGTTGCATTAAAAAGAGAAAATAAAGATCATTAACACACAAACACAACTAGAAAGAAGCCACCAGATAGGGAAAGCAATAAAACAGATAAGAAAAATAATAGAACAAACAGTAGGAAAAATAACATGAAAAGATAAGGTGATTTACTTAAAATGTTTCAGCATTGGTGGCATTAGTTCTTATAAAATTTGGTATCTAATTTCTTTTAGAATTCAGCTGTGAATCTGTCAGAGCCTGGGCTTCACTCGGTTGGTAAATTTTAATTGCACTTTAGATTTCATTTGATGATATTGGGTTATTTAGAATTTTTATATCCTCTTGATTTAGTATTGGCAATTCAGCTGGGTGTAGGAAACTCTCTATTTCTTCTGTGTTTACAAAATCATTCCTAGAGGCAAGTATTATGCTGACTACAGGACCAGAGAAGAACCCAATCAAAAGAATATTATAGGCCATTCTCCCTAATGAACATAGACACAAAAATTCTCAATAAGATACTAACAAACAGAATGTAGTAAATGATCAAGAAGATTATACATAATGATCAAGTAAGATCATCTCAGGGATATAGGGATGATTCAACATACACAAATCAATAAATGTAATACCTCATATTAAGAGAGCCAAAGTCAAATATCACACAATCACCTCAGTAGATGTAGTAAAAACATTTGATGAAAATCCCAAATTCATTCATGATAAAAATCCTAGAGAAAATTAAAATTGAAGATCTTTATCTTAATCTGATAAAAAAAATCTATAATAAGCAAACAGCTAATGTCATTTTAAATGTTAAAAAACTGAAAGCTTTTAGTCTAAAGTCAGGAACAAGACAAGGATTTCCACTATCAATTCTATTTATTTTAGATCTGGAAACATTAGCTAGAGCAATTAGACATGAGAAAAAAGTAAAGTAACAAGAAGATGAAAGGAAAAATTTTAATTCAGATTATTTGAAGATGACATGATACTGTACATAGAGGGACCCAAAAGCTCCACCAAGAGATTGTAGACTTAATAACAAAATTCAGTAGTGTATCTGGATATAAAGTCAACACCCCAAAATAAATAGCATTCCTGGACACAGGCAACAAACTCAAAGAGAAATTTGTAAAACACACTCTTACAATAGCATCAAAAATTACTTAGGAATCAATCTAAAAAAGAAGCAAAAAGTCTACATACTGAAAATTATATTACTATGAAAAAGGAGACTGAAGAAGACATCAGAAAATGGAACTATAATTCTTGCTCATAGATAGGAAGAGCCAAGGATGAAAATGACCATCCTCACTTAACTGTTATAAAGATTTAAGTCAATCTCAATCAAAATAGCACTAAAATACCAAACAGAACTAGACAAAATATTCCTTAAATTCATTTGGAACCAGAAGATGCCTAGACTAGCAAAAACAATTCTGGGCAGCAAATGTTAAGTCAAGGGACATCACGACCCCTGATATGAGATTATACTAGAGAGCTACTGTGATAAAATCAACGTAATATTGACAAAAAAAATCTAACAACCAATGTAGAACAGAATGGAAAATTCCAAGCACACTCAGCCACCTTATCTTTAATAAAGAAGTCAAACTTATTCACTGGAAGAAACATAGCCTCTTTAATAAGTTGTGTTGAAAAAACTAGCTTTCCTTATGTAGAAAACTAAAACTAGACCTGTGTCTGTCAACATGCACTAAACTAAAGTGAGCATG
>NW_004524767.1:2543246-2559074 GCF_000260255.1 Octodon degus | reverse complement strand
AGAGAGAGAGAGAGAGAGAGAGGATACTTATGATAGTGATACAGCTAGTTTCTCTTAGTTAATTGAAAAGAAAGTTTTGTGCTAATTCATTTTTTGGACACAGTAATGCCTATATCTTATATGCTGAAGAACAACTATGAATATAACAACATGCAATGGATTATTATTTTTACTCTCCTGCTAGCCTGTTTTGAAACTCCTTCATTGTTTTTTATTCTCTCCATTTAAAAATAAATATAAAATGTTTCTCTATGAAAAAGTTAACTAATTCTTGCATTTTTCTTCTATTTATCTTCAATCCAGTGTGTTCCAAAGAAAGTAGTTAGCAAGACACACATGGGAATTATAGACATAATTTATTCTTTTGATTAACCATATTTCAATAAATCTAAAGAAAGAAGAAAAATAAAAGTGTATTTCATTGAGTCCAACTCAGCAAGTGTATTATTGATGTACACTTATCCATGAAATATTTCTATTGTTCTCTTCTGTTTCTAAAATCTATTGTGTATGTTGGATCTATCGGACATCTCAGCTGCAACTAGCTATACTTCAAGTGCTCAATATCCACTTGTTTTCAGTTGCTACATATTTAATAATGTTTAGTTTCTGCTACTTAAAAATAAGAAAAAATGTACTATGGTAATATTTTGAAACAATTTAAAATAAAAAGATGGTCATTAATTAATACTATTTCATATAATGGTAAAATTTGTGACAGTTCAATTGAACAACTACTTACTAAGTCCTGAGGGTGCATAAAGTGTTAGTTATTTAATTTTTCATTTATTGGATGCCTGTTGAATTAAATGTATTTTCTATTATCACATTATAAATAAAGACAAATAGATGGAATATTCATTTCTATAGGCATTTTGGCAATATGAAGGTCTTATATTGGAAGAACTGCAAAAAGAAAGATAAAAGTAGCAGAGGGAAAGAAGGGGGAGCAATAGAATTAGTGAGGAAGAGAGGGAGCAAGAGAAGAGAGAGGGAGGAGATAGAGAGAGGCAGAGAAGGAGACCAATGAGTAAAGCTTGTCTCACAATTGTATGAAATGTCATAAACTTCAAGTGATAAAATGCTTGAAAACAAAATGTCAGGTAGGCAATAAAAAGTGCAGTGAAGGAAAATAAAAAGTAGATCAATTGTTAGCTAATGATGTGGTGCTCTTTTATATTGAAGCAATTCTCATAAAATATATAAGTAAATGAGGGATTAGTCATGAATTTCTAACATGAATGCCCTGGAAGATGATACTTCTCTCCAATTTTATGCAATTATTTTTCTGTGTTAGAGGAACAAAAGACAATAAAATGCATAAATAAAGTTGAAAAGTATGTGTGGGTCAGGAGCCAAATCATTCAGGTATACTATGATAGCGAAGATGGGATTTTTGTCATTGATTTTATTTTTAAAAAGAGAATCCAAAATGAAAAAAAAATTAGAAATGTTACAGACTTTCACTAAACAAAATAATAGGAATTTGACAATGGTTGTTTTATTGAATAATGTTATATTTAAATTAGTTGTTCAGATTACCAGATAAAAACATGCAAAATTGTTTTAATGAAAGAAAGAAAAATGTGTTAAACTATAACTGTTCCTTTCAATAGACAAGTAGAAATCAACACCACAATTATCAGAACCATCCTACATATATACATGAATATATCTTATACTTTCCAGGATCATTTTTATAGTATGTCATTGATTTTAATGTGAAAGAAGCTACTGGAACATTTTAATAACAGAACATTATTATCTCAAGTGAAACAATAGAAATTTTGGATACAGGGCAAGTTGTTAATATTCTGTTGAAGTTGTTCTTATTAAGTATATTTTTTGTCTATGGGGCTGTTGATAGTAGAACAATAGGCCTGGGATATATTTGTAAGACAGAAAAAGGGCATTTATTAACACTGTTCAGAAATCAAGACTTAAGGTTTCAAAATCAGTATATACGAGGAAAAAATAAATGAGCTAAACTATAGACAAAAAGGCACTTAAGAACTGAATGTGAAGTCCAAGTTGCATTCACAGAACTGAGACTCCATCTGGCTGAGAGTGGAGGGGAAGGCCAGGCTCAGAGACTGCAGGGCCCAGTGGAAATCTGAAATTATTTGAGTAGAGTTTGAGTGAGTAGGACAAAATCTGTAACAGTCCAACATACAGAGATAAATAGAGGGTTCAGTAATTCACACCCCTTCCTCACATAAGACTCTTACTGAATAAGCAGCCAATAAATGGGCTATTGGAAAGGGCGAATTAATAAAATCCTGACTGTTTGGAAGTGATTGGATTCTAATATATATATATATTTTTGAGTAACAGAGCATGATCTGGAGAACACTGGGTAGCATACTGGTACAAAAGTTAGTATAATGGTAATTCACTCAATAGTACATTCTCAAATTGCATCCTTTTGTGTACAATGGGATGTCAAGTTGATTTTTTCAGTATGGTAGCATAGTATTTGATCATGTGTAAGTATCACATTTTTCTTATCCATGTAGATAAACTCATATATGCCATGGTCTCCTATATGAAGAACACTAAAGAACAAGAGGAGAGATATAAACAGGAAATAGCAAGTTCAAATGAACTTCTCCATGTTATGAATTCTACTTTTTACAAATATTTAAATGTGCATACAAATTGATCTCATTTATAGCATTAGCTTATTTTCATTGAAAATAAAGGTTTTTGGTATTATCTGTGTCTTTTTTGTAGGAATCTCTGGTTTTGTCTTATGTTCTGAGTAACTGCTTTGAAGATAGCTAAACATGTTGTGATAACTACTGTTATTCTCTTACTACTTGATTATTGAATTTTAGATTTTCATAAAATCAAAGAATTAGGACTTATTTATCTAAAATTGATCTTAGAATCATTAACTCACTAACCTCCTCACCCAGAAAGCTAGCATGGAAGTATTTAGATACAGTCTGAGCACTAGAAGAAACATAAAAAGTAAATGAAATTAAAGCAAAATATAGTTTACTTTCCACTGAGAATTTATATATTTATATATTTTTCAGCATATGTATGCAAATAAACACACATGCACAGACAAATACATATATATATATACATGCATACATATATATGCATCTGTGCTTGTGTATATGTATTTCATTGGCACATGTGTGTTGCATGTGAAATAATATAAGATTAGAGGTCATGAAACTAACCAGAAAATGTAGTATACTATATAATCAAAGGGCAAATAAGGGCTGGGGTGATATAAGCTAGTGGCTCACTGCCTGCCTGACAAGCACAAAGAATTCTGATTTTGATTTTCAGTACCAAAAGAAAAAAAAAAAAAGTGAAAAAGGTAGACAAATCACTGAAGGTTTCCAATTGATGACTCAAATATACTTCACAATAATACTTGACAGCAATAATGTAAAATTTTTCATATAAGTATTTAAACAAAATATGAATTTAGTGGTTGGAAACAATAAAATCATAAACTAGCAATGGTATCAAATCACTCATTTATTTTTAAAAGTTGAACCAAACTTGAGTTCCTAGAATGAATTCTTGATCATAGCATATTTTATTTTCAGGCTTCTATTTGGTAAGACCTTGGAGAAGCGTTTTGAAGCGTGAGTTTGATACTGGGGCATTTTGACTAAGAGACGCACCATTGTTTGCATATCTACAGCGGAGCAGGAATCGCTCTCGCAGAGAAGGACAAGAGAGACGCCGAGGATTTGGAAGAAAATCATGCCATCTGTCGCTGATCGCTATATTTCTTTGAAACAGTTTCTGGTTTACTTATGGGCTCTACTGGAGACTAAAGACTTGAACACGATCCCATTTTCATGCAATACGAACGGCTCTTTAATAGCCAGGTATTACATAACCACCAAGCCGTAAATTTGGGCATGTGCCGCCGCACTACCCAGGGAGATAGTCGATATGAGGGTCAGTCCGATTTGAACAGTTTTTAAAAGTGCAAGAAGCTTGAATAACTGGCAGTCTCATGAACTTTCCCTCCTGCTATTTTAGCATTTCTTTTTAATCTAAAAGTGATGTCACTCTAGGAGATTATTAGTAACAAAGTGACTGAAGAAGATAAATCAGGGAGTGGCTTAGCTACAACCCACAATTAGAGCAGATTGGTCCTACCTATCAAAAGAAAGCAGGGCGATTACAACACACTGATTATGCTGAACAGTAAGGGAATTTCTGACTTAGCAGGTGGTTCACCTTTGCCCAGTGCTGCGATTTACCGGAAACAAGAAGGTCATTTATAGCACAAGCCCTGTGCAAGTAGAGGTTTAAGTTTCAGTTTCTTTCTTTTTGTTTTCTTCTCTCCATATTTTAGTTAGGGTCTACAGGGTGTCCAGGACCTCACTACCAGATAGAACTCGTAGTGATTCTCCTGTTTACAGCCTCCCAAGAGCTGGGTTTACAAGCTTGAGCCACCACACTCAGTGTCTCAGTGTGCCCTGGGGGCAGGGCCGGCATGGCAGGCCTGGGGATCGAACCCCTGGTCCCTGCGCCTGCTTGCAGAAACTTTAATCTGCTGAGCCCTTAAGCTACAGTTTCAAGGGGATAGTCATGGTAATTTCTACGGGTATTCATGCCTCAAAATAACTGTTCTCTAACTATGATAAAATCGCTCCTAGGATTTCAATTTTTTCATATTACTTTTGAATCTGGTGACTCGATTCACATTTTGGAAATGATAGCCTTTTTGTCAGAATATATGCATGAATAATTTGAGTAGAAAGTGACCACGTTATATGAAGTTAGGAAGGATTAAAAACAGAAGGGCAATTTTTGCATAGGACGTGCTGTGGAGCTCGAGTAAAATCTAGGCAGAGACTAGCTCTGGGGAGCAGGGGTCCTGGCACCGTCTAACGCTGTGGCACTGCCGGTAGCTTGCAGGGCAGCATACATATACCCTGCTGTCCAGAGAAAGCAGCGTGCTGACTGTCCCCTGGTGACTGGCTAGCCATTATTTACTCTTAGAAAAAACAGATCTGCCTATGAAGAGTTCCCTCCACAAAGAATTATGAAGACTAAAAGAGAAAATCATATAAGGGCATTAATTAATTACTTAATCAATGTTATTTATACTGAGTTAATTTTCCAATTTTTTGAATTAGATTTAGTGAGCTAGAATTTTATTTTCTGGTTTCATGTTGCTTAAATGGAAAAAAAAATGTGTCAAAGTAATATCTTTAAATGCTCGGGCTTCTAAAATGCACAGATAAAAATACAAAAGAAACTGAATGGGAAGATTCTGGTATAGGAAAAATGTCCACTATTCACTGAGTCATTTGTTGAAACTGATTGAACATTGAGAACTAATAAAATATGAAAGTTACTATTAGGAGGTGTTCATTACTCCAGTAAAAATGATGACAAATGTTGTCCTTTCATTGTTGTTTTGTCTTGTATATATTATTTGACAGATTGAGGGATAAAGTTAGATTTAAAACTTAAGACAAATTTAATTAGATTTATATATTCCTCTTGATCACTGTCAATCCTTGTATTACTATCTTGTTCATTTGTCCAAATTTTCTTCGGATTAATGTATTTCTTGGCATGAAGAATTAGAAATTAAATGAAATAATTTTAAATTTCACTAGTAGCAATACCCAAGATGAAAATAAAAAAATTTAATTCATCTTCACTCTCCAAGGAACAACACTCCTGTTTTCTAGCTGATAAAAATCTAAGAATCCAAATGATCTTAAATTATGATGATATATAAGGTGGTTAAAAAATAAAGGTGTGGTGGTACAGACTCATAATCCCAGCACTGGGGAGGCTGAGGCAGAAGGACAGAAACTCCCAGCAGCCTGGATTTGGGTTACATAGTGAGTCTGAGACAAGCCTGAACTGCAAAGTGAGACCCTTTTTCAGAAACACAAAAACAACCACAGAAATAGGCCGAGGAGACTGGGGTTGTAAGACTTGCTCTCTTATCACTTTTGCAAATTTTATGTCTTTCAACTTCTTCATATATAAATTGAGGAACCTGAATAGTTTTAATCCTGAGTTGTCTTCAGCCATAAAATTACTTTTTATTCCCCATTTCACAGAGTGCTGATGAACCAAGAACCCAAACATTCAACGAATGGCTAGGAAGCATTAAATAAATCTGTCAGTGGGAAAACACCTAGTGTGATTGGCTCAAATTTCTAGCTACTTTAGTTGTTAGGCCTTCAAGAAAATTATAGATATTTCAAATGAAAACAGTTATTTTCCTAAGAACCACAGCTGGAAGAATACAGGTCAGTTTTTGTTTCTACCCAGATTGATAAATATTAACACAAATCTCTCTCAAAGCCCTCTCTGCTATGTTCTTCATCTTTGATAAAATTAACAGATTCGGTGGTTGATGTGAAAACTGATGGCACTGGACTGATCCTTGTGGACCCTGAATTCAGTTTATAGTCAGCAATTAACAACCAAATTTCTCCAGCATGCAAAGACTGGAACCTATACAATGAAGTCACTTTAAAGAGTAAGGAAAAACTCTTGGCATTTAGGATTTTAAGGAGGAAACATGTGTAGTTCAGGTACCTGTGCACATATATACAAGGCCACAGTGTGCATCCATGCAGCAAGAGTAAAGGACAAGTTCTTTGGGAGATGTGGACATCTTTACTTAACAAAAGTAAAAAAAAAAAAACAAAGAATCTATCAGGGTAATTGGCTAGGATGTAGATAGGAATAGGAAATGTGCCCATTATAAAATAGGTATTAGTTTAATGCCATAAGTTGTTTCCACTTTCTCCCAAATTATAAAGAAATGTAGTTTATTTTTGCATGGCATGCTATTTGGACCATTTGTATTGCATTTCCAGAATTAGAATTTTTCTTTAAACTTTATGAGGCTCTTTCTAAATTATTAATCTGCAAACTGTCTTCCTCAGAGTTTCTTTTTCTTTTTCCACTGCCAGGGATTGAACTCAGGACCTTGCTCTTGCCAGACAGGTCCTTATTCTACTGAGCTGTCTCCTTGGCCCCTTTCTCATGGCTTCTGTTCACTTCCTCTGCACAAGCTGGATCATGCTGAGTATAGTAGCAGGGAATCAGAGAATCAGGAAAACTGAGATGAGGTAACTGTCCCTGCCCTCTGTGCTGTCTCTGTTCAACATTTGGCCATCAAGCTTGCAGAATATTCCTTGTCCCATGTTCACAAGATCAAATAACATCACAGAGTGATTTTTTCAGAGACACTTTTCCATTTATTTTCCCTAGAGCATAATTGGAGATATTAAGACTCTTAAAAATGGATTATAGTTACTTGGAAAAAAATAACAAGAAAAAACGCATATGGTTTGATCTAGCATATGGTTTTTATAAATGTGTATATCATTATATCCATCCTCAATAACATTAATTTTTGATATACTGTCTTGAAAAATTGGAAAATAAAGTGAATTTTAAATATTCTATAGCAACCTAAATGAATAACACATCAATAGAACACTCAGGACTGGCCAGATAGCTCAGTGGATTAAAGCACTTGCAAGCAGGAACAGGGGCTCAGGGTTCCATATTAATAATTCTAAATTATTAATATGCAAACTGTCTTCCTCAGAGTTTCTTTTTCTTTTTCTGTTTCCACTGCCAGGGATTGAACTCAGGACCTTGCTCTTGCCAGGCAGGTCCTTATTCTACTGAGCTGTCTCCTTGGCCCCTGGCTTGTGCCAGCCCCACCCATGTGGCACACTGAAATGGCTATTGAGACTGGGTGTGGAGGTGCACACCTGTAATCCTAGCTCTTGGGAGACTGTAAACAGAAGGATCACTAGAAGTCCAATATAGTAGTGAGACCCTGTACACCCTATAGACCATTCCCTAAAAACAAACAAACAAACAAACAAACAAACAAACAAACACAAGAGAACATTCAAAAATCTATTCTGTTGTTTCAACAGGAAATATATGTACATGGCAAGATGTCATGTACAAGTGAAGTTACTGAAAGCCAGGGGTGTTTTCTTATTTGTTGCCTTTTTACATGTGCTTGTCACACTTTCAGTACTTTTCAGTATACTACCTTAGCACTAAAATTTGCTCTTTGCTTTTTGACCTGGTATGCATTAAAAATGTATGTAAATAAATCAGAGAAAACTTAGGTCACTATTGAGGAAACAGATAATTTAATTATGAAGAAATAGTTCCAAAATCAACTGAAAATAAGTGTGTAACTGAGCACAATGATTCAGTGCTGAGCTGTGACAGGACTTGAATTTTTTTCTTCTAATTTTTCTGACATACTATCAAAATTGATGTGATTTATTGAAGTAGTACTTTTCTCATAAATAAGAATTTTTAGTGTTCTCTTCATATCACTTAGGTTTTTACTTCCTGAATATAAAATATTAATAATAATGGTTACTGCTTTGGTTAACATTAATGTGTAGTAGATGTCAAAGACATATTCCTATTAGAAGCAGAATCATTGGTATCCTGTATTATAGATTCTGCTTTAAAAACATTTTCAGGTAGACATTGTAGTTCTTTGAGTAGCATTGATCATTATGCCAAGGCAGTCTGGAAATGAAAATAATCACCATATATGATTATGATGATAGGAACAATTTACTTTCTAGGCAATTAACTAACAAGGAAATAACAAGAGGATATTAACAAGCTTCCTCATCAGGCACCAATCCCTACTCCTAAATTTCCTCTATCACAAACTGTCATGTATTTTTAATTGTAATTTTAATGCCAGAATAAATTTCTTATAGTGATAATATCTGCACTTATATTTAATGACATTTTTCCTTGGAATGAGTCCTAGAGGCATTTTATTAAGGCCTTTGTTCTATCTCTTACTTCTTCTCTTCTTTATGATATTGAAGAACAAGGATATGGTCTGTATATGCTTCAGTACAGTTATGAAGAATTTATCTGTTGAAATTTAATTCCCTTTTTCAGGTGTGAAGAGGGAAGGAACCTGATCTAGCTGTAGTGTTTACAGAGACTCCCTTGGGGTGATTAGGATTGCATCAGTTATCAGCAAGAGTCCTGAATTAGAAATAGCTTTGTGAGAACAGGAACAGATGCCCGAAGACATACGCATGTATACTCCCTGCCTCTTGTCACATGATCCCTTTACTAACTCAGAATTGAAGCAGCACCAAGGTCACTACCAGAGGTTGCCCTCAACTTGCATCCCAAAGTCATAAACTATTGTGAGCCTCCTTTTATTATAAAATGCCTTACTTCAGGAATTTATTTCAGTAATGAAAGGTGGGCTAACAGAGAAGAGAAAGTATGTTTCAGAGTAACTATAATATTTAGGCATGCCACTGGGAATTCTGGGAATGTTGATTAGAACATTTGTTCTAGAAGATGAGGAAGGGAGACTCTGGAGGTATTTTGTTGTGTTAATCATGTGTAGAACTTTTCAAGTCCTTTCGACAAGTAGCTGTATTTTCAAGTAATATATTTGAATAAAATATGAAGTATACTTCTAATGAACTTTCTTTCTTTTTAAAAATTTTTTTTAAATTTATTTGTGTGTGTGTGTGTGTGTGTGTGTGGCCAGCTCAGCCCCCCAGGGGACAGGGCTGGCTGGCATGTGGTGCTGGGGGATTGAACCACGGTCCCTGTGCTTTGCTAAGTTTGTTCTGAGTAGGTGCTTTAGAGCACTGAGCCATCTCTCCAGCCCTGAACTTTCTTTCATTAACGAAATTTTACTGGTTAATTTGTGCATTTTGCAAATCTTGTTTTCCAAGACTCTTTTTCTTTCAAGGAGAAGAAACTACATAGCAAACGGAAATATTAGCTGCCACCATTATAAGAAAATGCATTCCCCTCTGACAATTGGTTTTCAGAGAATTAGGTAGATTGTTGGAATCTGTATTAAGATGTCATGTTAAGGAGTGCTGCAAAGCACCTCTACTCTGACATGGTCACGTATAATCTGAAATGTGAATGACAACAAAGGGCCAGAATTGTGGTCATTGATAGAAATAGTTTCTATGCAAAAGAAGCCAAATGAAAACACTTTGTCATGGCAAAAGCCTCAGTAAGTTTGTGAGAAAGCTTGAGGTGCACAGAGAGCTAAGACAAGAGGACAGAGCTTTGGAAGGAAACCGGAGAGACATGGGCAAGAATAGATCATAAAGTCTTTACAACATTCTTAAGATGTTTGAAGGCAGAAGCTCAAGACTTACAGACTCAAAAAGGAAAGGAAAGCACTTATGTGAAGGCCTAATGAGGACACAACCCAGCCATCTCTGAAGAATTTACAAAAAGCTTCCTTGAAAGAGTAAAATTTCAAATTTACTGCAAGAAAGGACAAACTAGTTCACAAAATCACAATTTTTTTTCAAAAGTTTGACACATTTTATTTGTCTCCTTGTCCTTGAACATGTAACAACACTGGAAATGTCAGAAACTGACAGCAAATAGGAAGAAAAGGAAAGAAAAGAAAATCTAAATGATTCACAAAAGTGAGACTGATTGAGAAGTTAATTGAATTTTATGGCATTAAAAAGAAATTGAAACAATAAAAGTTAATTAATTGCTTTCAAATTCTAGTGAATAAAAGCATATATTTAGAAGCATCAGTGATCTTCTTTTAAGAAAAAAATTGTGAATTAAATCATGAATAAAATAAAATTTGATTTTGCTGAAAAATAATCTTCTTGAGTGGTCCAATATACTATATTTTCTTATCTATGACAAGTAGTCAGCTAAACACAGCCTTCCTTAATGTGCATTACACTTCATGCCATCTTCATTCTCTATTAGACTCAAATTAATAAATGAAATCAGTGCTTGTGTCCACCAATTTTTCTTTGAGTGAGAACATCGCAATTATGCAGCTAGAAGTTGTACTGTAAATCTGAACACTAATGTGTTTGCAATTCCTGTAAAGCTGATGTTATGCCATTCACAATGAGAAATTTATTAATTTGAAGGAAATCTAGTCATCACTGGATTTCTAATAAAGTTGCTATTCCTTAAGACCATAAGGAAGGTGATCAGTCTTTGTTCGTGTCCCATCTCAAGGACATAATTTATTTCCACAAGTTACCATGTGAAAATGATAGCATGGTGCTTGTGATTAACCATTACAGGCCCAGATTCTGAGGGCCTTACACTGGGTAGATACACAGTTACTCACTTGAAAATTCTAGGATATGACACAAGAAGAGAAACTGAAGGAGAGCTCAAAATGTGGTTTGATCCTAGTAGTAATTCTTTTCCTAGCTGCTGCATTAAATAGTAGAGCTTATGTCTAGCACATAAGAACTTGTAGCTTCACTTCATTATCAAAGACATATTTGTTAAAACATGCATATAAAAGGATTTGTAATTGAAGTACAGCTTTGATATATTTAATAGGATGTAAAACTGCCATCCTATTTTAATAGGCAATGCTTTATGTGCATTAGCAATAATATAATAATGCTTCTTCCGTGTGCTCTTGCCATTAGCACTTTTTCCCTCCCTTTCTTTTAGTTAATCTTAAAACTTTAATGTAATCCAAACACATTAACATCTTTTTCTCCCCTCACTGTTCTTGAATGAAGGGAGCTTTGAAATGAAGTTTCCATAACTGAATGGCAGTTACACAGCTCAATCATCAGTGCTTTTCTCCAACTCTGCCTTGGAGTTGATTCTTGTACACCCCTTCCAATCTGAGACACTTACGGTCACAGTCATTGAAAGTGTTGAACAGAAACAATCAAAGAGATTAAAACAGCCAGAATGCCCAAGCTTGGAAGGAAGAGAAGGGGTCTATATACATTTAAGAGAAACTCATTCTGTTATATGCTATTTGACCCGAGGCATGCATTAAAATGACAAAGAAGTGAATATTCTACTATTGAATTAGCAAAATAAAAAGTTTCGGTATTCTAAGAACTCAGTGCAATCATCTTATGTATTTTTTTTCTCTAGATTGTCTTGTTTTTCTTTGCTACATCTCACTATGCTTCCTAACATTGTCTTTGGAAAGTGCAGCATGTAAGAATATTTCAAGACAAGTTAATGAAGTAAATGTAAATTGCCTATCTCCGTATACATACTACAATGGCAATAGAGCAGGAAAATATCTACCCTTCAAGCAACAGAATTTATATGCTATAAGGATCTCAGATTTGGGGCTTTAAAAGGACTATTTCCCACATTCAATATTTTTCAGGAATGCTTATACTAATTAATTAACATCATTATGGATAAAACAGAAATAATAAACTTGAAAACAGAGAGATGGATTCTCCCCTTTAGGTCTTTCAAAAGTTAAACTATTTGGAGTTTCTAGGACCACATGCTTACTTCATGAATGAAACAGGATCTTATACCTGAAAGGACTATTCCTGTATCTGCCATTTAATGTAGTTGAAAATTCTCTGGACCCTTGAAAGGTTTTGGTATTCTACAAGTTCTTTGCACCTAGAACATATTAAGTCTTAATGTATATATTTAATGTTAGCTATCAATACTTGATGGCAAATACCTGCTTCATGCTAAGATGTTTGATATTCAGACAGATAGTGAAGTTAAGCTCAACTGCCTATGTTATAGGGTAATAATATCATTAAGCTTCTCTTCTGGAGGGCTAAAACTTAAGTTTGCAAACCAAAAATTAGAAAAAAAGAAGGGCTTCAAGGACAGCCAACATTTTGGCCCTAGCCTTTCAAGGTCAATGAGGACTCAAGGTACAAGAGAATCTGCACTGTAACATTCTAAAACTCAGTGATGTCTCAAATTTTCCGATCAAGGACATTATGGGGCCACAGAGGAAAGTGATCGATGATGTACAGTGTGCCTAAGGAGAGTCACATGGAGAAAAAAAACCTTCTCTCAGACTTTCACAGAGAGCAAATTGGTCAAGCAATGGCTGTGGCTCATCCACATGGGTGACACTGACAAAGGATCTACAAACAGCTGTACAGGGTTTCAGAATAAATCCTGAGGGGATTTGACTGACCTTGACAGATACGAAAGTTACATTTCTTGTTATATAAGTCCTGCTTCATCTTAGTCTTAACCATCCAGCAGAAAAGTATTAAAATGAGGTATAAAAGTAAAGCCATATTAATATGCTGAGCTATAAAAGGCTTAAGTCAACAACTTCTGACATTGCCAGTCCTGTGGATAACCCACTACTATGATGGACTACTGGACTATATTGGATTATTTTGCTGAATTCATGCACCTACAATATTGAAATGGCAATGGAATATGCATCTCTGACAAAACTGAACAAAAAAGGGGATACAAATGAAGGACAACTTTGTATCTGTATATAGAAGATAGTTAGGATAGATATACAGCTATTTTCTCCTAATTCAATGAGAAGAAAGATTTATACTAACAGTGTTTGGAAAGGATATCATGTCTGCATCTTGTACTATGAATAACTACTATGAAGACAACAATACGCAATTATTGAAATTGCCCTATTAATCAGTTTTGAAACTGTCTCATTTCTATTTTTCTCTCAATAATATATACATATATATATAATATATCATTAAATATATGATGATGATAGCTTTGTAGCTTTTGCACGTTTTTTATTGGTTGCTGCTCCTATTGGTGGGAGATAATACCTGTCAGCTACACCTCAAGGATGAAGGGATTTACTTTGGTTTGCAGGTTAGAGACTGGAAGTAGCTGCTGATGGATCTGAGCCAGGAACATAATACTACAATGGACTAAAGCCTCTGAGCCTGTGGCAGCCAGGTAATAGGGGATTCCCATGAGACATATGCCCCAACAGTGGCACACTGCAGTACTCCACTCCTGCCAGAGCCCCAGCTCCCAAAAACATTGAGTTATGAATACCAGCAGATTAGGCAACAGATAATACAGTAATCTCTCCAACATTCTCCTACTCCACTCAAGTTGACAACTGTAATTGTCAAACATAATTTTCTACCTATTAGGCTAGGTTGCTTTCTCATTATATCTATTTGCTTCTCTGTGACAACTAAAATATTTCCTCATGCAAAACTGAAAGTTAAAGATATTTATATCTTGTTATGTAAGCTTCAGGAAATAAATATCAAGTTTAGCTCATTTATTTATTAAATAAAAATTGGACATTTATTGTACATATCACCCTTATCTGCACTTCAGGCATTTATAGAACAGGAAAAGAACAACTTGAATATGAAAGTTTCTTGCAGAATATTTTTCTAAGTACATATCAGGTTTTCTCAGAGGACTAATATGGACTTTCAATCAATAAGTTCCTCTGCAAGGTACTGACTCTCACTTTAGCACTTAAATACTATTCACTTATTTCAATATCTTTATCATAAGTAGCAGGTGGTTCATTTTCCTTATGCAATAGGACACAATTTCTTGTGTACTAGCTAATGTCCAGGAGTCATGGGTACTACATGAAAATGCTAACATTTTAACTCTTACTGATACTATTTTATAATAAATAATATAATGAATGGACAGATGAATGGATGGATTGGTTGTTACAGAGAATTTTTCCCCTCATTTTCTTAGAAAGAGTTTGGCATTATATGAAAGTCTTATTGTTTATCTACAATAAGAATTTTTTTTAAAAAAAACCTTTCTGCACAAAATGAAAATAATGTGCCTTGTGTTATTTCTCATTACCCAAGTATGGTAGAAAAGATTCTGTGAAATACTGAAACTTGCAATTTTGAATTTTATGTCTATGGTAATTATTTCTTTAAAAAATATTGCAATTCACAGATGAAAAGTCATCAAAGATATAATGCCCAAGTTTGAAATTTTTCTTTTGTATTAAATAAGCAGCATTGTAAACATTCCTTTCCTTAATCTTTCATTTATGTAGCAAGGACAAGTGAATACATCATTATACCCAAATCAACCCATATAAAATAAATCTAACAATATAGCACAATGCCAAATGAAATCCAGAAATGTCTAAACATTATAATAAATCATGTTAAGAAGACTATTTCAGCAAAAAGTCTGTTTTTCTATTCAATAACTAAATTTTAAAGCTTACTATATTAAAAAAAAAAAGTAGAAGAGAACCAAGTTGTCATCTCCAAAGACAGAGAAAAAAGCATTTGATAGAATCTAATATAGTTCATAGCAAAGCATCCCTCCAAGCTAAATATAATAAAAGGAAATATAAAAAATAGCTAACATCCTACTATGTGATGAAATACTGAATATTGCTCGGTTTCAAATAAAGCATGTGTGAAAATAAAAAACTGATTTTTCAATATCATGTAGGAGATCAAAGTCAGTTTAAAATGAATAGGTACAGATTGGGAAAGGAAAAGTAGTACTGAAATTATTTGTGGACAACATAATTATTTATATAGAAAATCTTAAGAAATTTGCAAAAAAAAAATCTATTAGAAAAATAAAGACTACGTCAGGGCTGCTAAGATAGCTCAGTAGACTAAGTACCTGCTTAAGCAAGCACAAGGACTGGGATTTGATCCTTGACACAACATGCAGAGCTGATCCCACCCCTGGATGTGCGGAGCTGACCACCGAAACCTGGTGTGGTGGTGCAAGCCTGTAATCCCAGTGCTGGGGAGACTGAAAACAAGAGGATCACTACAAGGCCAGGTGCAACCCTGAACCAAATACATTAAAAAAAAAACAAAAGAAGAAGAATAAAAAGACTAGGCCAAATTCACAGGACACAAGGTTATTTCATAAATGCTAATTACATTTCTATATGCTAGCAGTGATCAATTAGAAATTACATTTCTAAAATATAATTTACAATAGAATAAAACATGAAAGAATGAATTTAAGAATCAATGTATAAAACAGCATGTTACAAAAAGGTAAGAAAGAATTAAATAGAAAAAGCTACTTGTGGGGCTGGGGAGATGGCTCAGTTGA
>NW_004524767.1:2512477-2543146 GCF_000260255.1 Octodon degus | reverse complement strand
AAAAAAAAAAAAAAAAAAACTTGAAAAAAGCTACATACATAATCAAAAGATGCTATATATGCTTTCTTTTTTTTTTTTTTTTCCAGAACTGGGGATTGAACTCAGACTCTTGCACTTGACAGGCAAGTGCTTATTCTACTGAGCTATCTCCCCAGCCCATATATATGCTTTCTTAACAAAATCTGTAGATACTATAAAATTTGATTACAAACAGTAAAGTTTTTATAAAGACGGGCAAATGTATATAAAATTATGAATAAAATACATGAAGTATTTATTGGAATTTTTTAATGTTGAACAAATGTGGAAGAATTATATTACCTGGTTTAACAAATTTTGCTTAAAAATTAAGTTTTTATATTTCTAATCAGATCTAATTCTTTAGTTTAAACTACCTGTAAATATTGACATGAACTAGATCTTATATCTAAAAAATAAAGTATAAAACACAAGAAAAGAATGATAAATTGTAGGTTATTGTTTCCTTGAAATAGGTGAAAGATACTTATATAAGACAAAATATATAAACTAGAAAGGACAAATGGATGTCTTTGATTTTATCAATATTATAACATTTTCAGAAATACTCTTAGAAAATGGAAATGCAAGTCTAAAACACGTAAGAAATACTTCTAAAAATGTTTACCCTAGAAAACATTTAAATGAAGATCATGTTAAGAATATCGTATTAAAAATTTTATGAATAATTTCATGAGTCAAATGTAAAAAAACAGAACACCAACTTAAACATAACAAAAAGGCTTAAGTAGAATTTCGAACCAAACCAAACAAGTGTATTTAGTTATGCTCAATAGCATTAGTCATCAGAGAAATGCAAAATTAACCACAACAAACATGTCTTTATACAGACTAAAATTAGTAATGACTAAAATTAATAAGACTAATATATTTAACTTGTCAATGAATAAATAAAAATGTGCCATATCTACAAAATACAACACCACTCAGTAACAAAAAAAGAACAAATCAGTAAAATGTGGTGTTTGTTTATAATCCCAGTAGTCTGAAACTGAGACAGAAGGATTTCACCTTCAAGCGTTGCCTGGGAAATTTGTTGACTTAGTGAGACCTTGTCCAAAGCTAAAATAAAATGAAGCCCAGAGAGATAGTTCAATGTAAAAGCCTTGGGTTCAACCCTCATTCAACTAAGTGAAAGAAGTAAGACACAAAAGCCTAGGTATTATTGCATGATTCCTTTATGTCATATTCTCTACAGGGGAATACTCTAAGGACAAAAAGCAGATCCATGGTGGTTAGGGGCAGGGCGTAATAAAGGAGACTGACAACCAAAGGAACAGAGGAACATTTATGAGCACCAAAAATATCTTATGTCCAAGGAAGTGGGCACACTACTCTATGAGACTACAAAAAATCTCATCAGGTGGTACTGACACAATGAGTGAATTTTACTGTATCTAAATGACATCATAAAATAGGGAAAAAGTCTTAGGAAACAGTAGATGGGCAATATCATACCCTAGAAAAGCTGGGAAATACATATTCACTAAGTCAAGTATTTCCTTTAAGTATGCTTGGCTTTGTTGAATACTCACTGCATCAGCATTTTAAAAAAATTAAACATTTATAAGAACTATGGATAACTTAATCATCACCACCTGCAAACCTTCTTGAAAGTTCATTTCATCAGGGTCCTTGGGTTGTATGCTCTACATGGGGATGCTCTCTTCTGCCCCCCCCCCACCCTGCTGTAATCCAGAGACACAGAGCTGGGGCCACCTACAGGCTCTTGGAAAATGAGACCCCTTTCTCCCAGCAGCCACTGGGGCCAGAAGCAATCACTCTCCTTCCTTCTTTAGCTGTTTCCTCAACTCTGCTTACTTACTAGTCCTCAATCATGAACCTATTTCATATTAAGATATTGATTACTTTTAATAGGTAAGTGAGTCTCCTAGGCTTTGTTTTTATTCACAAATTTTGTTTGTTAAATTTCACTTATGAATATATTAAGGTTTGCAAAATGTATTCACAAGATACATCTCATTAAATGCTTGCTACCTTGTACAGTAAATAGCAGGGAATCCCATTATCTTCATTTTACAGATAGCAAGGCAGAGACTCACCAAGGATCAAAGGAGACGTCTTGTTGTGTTATAAACAGGCAACAATTTGGTGATGACCTGGAGCCCTTGTTAAGGGGGATGATTAGGGGTAACCCATCATAAACTAAATTCTACTTTTTAGACAAATGGCCATTTTCTCTTAGGCTGAAGGAAACCTGAAAAATAGACCTGGCAGTCTTTGTGAAAAATATAAAATGTGCAAACACTATTACAAATTCCAAAAGTAATGAATTTGAACTAAAAATTATCATGCTATGATATTTCAGCCTTTTCCCCTTAAAGTATTTAGTACATCAGCAAGAACCCCATGAGGCTTCTGTGGGCTTTAATGGTTTAGAAAGTTCTGGGATATCTTTGAAGCCATCAGATTATGCTAATTTTATGACTGTGATAATTTCCTAAGTGACAGACATTATGAAAGTGCTGAACAGAATAGACTGTGATTAGGACAACAATGATTTTAATGGAAGGAAGGTCAGCAGCTGCACAAATTTCAAGAGCAAGTTGCAGAGAGGATACCAGCAGCAAAACCTTCTGCCAAGAGGCTGCATCATCTAACGAGGGCCCGATGCACTTAAAACAGGGCCTTCTCATCCAGACCCTCCACTGACCTTCATTACTGTAGCAATGAAGAAGACCATAGACAAATACTGTACTACTTTGCTATTCATTGTGAAAATCAAGTCATTCATCTGCCTGAAGTTATCAGTTTGTGGATGAGTCCCAACACAACCTTTAACTACCATGCCTTTCTGTGATGCAGGTCTCCCACTTAGGCTTTTCTCAATTGCTGTATATGTGAAAGCTGTATGAACAAATTGTTTCTCAAAGCTTTCAAGCTTTTTTTATTATTGTTCTTATGTTTCCTAGGGACACGGTATGTAATGCAGTCCTTCTTTTACAGGGTCGATGTTTACATAGTCAAAGAAACAACTCTGTTTGGTCTCCCATTCCTTATCACACATTTCCAGAGTATAATTGACTCTTGCTAATCAAATCTAATGGCCTCATCTTTAAACCTATTCTCCTTTAGTTTTTCCTGCTGTATTGATCACTTTTGGCCTTGGTTCTTGAAACTTTCTTCTTCCTTGATCTCCAGGAGGCTGTTAGTTTGACCTTCTCTTGTCTTTTTGGAAACCACTGCCTGTCTTTCCTGGTCCATCTTCTTTAGTTCTCAGAATAAAAGCAAGGTTAAAGGGTCTCTTTTTAGCCTTTATATTTTGTTTCCTTTTCTTAACTATATACTTTCTTGAAAACAGTTTCCTTTTGAGAGCATTGACTACCCATGCTTTGTAGACGCTTCACAATTCTATCAATAACCTAGTCATTTTTTCTTACCTCTGCTCTAGCATTTTACATACATCTTGCTGTAAGTTCACTCCAAGTTTTTAAATGTAATATGGCAATAGTAATAGTTATTATTTTTTTCTCATAGATGTCTGTGATTTTGCCAAGTTCCTACTCATCCTTGTTTGAAAGTTTACATGTTTCTATCTTTACTTGCTACTTTCAGTGTTTATAAATTTTGTCAGTTTGATTTCCTTTTTCAATATAGAATTGTATACAATTGACCAGTCTCTCCATTCGGAGAGTGTTTTTTTTTTTCTTCATCTCTTTTCAAACACTTTCACCCAGAATTTCTACAGTATTCTTCCAGGTACACACACCTTGTCGTTTGGCCAAGTGTGTATTTTCACCAAGCAGTCCACTGCCTACAGGATTTGTAGTAGCACCCATACTATGCAAACTGGGATACTTTTTTTTGGCACTTCCTTTATTCCCAGAGGAGCTGGAGACATGATTCTAGAGCAGAATCTATAAGATCTAAGTATTACAGAGGAAATTAGAGTGAAACACACATCAGTAACTGAGGAAGACCTTGAGTGGGAGCATTTCCTCCTTAGCATCTCAGTCTTCTTCAAGTACTACATATGCAAAACAATACCATTCTTATATTTTCCTCATAAAAAATTTATAATATTCAGAGAAAACATTTGAATATTCACGATTAAAGAGGTGAGAGAATTTAGAGATATTACAAAGAATGCAGTGGTTTATCTAATTAAGAATATGAAAAGATAGATATATAAATTAGCTTGATGTATCATGCTACAATATAAGCATACTGGGAACATAACATTTTGTCCTATAAATATATACAGTTATTGTCTCTGAAAAATGAAACACAAAGCAAATGAAAGAAAACATATCTGAGAGGTTATTTGAAATTTTTAAAATTCAGTAAAGTGAACAAAATGTTATTACTGTTTGCTCAGCCAATATTTCATTTTAGAAAATTGTTACAGTTTTGTGTTTTACATTAAATATCACATATGAATTCATGACTAAAACTATAAGACATTCAAGTAAAAATTATTAAGACAAGAGTTAATGAAAAATATAAACAGTTAAAAAGGAAAAATATGAATTATTCAAAGAGAAATAATTCCAAATTATTTCAAAGTACAAATTATTCCAAATTAAAATTTAGATACCAATTCAGTATGCTGATATATACAAAGAAAAGCAAACATATATAATTTCAGAAGATTAAACAACCCAAAATTTGGATAATGAAAGTTCTTTAAAGAGGAAACATAATAGTAGAAGAGCTATTGCTAAAGATGTATATCATTTCAAAGAGCAGAAAGAAAATATATTTTCAAGATTAACAGTTTCTGCTGAGTGTTCAGTTTAATGAATCCTGATGCTGAGACTGAAATAATGAATGCTAGCACTGAAGATGTTAAAAAAAGGTCAAGTAAAATAAGTCGGGAAAACTAGCTCAAATATTGCATAGTTTCTCTTATATGAGAAAAATAATTATGCATAAACACACACATACATATACATGAGCAAAATCAAAGAGATAAATAGGAAGTGTAGAAGTTGAAAGCTTCAACAATTTACATGTTCTGTTGTTTCAAAAGCATTTCATTATATGGAATAATTCTTTTATTTATTTTTTTTTTGGCAGAACTGGGGATTGAACTCAAGCCCTTGCACTCGCCAGGCAAGAGCTTATTCTACTGAGCCATCTCCCAGGCCCAATTTCATTTCTACTAATAATTTAATTTTAGTTTGTTAAAAAGTTTGCATTGTTTGCTTCTTTTCTTAATAATCTTTTTGGTTCATATATTGCACTGAGTATCTATTTTGAAGATTATAATACCAGGGTATTGATTTGTTATTTGCTTAGGAAAATTTGTTTTATTTTCTCATAAATAAAAGCAGAAAGAGATTAAGCATTGTCTATAGGACAAAGCAATGTAGTTGTTTTAAATTGTGCAAGTTGGGAGGTGTCAAAGTCCTGAACTACTTGCAATATTGAGGGTCGTGGTGGAGCAGAGCAAAACAATGTGCTTAAAAGATTTTCAGGAGACAATTTTATACACACACAAGATACAGGAAGATGGGATAATTCTAATTCTAATATGGAAGGTTTTAATACCATTATAATTCATATGTACATTATTTAAAGCTCATTATTATATCTGTATTTCAGAATGAGCAATAAGACAAATTTTGGCAAAATGTAATTTGAAAATAAGTAACAAAACTTTCACTATCCTTGAAGGCATAATAATTAATCTAATATACATATTCTAGCTGCATATTGCTCTATAAAAGAAGCCAAACCTTAGTAGCACAAATAGCTATATGAGTCAGTTTTCCTATTGCTGACACACAACCCCCAACATCCTTGATTTAAAAGAAGAGTAGTTTAATTTGGCTTATGGCTTCAGGATGCTCAGTCCATGGCTGGCTGTTTCTCAGAAGGGATATCACAGAAGAAGGGCATAGCAGAGCAGACCTGCGCAGCTCCTGCTGACAGGAAAAGCAGAGCAAGGAAACAGCACTGGAGAGAAAGAGGCCAGGGAACAATATGGTGCTCAAAGCCAAGCTTCCATGACCTATACCCAACTTATATCCCACTAAATCTCTGAGTGACCCCCCAGACCAAGTTGACACAATCAAGCAAGCTTCACCACTGAAACAGCCATTTCACTAAGTTTGGCAATTCTGGGGGCTTCTCCAACAGGTCCAGTGAAGCTTACTAGTATCTGTTTTATGCAGTTTGGGCTTTAGGTAGAAAGACCCAAAACAGAGGGCAGTACTTACCTGCAGAAGTTTCACTCATATGTTCAGGGTTTAATGTGAACTTTCTACCAAGACATCAACAAATGCTATTGTTTGGCCTCTCCATGCAATTTGGGCTTTCTGGCAGCATAGTAACTGAGTTATAAGAACGAATGTATCCAAAGAACTAAAAAGATATCTCATTGTCTTGTTTTTCTTGTGAATTGATTTGAAGTTTACATGGCACAATTTCTGTTATAATCACAAATCTGACAATATTCAAGAAAACAATGATGGTGTTTATTGAAGCAGCTTATTGATATGAAATGATATAAAATATGTTTTGGGGAAGCTTGGGAGTAGCAAAAAGTTCTTCATATATGGACATTCACTGGGCAAAAACCTTTCTATCATTCCTTCTTGCTTCTCCTTCTGCCTAGATCATTGATATGATATTTGGAATAATAGTGTAAAGTTCATATCATGAAACAAACTAAATATATGTTTGATATAACATGAAGCAAAAATCTAAGCACTTCCATGTGCAAAAAATCATTCTAGACACATCATATTCTGATAGAATATGATGAATATATCAGAAGAAAAAAAACATCTGCTATCATAATTTACACTGAATTAAATAGATGGTAACAAGAAAACTAAAAACTAAATTAGATGAAATAATACATAGTGCTAAAGAAGCCATGGCAGTGAAATCTTAAGAAAAGACTTAGACATATAGTGGAGAGATTATGAAAAAAGGCATGCGATTTTAAATAAGTGGTCAAGAAATAAATTACTAATTATCTTATTTAGTTAATTTTGAGGATTGGCTTGTCAACTCAGTTTCAATAACTATCAAGCTTCTTAATAACTTCAAAGATATTAAAAAATCAGAAACCTGATTTTTTAGATAGTAGAGATTGATAATAATAGTGAAAATAGTTTTGGGTCTTATTTTTCCAATAAAACATGAGTTCTTTCCTCCAGAAGTTAATAGGATTTCTATGAGGTTTATGGGTCATTTTCCCCAGGAAGGGGCATTTAACTCATCTCTTATTTTCGTTTTGTGCCTCGATGAATCATATAACATGTCATATTTCAGAAAACTGGGCCTCCTAAATACATACATTTTAGTTTTTTAACTTTATTTAAGTTTTTAGGAGGTATATAATTTTAAAGATCATGTAGATGAATTCTCCTCATCACTCAAAAGCATTATTCTACCCATAGCATAAAAGGAAATTAGACTAATTCATATCTCTTTTATTTCACCCAGGATGCCTGCCTATGAAAGAGTGAAAAACTTCTACCTAGTCCAGCTGACACAAGCCTCATCTTTCCTCTTGCCTCATGTTTGAGCACATCCATGGAGAAGAAGAAAGAAGTAACAGCTAGGGTTATACTGGGATGAGGTTGTTGTTGGTATGTCCAAGGAAAATACTACCCCTAAAGACTGTGTAGAGCTTCATGGCAGTTGTGAGAGCTTCCAGATGGAATAAGATGAAAACTCAAAGAAGAGTATGAGGAAAGAAGTTGAAATGTCAGTATTTTTTCTATTTAGATAAAAATGGTTTTAACTTTCATGTTGTAAAAATTATCTGGTGCTTAGATGCAACTGTAGTAGGGAGGAGTTAGGAATTTGCTAGGTGATCACAGTGTGGAGAAATGGAGTTTGTAGGAAAGGAAAAAACAAGATATAATTCTGTGAATAGTTTACAGTATAGATTTATGAAAACCAAAAAAATTTTTGCTGAAAACTTGAATGTGGAAGTGAAAAAGGAGGGAAAGTGTCTAGGATAATTTTAAGGTTTTGAGTTGGAGCAACTAGGAATAACAAGGTTGTCATTTCCTGTGATGAAGAGGACCTTTGAAGAGACAGGTTTCAAGATAAATTGTTTTCTAATTTTCTTTCAAATTTTATTGAAGACCTTTTAAATGTGAAATGGCTCAAATATCTAGTTTGTTTGTGTCTGGAGACTAAATCTAGTACTTACTCACTGTGCTTCATCCGACCCTTCTAATTTTGTAAAAAAAAAATAATAATAATAATGAGCAAGTTCCCCTTACATTGTAAAATTATTCACACTAGGCTTGAATTTGTAAGCCTCCTGTCTTCAGATTGCTAGGATTAAAAGCCTGCAGTACAATACCAGGATCAATTTTTAAAAAGGAATTGTATAAGTACATATTTTGTCTGAATCATAGTGACTTAGTTATAAAATAATTATGTGTTATGATAATTATATTTCTTATTGCTAAGACAAAATACCCAATACCCAAAGTTAAGGGAAGACAAAGGCGGGGTAGCATGAGGCAGGGCATTGAAGAAAAAAAACGGTTTGTGGCCAAACAGCAAAAGGACAGCAGAATGACAGCCAGAGCCATCTTTTGGTCCCTTATAATCCATCCAGGCTCCCACTCTAAGGGCAGGTAAATCGCCCTAGCATCACATCCTTATTTACAGCATCACACATCCTGTATTGAGCCACCTCTGAAGATCCACACCTTTGCCTTTGTAAGGCTTTGGCAGGATATCTAGATATAAGCCATAACATCTGCATTATTTGAAAGTTTGAAAAATGACTAAGAGACTAAATACCCCCAAAAGAAGTTACGCCATTATTCAGAATCTGATCAGATATAAGGAAATTGACAAAGGAGTTCACGTGAGCAACAAGTGGAACAGGAGCAAGCTGCACCTTGCAGCCAAGGGAAGAATGCCCTTGAAGAAGGAAGAAGCAATACATTTGGGCAAGGCTCTGCCGACTAAAGAGGCCAGGAAGGCTGAGAGCTGTCCATGGTTCTGAGCAAAGCAGGAAGGTCATGTGGAATACTGAACTGAGCAGCTCTGTGAAGCAATAAAAAGAAAACCCTAACTGGGCTAATTTCAAAATAGTCAACAAAAGCACAGAAAAAAACTTTTCAGAAGTTGTTCTGTGAAAAACAATTCTTATAAATGTGGTGTCATGAGTAGACATTGGTGGTTCAGTTGTAGAATTCCCATGTGGTATCGTGAGGATTCTTCGTATAATGGGAAATTATACAATGGTTATGTGCTGATGGGAACAAGCCCATAGAAAAGTTAGATAGAATTTTGTTTTCATAAATGTAAATGTGTAAGAAGCAAAATAAGTGATTAAAAAAGAGAGTTTCCAGACATGAATACTGGAAATCTCATCCACATTAAAGAGAAGAAGTATGGTATATGAATGCTTGTAAATGTGGCCAAGTAATGTGTAACCTCTTTTTCAATAAGCAGGAAAAGAGAAATGGGTTTACTAATTCAGAATATGGTCTGAGAAGGGTTAGGAGTGAGGAGCACAGGAGGCAAAGCATGAATTAGAAGGATAAGCATGCACACAGAGCACAGAAAAGGGGGTGCGTGTGTCAGCACACACTTCACTTGACACCTGCAGTCTAGGACCTCAAGTGAGAAATGTTAGACTGAATTTCGTTTTTTTCCTGGTTCAGGAGCACAGGTTTTGTCCAACACCTGGATTTGCCTTCAAGCTTTGTGTGGAACATGTAAGGGTAACAAGCCAGAAAGCGCAATGTTTGCGCTGGGATAATGGAGAGACTTTGACCAGTGTTTATTGCTACTTCTTCCTAAAGCTCCTTTTGATACTGATGAGGCTGAGTAGACCAAAGCTACGTAACTCAGGTCTCTGCTGTAATTTGCAAGTCCCCTTCAAGTTCAACAGAGTAAAACTTTTTCTGGCAAAAATGAGAGCTTCCTTCATGTCACCTTTGCATTTTTTTTAACTGGAAAGTAAGGTGGCATTTTTGACACTTTGATCAGTGTCAGGTAGGACTCAGGTAGGTGGGAGACACTTTCTGCAAGAGAGTGCTAAACTTAGTGCAAATGCAGACAATTATCGAGCTCTGTGTGTATTATAAGACGTCAAAGCCAGCAGAAGACTTTCCAGTCCTGGGATCTTAAATCTTGTGCACATGGTATTCAGAGCAACAGTTTGTGTTCTCACTTTGCACAGGTCAAGACTACTTCCTGATTCTTTTTTTTTTTTTTTTTTTTTTGGAACAGGGGATTGAACTCACTGACTCCCTTTTTATGTGATGGTAGAAGAGTTCTCAAGTCGACTTGAGTGGTAGAGTGAGCCACTGCCTCGCCCACACCCAGGATAACTAAACAGCCATCCAGAACAGCACTGACTTGCAGACTAACATATTATTTATTATTAGCACTTTATTGCACTTTTTAAATATTCTAATAAAAAAGATAAGTTGTATGGTCACTGTAACATTTTTCAGCACAGCATGGAAGATTATAAGTAATATTTTAATCAATGACACTCACAAAAATTTGAAGATTCACTCTAGATATAAAGGAATCCACAAAAATAAGATTGAAACTGTACTGGTTGATCTATTGTATCAACTTGAGAAGTTTAGAAGTTTAAGAGACTCAGCAGGAAGCCAGGCTTCTTACTTTGTGAACATCCTCCTTCTGTGCAAGAATGGGCGTGGACACTGTGTGAGTTCTACACTCCCACACAAGGGCAGCCTTATAGCATAAGGTAAGGAGGGAGGCAGCTGCTGCTGCTCCTTTCTTTGCTCTTTGCTGATTTCTGCGGCCATAAACTGCTGCCCTCTACACGTGCCACTCTGCCTTAGAGCTAGCCAAGTATGGGCTGTACTTCCATAAAGTGTGAGCTAAATAAACCTTTCCTTCCTTATTTTTAGGTGTCAGGTATTTTGTCTTAGCAATGAGAAAAGGGCAACTGAGACAGAAATTATATTTTCTTGCATCATTTTAGATATTCCACTTAATTTACAAATCTTCTGAATAAAAATACATGCTTAATTCTATGCTTATATAATTCTTTGACTTACAAGATACTTTTGCCAATAGTTTGGCTGTATAACATTTTCCTATAGCCTTGCTATATTTGAAATTTACTTCATTTTACAAATCTTAGTAGAACTGCAAAAACTGATCAAACACCAGATCTTTTTCTAAGCCTATTTTGCTGACAGTTCAGATGTCTGGCCTATGCTTCACCAACCACGTGCCTAAGTATTGTGGTTTATATCTAGATGTCCCCAAAGAGCCTCACACACTCACACTTTTGGGGGACATCTAGATATAAACCATAATACCCACGTTACATGGTACTCTAGTTGAATTGCTCTTTAGAGGTAGAGTCTGATCACAAGAAGCGGTTGCTAGGGTGTGGCCAGAAGTCATTCTCCTTCTTCCTGTCTTTACTCTGCTTTCTGCTTGCCATGCCATGCTATCCTGATTTAGAGTCAGCTGGCTGTGATCTGAATCTCACAAATTGTGAGCCAGAATATACCTCTATTCCTTTTAGTTGTGAGTTTCAGGTATTTTGTTCCAGTGACTGGGAAATAACAAAGGCTGTGAGTAATGTGAAAGGCAGCACATCAAATCTATTCCAGGACAAAGGCTGCTGCTTTATTTGGAGGTTCATTTCAAAGGTTTTCAGAAACACCACTGGCATTCCATTGAGCTAGCATGGATCTCAGGGGTCCTTGCTAACTCTATAGAATACATCTGGTTTTCTGTTCATTTAGAGGAATTTAATAGTTCTGTTAGCTAAAAATGGTCAGCACTGGTTTATATTTTGGAAAAACATGAGTTATTAGCTATACTAATTATGTATAGTATTTTTCTCATTTCTCTTTCTTAATACTAAATGTGTTTTAATCTGAATCATACCTCTGGTGATAAGATTAATGACAGCCAAAAAGCCAACTCAGGTACTTCAAAGCTGAAGCTTCGTGTCAGATGCAGGTGTGGTGTGACCTGGTCTGGGAGTTCCTGGAGCTCTGTGACAGTGGAGCCTATATCACTTGTTGTCCTAGAGGCAAGGCTACTTTCACAAAGGAAAATCTCCCAGACTTTTCAAATAGACACTCTTGTGGTCAGACACCCATTTGAGCCTTGCCAGAGGCAGACTTCTACCCCAATCCTGCTCCTGCGGCCCAAGATCAACCACCTGAGTATCCATGGTGCCTGACACACATTTCTCATGCAAATCTGAAGAGAAGGATCAACTGGGAAGCTGTGCAACTGGGGCCCCCCAGTTTCCCTTAACAGCACAGTGAGATAATTTGCAAGGTAGATTTACAGGAAACAAAGACCTGAAGAAGATTCAGTCAGGATCTGATATGCAGTGTGGAAGCTACATTTTTGTAAATTGACTTTACTGGTATACTTTTGATATACACAATGATCACATTCATAGTAGGAAATTTGCTCCTGTACATATGTATCTTGATTCCTATTTTTTCATTCCTCTTCCCCTTCTCTTCAACCCTCCTTCCCTTCATTTACAAAAGGAAAACATAATTTTAATGGAAATAAATCATGCACTAAGATAACATACAGACATTAAATTGTACCTTAGAGCAGCATATTATTTATTATTTCTTCTAATTATTATTTATCAAATAAACTTTTCACTCCCTACTATATGAAAATAGTATTATAGTACTTTTTGTGCATTAAGTGATTGATTTCACCTACAGAGGACAAAGAGTATAAATTTGAAATCATATTCCTGTTTGAGATTTTCATATGAATTTTGATTTTCCAAATTATTTGCCTGTTTTTTATTAAGTAATATAACCACTAGAAAGAATTGATTAGAAAATTAATTTAAGGCCATATTTAGATAATCTAGCACAGTACCTTCTTAATTTCATTTCCTCTTCTTTTTATTAAAAATAGCTGAAGGAATTTTAGCAACAGTTCTAGGAGTTATTCTGATTTCATTTAAAATGCTAATTTAATAACATTTTATGTACACAATTAACATTCCATTAATATTTTATTTTTATGGATTAGAGTCAATTTAAGAATCATTATCTTCCTGTTTAAACTTCTCAATATAAAGATTAATTTGTTAAAGTATTGTAATATAATTACATTATTTGTTCATTTGTCTTTAATCAATTTATGTTTTTTCTTACCATTCTGTAAAATAAATTTCAGTATGTTAATTAAACATTCCATCATTGATTTTTCCCAAATCCTTGTCCCTTTTTCTGTCACTGAACTGAGCTTAGTTTTTTTCAAACTTGATAAGCTGTTCTGTTAAGCCATCCCTTTCCATTTATTTTCATGTTCAACATCCTAGAATGGTCATTTTTTCAAGCTCATAATACATGTTTGGCTTTGGTCTCATCCCTTTATAACTACATTTCAGTTTTTCCCCATAAATGCAGGTAGTGTATTCTACTTTTTCCTGGAAGTAAATCCACATGTTAATATTAATAACTATAAAATATATAGAAGCTACTTTTTAAAGATTTTTAGTTCTATTATAAATAAAAGGTTATACAAATATCATGCACACTATGAATAAGTAGTCATGTAAATGATTAGGATTGTTTCAGCTGAAACTGACCTTCGCTTTGGGAACGGAAAAGAAACATTTCTAAATCTATGCATACAGTTTGAGATATTTGGTTATTTTAAAATTTAATAAAATTTTAGTTTATATAAGCCGTGTCCCTTAAACCAAAATGTCTGAGCTAATCATAACTTCCTTATAGGAGAGATAAGAACTATTTAAATGGGAAAATGGACATTGCATTAAGTTACTGCTGTTCAGAAGTCACCTGAGTAATCTGAGGAGTTTTGCTTTTGAAGGATTTGTGCCACTGACTGTGGTCACATCTCCACTCTCGAAATCCATAATGACGGGGCAGCGCTGTGCAGTGCTGCGAACAGGCACTGGCAGCGGCCCAAAAGGCCTTCAGGATACAGGCCTGGAGCCATCAGTCTGAAGGACGTGGAGGCCTTGCCGTTAGACTGTCCAGCGGCACCCTGAATGGAGCCAATAATAAATATGGACCAACCATTTCTGGGAACAGTCTGAGTTATCGGCCCCCTGTGTGCAACCTCAAACATCCCTCGGCTGGACGAAGAGAGACCGGAGTGATGTATCTCAGCCGTGGGCTGATCTGCGTATTCATACACCAGAAAGCAATACGCTGTTGAGCTGCCACGTTCAAGCACCAAGTCTCCTGCAAGCCACGGCTCTGGCTTGTGAAAATGCAGACTCTCCTTTGGGCTGTGCAGGTCAGGCATAAGAGTCTGAATTCCTAGCACACTCCTTGGAAGCACCGGTACTGCTGATTCACAGACCAGTTTACCTAGGAAAAGAAGCAGCAGTGTGAAGAATGAAGGAGCAGACTGGTGAAAGGCGACTGAGCAGGGGAGATCCTACTCCATGCTCCCAGCAGCAGGTGCCGGTAGGTAAACCAACTTTACACAGGGAACCTTCTACTTCACTTCTCTTGGCATCAACTAGCTTATCAGTTTTATACGTGAAGCACTATTGTTTTATGCATTTAGATCATTCATAGCCTCTTAAGTGCAAATCATTAGTTGAAATTAAAAAGTAAAACATCACAAACATTCTATGGATACACCTGCATACACTTGGCATCTTACATAATCAGCATTTAGATTCTGTAATCAAGATTTTTTTTTTTTTTTTTTTTTTAATGTATTTAGTACAGGGCCTATAGGGTCTCACTATGTAGACCGTACTCGTAGTGACTCCCCTAATTTTAGCCTCCCAAGCGCTGGTATTATAGGCATGCACCACCACACCCATTCTCAATAGCCATCTCAGCGAGCCCCAAGGGCAGAGCCGGCGCAGCACACCGGGGATCGAACCCCAACAGTCGGCCAAAGCAGGTACTTTAGGGGCTGGGGAGATGGCTCAGTGGAATAAGCGCTTCCCTGGCAAGCTGAAGGGCCTGAGTTCAATCCCTGGTTCTGCGAAAAAAAAAAAGAAAGAAAGAAAAAGAAAAAGCAGGCGCTTTAGGCCACTGAGCTATCTGGCTGGCCCAAGATTCTTGTGTTAGTTTATCTATCTTCAATATGTTGATCAAATAGTCATTACTATTCCATTATTAACTATATATATGAGAAGGAAGTGAGTCATTGCCCAGACTTCTGTTTCCACAGGTAAACTCCTTTAGAGGATGTTGTTAGGGTTAAGTGAGCTAAGCAGAGAAATCATGTGTTATAAATCTAACAGTCATTACGTGTCTTCTTTTATCCAACTCATGTTGAAAATAACTTTTACAATTTGCATACTATGGTAATCCTCAAAATATAGTGGCCAAGTTCTGACGAATATTATTCCTTAAGTGCAGTTTAGAATGAAATCAAATTTAGCAACAAACAAAATGTTGATTAATTACTAATTTATTTTGCCAAGATATTTTTAAAAGATAGATCATGTCTAAGAATTAATCATCTGCTTTTAAAATAACTCTCAAGTGTCACTACAGCTCCCAAATCATAGTATAGTTTTATAAAATTAGACTCTGTGCTTTGAGCAATTCACAGTTAAAAATAAACATATAGCAGAAAGATTGTCTTCATAACTTGTTTGTTTTTTTTTTTTTTTAAATTTTGGTGGAACTGGGGATTGAACCCAGGCCCTTGTGCTTGCCAGGGAAGCTCTTATTCCACTGAGTCATCTCCCCGGCCCCCATTAACTTGTTATTCACTAATATGCGACAAGTAAATTTTGGTTGACCACTCAACCTCTCTGTGAGAAAGCATTATCCCCCTTGTGCCTGGTGATGATGTCCCTGTCGTGGAAGCCCCTGCTCACTACCAGTGGCTCAGACCTGGATCCAGGTATGCAAGCATCATTGGATGTCAGAGTGACAAGGAGTCTCTGAAGATGTATTTTGTACTTTGAGAGTTTTTTCTTTCTTCTTCAAAATGTTATAAACTGAAAAATAGCACCAATATTTTACTGCAGTAAAATCCTAGTACATTTTTCCTAAGCACAAAATGAACTATTACTTCAACCCCAAATATCCATATTGGCAAAATTTGTCAGGTGCCCTTTCATGCATTTCAAATATAAATGTGTTTATATTCAGTTTTTTTCTCAGCTAAATCTGTCTAGTTTAATTTTGACCATATAAACACACTCAAGGGTTTTGGACTTAATGTTATAGTAAATTATAAATAAGAAAAATCTGAATGTATAGTATTATTTTAGATTCCATGTTTAAAATATTAAGTGCAATGAAAATATTTAAAGATTAATATATCTAACAATCTCAATACGGTAGAATAAATCTGAGTCAAATACTGTATTCTTTCCACAGAAATGAGTTGCTAACCAATTCTTAAAGAGTTGATCTTTTAATCATCAAAAAAGGCCCCAGATCCTATATATGCAAGCACTGATATATGAGGCAGATAAGATAGACAATTATCCCAGCATTTGCATAGTGGAAGCATAGCAACACAAAGCATAAAAACTCTATCTCTACAGTCCTCAGAAAGCAGAGGAAGTAAAGTGCTGGATGATTCACTCAGTCTTACTAATTGGGGATTGTTATTGAGGTTTATTAGCCAGTGAATAAAAAGGAAATGGAAAGTAGGTAAAGACCACTAGTTATTCATTGCAAGCTGCCTAATGTGGTAGGTGGTAGTGAAAATGAAGGCTAACTCATGCTCAACACTGCCAAGATCTTTCTAAAGACTCAAATTAACAGGCATCTCTTTTTCAGATAGCTGCAGAAACCAGGTATTTGGGGTCTTTGCAGAGTCTTTGGGTCCCTTTGTCATTCTAAGGTCAGTTGAGATGCTTGTCTCTTAGAAGCTCACTTTCTAGGTGCATCTGGTACTAGCATATGTCCATACTGAAAATTCACTTCACATGCTATTATTTTTTTTTAAATTTTATTTATTTATGTGTGTGTGTGTGTGTGTGTGTGTGTGTGTGTGTGTGTGTGGCCAGCTCAGCCCACCAGGGGGCGGGGCGCGCTGGCATGTGGTGCTGGGGGATTGAACCGTGGTCCCTGTGCTTTGCTAAGCTTGTTCTAAGTAGGTGCTTTAGACCACTGAGCCATCTCACCAGCCCTTCACATGCTATTATCATTTGAGCACAGTGAGAGTTTGATTCCTTCCAATAGCAAATGAGTTATCACTTGCTTTGTTATCTCCTGATTTATGTTGAGCTTCAGGTCTTTATAATTTTACCTCATTTCTTTATGTTCTGCATTGCATTCTTCACCAGAACCTTCTGGAAAACTAACATGTGTGTTTCTGTGAGAAAAGATATTGCTCCCCTCTACTTGACAGAGACAGAAATGTTCCAAAGAGGATGTGTCAAAACATGAATGTTTACCCATTGGACAGTACTCATTTCCTCTTTCTCTTATAAAACCATCAAACATATCTGGAGGTATAGCATTTTCTTTTATTCTCCTTTATCTTATAAATAAATAATTTGTAGTATAGATAGAATATATTCACCTATGATGTACCTAATTTTGTGTCAATTTCCTCCCCAATAAGTTGGAGACAATACTTGAGCATTTCAATGTCTTGAGTATATTTCTAGTGTAAGAAGCACTGTTACGTACTGCCGACAAAGAGCAAAGTGACCAACATGCGGTATCATTGCACCACATGCCAGCACCAGTAACTATACTTTGTAACCACATTTGGTAACATGTTACTCATTCCCACCAGCTTCTTGTTGCTTTAAGATTTTTATCAAGTGCTCAAGTCATTGGCAACTTTTGTGAGCCTTTAGTAGTATCACTTAGTCCTTCATCAACCAACTGTTATGTATGTTTCAGGGTGAAGGTTTTTCTGATTTGAAAGCAATGATTCTCGAATTTTAACCATGTAAATATCTTGGAGATTTTGTAACAAAGTGAATTCTAATTTAATAGGTTTTGAATAGAGCCTAAAATTCTGTAGTTCTGTAAGTTCGTACACCTCAAGACCACACTTATGCTAGAAAATCTGCAGAGCACTCAGCAGAGGCTTCCAGTGAAGGTGGATGGCATCATTTCTCAGATGGCACACATTGGCTTCCCTGCAAGAAAATAGCTGTTTCTAGGCCTTTGGGTATAAAATCACAGGATATATTAAATTAAATTAATAATAAAGGGCACTGATAAGATAGCTGAGCTGACTAAAGTGACTACTTAGGCAAGCTTAGGCAAGTGAAGGGACTGTAGTTCAATCCCCAGCATCACTTGCCATGCCAGGCCTGCCTTTAGACGCGCTGAGCTGGCCACCAAGTCTAGGCATAGTGGTGCCCATGTGTAATTCAAGCACCGGGGAGGCTGAAAACAGGAGGATCATTATGAGTCTGAGCTGTGTAGTGAGACCCTGTAACAACCAAATACATTTAAAATAAAATAGTAATTATTTCATATTAAAGCATAGTTTTTATGTAGACATTTTGAACACATATGAAGCAATTAATGTGTCATTTTTGGATGAATTGAGGACAGTGTGAAAATCTGTGGCCCAGTAAGAAGGATGTCAGGATGAGCTGCTCCTGAGCCCTGTGCCGCTTCAGAGTGGGATTCAGAACTCCACTCACATCATTTTGCATTCCAAGAAGCAAGCTAATGGCCAAGGCCCACTGTGACCACAAGATCAGCTATCAAACCTGCCTCAACCTTTCTCAGGACCCCCTGTTTAACTGTCTCCACAGAGCCCCAGGCAGCCTCCTTTACTGTGAGATTTTCCTCATTAATGAGTATCCTCCCATATTGCAGCAGGATTAAAATTACCTCCTTAATTGTCCAGTTCCTACTGCCCTTCCCACCAGGAGCTGCCTGGTTCAGAGTAGAGCCTTAGTGGTAAAATGTGCAGGCACCTGCATCAGACAAATTACTTTTCAGTTGTGGCTTTCTTGATTATTAGTTATGCTTCCTTGAATAAGAGACTAAAAATCTCCAAATCTCATATTATGGTTTGTGTCTAGTTGTCTTCCCAAAGCCTGATGCAGTCATGGGGTGGGGACTTCTAGAGTTTGAGATTAATTATGATCAAGGTTTGGATTATGGGTTTTAGTACTGCTAGGATTATGGGTGTGAGTACAGAACCCAGCCTGGGGCATATAGCCTGAATGTAACTTTAAGGAGACAGACTTCCTCTCTATTGCCATTGTTTCTGCTACTCCTTCCATTGGTTCTCCGTTCTTTGTTACCTCCATGAAAGTTTGCTCTCTGCCATGTGCTGCTCTGCCTTGGAGCCAGCTGAGTATGGTCTGAAACCTTCATTAAACTGTGAGCTAGATAAACCTTATCTTCCTTCATTTTGGATGTTGGGTATTTGTCCCAGCAAGGAGAGAAGAGTAACTGAAATACCTCCATTTAAAAAAAAAAAAATGATGCAGGATAGGAAACTGTTTTTTTGCGATCATACACTTCCTTGCTCAGGAGCTTGGGAGCTCCCACTTTGCTTTGTTGCAATTAAAACCCATGGTCTCTCTACCCAGGTGCCCTGCCCTCTCTTCACCCCTCTCCTGTGTGCAGCCCTGTTCATTCAGACTTCAGTAGCTTTTTCTATTTCTCAAAGCTATGAATCTGTTTTCCTCATCTAGACTTTTATTTAAGCTCTTCTCTTTCCTTTCAGTATCTCTCAATATTACCCTAGCAGGCTTTTCCTTATCTTTAAGGTTTCTATTCAAAGTCTTCTTTTCAAATGTCCTTTCCCCAAATTCCTATCCAAATACAGCTTCTACTCCTCATCTTCTACTTCCCACATCACAGCGCACCACGTCCACCATTCCAAAGCTTTGCTTACTGCTTGTCTTTTCTTGTTGCTGGAAGATCCAAACAGGGTAAGCCACACCATTTATGCGGCCAGTGGAATAAAAGTAGACCCTTCTTTCTCAATATAAAATACATATGTATCCAATGTGAACTTTTATTTTGTTTTTCTCTTCCTTATGGTTCTCCCTCTTCCCATCTCTGATCTCTCTCTCTCTTCTCTCTTTCTCTCTCTCTCTCTCTCTCTCTCTCTCTCTCTCTCTCTCTCTCTCTCCCCCCCCTCTCTCTGTCTGTCTCTTTCTCTATATCCCAATTTCTCTGCCTCCTGTCTGTCTTATCGTCCCTCCTTTAGGATATTTTTCTTCACCAATTAAGATAATATTAAGAAAACAAATGTTTTAGTTTTAGATTTTTAATAATGACTTTTATCATCTACTTTTTCATATTCAATGTCACTTTCAATGAAAATGACAACACTAACTGTGAAAGATGACACATGCCTGTAATCCCAGCACTTGGGAGAGGCTGAGGCACAGGTTTGATGTCAGTCTTGGTTACTTAGAGTTCAGGGCCAGCCTGAACTGAATAGCAAGACTGTCAGAGAGAGAGAGAGAGAGAGAGAGAGAGAGAGAGAGAGAGAGAGAGAGAGAGAGAGAGAACATTTAACAAATGCCAAATTCATAGAAATTTGCTATAATCAGGAGGAGGAAAACCTCACAAATCTCATTCCATGTTTGAGTGGACTTCTTGCTGTACTTTCCCTTTAATTTCTATTCTTGGCTTACTGAGGACACTGACATTGGTAATGCTAAGGACACTGGCACCTATGCACATTGACCCCACTTCTTCTGGCGTGTCACCCATCACAAAGCATACCTGCTCAAGATAAAAATTTAAATTTTAACAGGCCAAAAGCAGAACATTAAATCAATGCAACAGTTCTCATGAACATGAGGCAGAAATCATAGTCACATGAAAACAGACTGTCTCCTGAAATCTAAATTTCAGGAACTCTCAGGCTGATTAAATTCTGCCTTTTTAATGCACACAATGCTTGAAAGTGCAGAAAATGCAGAAATGTTCTGAGTGAATGAATAAATGAATTTTTATGCTTAGAATTATATGTCATGTGAATCCTTAGCAAAACCCCTGATACTTAGTGATTGATATCACTGTTAAATTTTTCTTGTGTATTTACTCCAGTCACAGAACTAGCTTATGTGGATGACTGAGGGAAAGGCAGGTGAGTTAAATTCACTTCCTTCTAGAAAAGATTAAGTAAAATAAGTTGCTGACTTCAATTATATAAACAGTATTTCAGGATTAATTGTAGTTCCATTATCTATGTATCTATGTATCTATCTATCTATCTATCTATCTATCTATCTATCTATCTAATACACAATTAGAACAGCTAATGCTTATCACTTATCTGTATTCTGTTTCTAGAGATATCCCGCTTTCATACTAGCATGCCTCTCACAGCCAGAGGATGCATGGCTAGGTTATCATGCAGCTCATCCTGGAGCCCTGTCCCAGGTGTCTTTGCTCAAATGTTACACTTCTAATTTCCTTCTTTAATGTGTATTTTCCAGGGCTTAAAGTACTAGTCTAATGAATGTTCAAACTGGCTGGAGTGCAATTGTACAGGTCTTTCCCAGTTTTCAATAGTGCAAGAGAATTTCTTCTTTCTATAAACTCAATTCATAGAATGTAGAGTTAAGTATTTCAACTTATTTCAATTTTGTTCTGATTAATTATGAATTAGGCTACCTTACATAGTCAAATCCATAAATAATGACAGAATGTTACTATGAAGGAAGAACAGTAATTGAAGTGAGGACTTAGGCAAGTAAGAGATATTTCATTTACCATCACATGTCCTTTTCCAAAAGAGATAAAACTTCAATAAAATTATTTAAGCCAATAATATATATTTAGTAAAAAGAGAACAGTGTTTATCTTAGGACTTTGTCACTTCAGCAAAGACCCAAAATTATAGAAAAAAATATGAAATAAAAAAGTATATACTTTTCTCTCCCAGAACATATTGCATACAAGCATCCCTGGAAAAATGTGGTAATTCTGTAGAGCAGAGGATTGTTAGAAAAACAAATTTAGGGGCCTGGGAGATGGCTCAGTGGAATAAGAGCTTCCCTGGCAAGCTCAAGAGCCTGAGTTCAATCCCTGGTTTTGCCAAAAAAAAAAAAAAAAAAGTATTCAAAGTATTGTTTTTAAAGTTCCTTCAGAATTATGTGATTCTGAGTCTATCAGAGATATTCTTCAACTATGTTAGTCCAGATAGCCAATAACAATACAAAAGTAGTTTTCCCTGAAAAATACAAATTAACTAAGTATCGACAAATGATCCTCTTGACATAGACCATTACCTGTATTTGCACATTTATTTCAATATACTTGACCTACAACTACTATTCTATTCTTTGAGCTTTCTTTTAAACTTATTTTAACATTAGGAAAATGTTACTAACTTCCTCATTCATGACTTAAATTCAATCTTTAAGACACATTAGTTTTTATACACATAAAAACTACACATGTGTATTACTTTATTGTGCTTAAAAAAATCTTTAATAGAATTCAAGGTCTGTAAACAAGCTTTTCTATCAGTGGGACATAACTCCTGACACACACAACTCAAAGGAGGAAGGGTTAATTGTCTCAGGGTTTCAGACAGTTCCATTCAAGGACAGCTGGCTCCAGGGCAGACTCATCATGGCAAAAGTGTGCCACAGATTAAAGCTGCTTGGCCCTCAGCAGCCAGAAGGCAGACACAGTGGAGCAGCACAGGGAGGGACAGACAGGGCCAATGTGACAATCAAGGCCACGCTTCCATAACACTCCCAGTCACAGCCTCAAGTATGCTTCGCTAATCTCTTAAGTGGCTATCATGTTAATTAATTTCACAATCCACCTTCACTGTCACTATTCACCTCTTGTGAACCTGACATTGAACCCATCTTCTTAAACCAAACTAATTCTACAAATAAATAAAATAACCAATTGATAATTTTGCCTAACATGATACAGCTATGCTACATACAAGAAAAATAGATACTTCCAGTCTTGTTCAAAAGTTCAAGTTCAAAGTCACCTTAGAGACTCAACTGTGAACACCTGAACAGTTCAAAACAAAATTATTTAATCCTACAACACAATGACACAGTGTAAACTTTCAGGAGTGGGTCATAGCAAACAATTGGGCCTATGCAAGACCAAAACCCACCAGGTAAACAATGAATCCTAGAGCTACATATCCAGCATCTGAGCAACATGATGATGAAATGTGATTTCCAAAGGACACAGATGACCCTGTTCCTGTGGCTTTGTAGTTTACAGGCCACAGGACTCACTCCTGGGCTGGTTGTAGCTTTCTCCACAGATATCCTGTTCCTAGCATTTCCAGCTCATTAGCATCTCCTACACTGGCTTCGTTCCCATAGCTCAGGCACTACACTCTCAGAAGGTATTTCTTAGTCTTCTAGGCCTTCTTTGAAATACAGGAGAAGCCCCTGACACCACAGCTCTTACATTTTGCTTTCCTGAAAAATCCCACTCAAGCGATGATGCCAAGGCCAGCTGCTAGCTAGAGCACTGACCAGGCGTTCTTGGACAGGGCCTGTAGCGGCATCTGAGTATATAAATGTCTGACCAGGTTCAAGTCTTTTAGGACCAATTTCCTAGGAAGCCTTCTCCAGCACAACACCTAGTGAATCTCTTCCTAAATGAAATGTTTTTTTTTTTGCTCTTTGAGCCTGTGATGGGTAGGCTCTTTCTGACTTCTGAGATACCCTCAAGGGTCCTCTTCTTTTGTGCTCTAAAGGGGACCTTGCACTTGCAGGGCAAGTGCTTATTCTACTGAGCCATCTCCCCGGCCCCTCTCTTTTGGTTCACTTTTGACTACTTTTCTTCAGCCACCAGGATGGCTTTGGGCCCAATTTTACATGTAGTTCTTTTCAGACAAAAGTTTAAGATATTTTAGTGCTTCAGCTCTGTTTGTGGCTCTCAGTAGTGACTGCACATCTGGCTAAAGCAATCAGCTGTGCCCCTGCTACAATGGCGTGCCTTCACATTTCCCTCCACTAGAAAAATGGATCATCACCATTAAACTCAGACTCCTGCAAGGTCATGTGACTGGAGAAAAGCATAGACAATTTTGGTTTTTCTAAGGGTGTACCATGCATGGTCTTTATTTCAATTTCTAAGAGAATCCTCATTCCTACATGAAACTTCATAACCCTGGCCTTTACTATCCACATTCCTATGAATGTGGATTCTGAGCCCCAGCATCACCCACTTGTTTTCTGCTTAGAGCATTAGAAATCTTTCCAGCCCATGGCACCAAACATTTTCCAGTTCCTCTCACAAACCACTTCTAAAGGCTTTGAGTTATATAGTTAAGGATTGTCAGAGCAATGTCTTCACTTCTTTGCTATGTATTTTCTATGCTAGTCTGTTTTTCCATCACTGGGCTGGGGGCACATCCATGAGTCAAAGAATAAAAGATTTAATTTGACTCAGTGTTTCAGAGTGTTCAGTCTATGGTCAGCTGACTTAAAGGGCGATGCACCATTGCAGAAGGACACAGTATAGCAAGCTACTCGTTTAATGGTAGATGAAAAGCAGAGTGCAGGGACCAAGCACCAAAGAGGTAGAGACAAAAGATGGGATGCTGTGCCTCAGGTCACAGTCCCATGACCCATCCGGGGACACCCAGAAGAGTGTCCTACTCATCTCCTCATAGCACTCAAGTCACACAAGTTGACAAAATACTATGATTATCATAGATAGTCTAATATTTCACTCCACCTTCTACAACCTGTCATAATCTAAGATGTCTGATCCAATTGCTCATATAGTTCCCGTTCTCTATCAGTAGGGCTGAGGAAACTAAAAAGGAGGAAAAATTCCTTTTCTTCATGGTGATATCAGATTTTTTTGTCCATCCACTCATCAGCCAGATCTGAGTCCATAAGGTTACCTCTGGCAGAAGAGAATTGAATATAATGTGTTGACCAGGTCATCCAGATGGCCAGCCTTGGATTTTGAGTCCTGTTGCCAAGGGATAGATGAGTAACACACATGGCCACTAACTGCCAGTCTGAACTATAAATAGCTATGTGGCATTACCACAGGGTACCTTCCCTTAAATTTGACAAATCCTGTCTTCATTTTAATTCTAAAACCCTGAACTCACTTCTTTTTGAATATTTACTTTAGAAAGTTTGCGATTTTAAATCCTTATTTGGACCTTTGTGTTAGACATCTTTTTAAAATCTTCTATTCAGTTTAATAGCCAAGAAGATCTCTGTCAGAGGCATAAGAGCCATCACTTGAGATATGTAACATCTTTGAGGGCAAAGGAGTGCACACTCGATGAGTACCGATCAGTGAACACAACCTGCATGATCACATAAAAATACTCACCAGATCAGGAATAACTCAATGTGCTCTACATGTCCCCTGGACCATCGTCCTTCTGCTGATGTTCTCTGCCACTTACTCACCAGCCTCACCTCAGGATGTCTGGTCTTCAGTCCTACAGGATGGACTTTAGACTGTTCTCTGATCTCACACCCCCATTGCAGTATTCTGGACTAAAACCTCTTTTCCTTATGACATTGTCCTTGTGACTTTCCTTGAGAGAAAGTCTGGAAGAAGCACATATATCATTATACTGAAACTATCTGGGAAGACTTTTTATAAAGTGTATTTGGTTATTTACAGGGTCTCATTACGCAGCTGGGACTCACAGTGATTCTCCTGCTTTCAGCCTCCCCAGTGCAGGGATTACAGGTATATGCTACCACACCCAGAATCTGTGGCCAGCTCAGTCTGAGCTATCTTGCTGGCTCCTGAGAAGACATCTTCATAGAGGAAAAACTGGATTTGGTGCTGGAAGAGTAGTAAAATTTTCATAGATGAAGAGAACAGACTCACGTTTGAGGTCGCACAAATAGTGCATAGTTTAGTGAAAACATGTCATCTGACACAATAAGTACCAAATAGAGTAACACGTTCAAATTCAGGCAAAGTAAAATAAAAAGTAACCACAGTAAAAAATGAGTAAATTAAATGAGAGAGCCTGTGTCAACTCTTAGGAGGTGATTTTGTTCAGGCCCTTCTGGTCGTTGTCATATTGTCAGATTTCTTTAACTTTCAAAATGAAATGAAATTTGAATTTTTGTTTCGATGACCAATTCCATCCACATAAAATTAATTCAAAGTTAGAAAAGGAAGTGCTATTGTAAACAATCACTTAGCTGTACATAGTTTGCTTTGTGTCCTTTTTTAGGAAAGGAATATTTAAGATGTTAAGTAGACGTATACAAATTAGGAAGCCCATTTCTTCCTAATTTTGTCATCCTGGTCAACTAAATTACCTTTTCTGAAGCTCAGCTTTCTCATCTGAATTTAGACTATTAACTAGGATTATTTTGTTAACACTGATATGTATACAAAGTCTATAGAAAAGGTCCAAATGTGATACAGGAAATAGATTTAAAAAGTTTGTAATAGATTTTAAGTGCCTAAGAATACTTATCTTGTAGCTTGCAATAGTAGTAAAGAATCCCATTTTCAATTTGAAAACAGAAATATAATTTATCTCATACTTGTATGCTAAAGATGAAATAAGATATCCTATTAAGATTGTTAGCGTGGTTTTTATTACTTACACAATAAATGCCTGCAACTATTGTTGAAATAAGCCCATGACACCACATAAGCTACGATGGACCTCACTCAGCCAGAAGGGGCGGCACTGTCCCAAGAACAGCTAAAATGAGGGAAAAGGTAAAATGGCAGCTCATTTAGAAAGGCTGCCATTTGTCTTGTGGAATATTAATGTTCACTTTATGCTGAGGCTGCTTTAATGTTAATTAGGAATCCAGAGTCTGGTTGCACATCACGGGCCTTCTTCTCACGCTCTACTTATTTGTCCCTGACAATTACTAAATTAATTACTTCAAATCTGCTCTCACACCAGTTCTTAACCCTTTAGGTCTATGCTGAATTTAAATTTGATTTTCCAAAGAATTTTTAATATTGATTTGAGTATGTGAATAAAACATCTATAAAAGATGATTAAAATAATCTTCAACATAGAAATTACATGAAAATTACATAGAAGACACAGGGAAATTTGGAAATGCAAATCCCGCAAAAGTTGAACTTGATCAAGAAATATTAATGTAATTTGTTTGATGTGACATTTGTTGCCTTCATAATCACATGAAGCATATACTTGGCATAAACTATGTTTCTAAGGTAGATGAAATCTTCTACTTATTGGTGAAACACTTGTAAGAATCTATTACATTAGTATAAAATACAAAACCTAAAAAGTGTAAATGTTTTAGAGAGCAAAAACAGACACTATTTACTCACAGTAGACTTACAATATTGTAGTTCATTAAAAGTTAAGAGTAAGAGTAACATATAAATCAGATTTTTCTGGAAACATTTGTGCTTGATGAAAACATTTGTGCAAGATGAAAATATGTAAGAGAAATTAGACCTTATTTATTAAACTGTATGCTAAATAGTAAGAACATTGAAGTATACAAAATTTTAAAAATAAGTATGTGCTTAGTGTTCTTTTTTCCTTTCAGAAATATTAAAATAAATTTCACTGGTAGAGTTTTAATTTCTTATTTCCCTCCTGGTAATTAAGCAACTGCCCTGTCACAGGTCCATAGTATTTTCAGTGTATCATGACTATTTCTTCTTGGCCTTTTGGCTGAGATCAAGTGTTATATGTCATCTCTTGGGACACTAAGTGTCCGAGGCCAAGAGACGGACTGCTATCTAATATACCTTTAGCAGCCTGTAGCTAAAATGATGGTGACCAATATTGTACTAAGTGCTGGATTATTTATGAGTAATCTGTTGTCTGGTAAGTTGTTCAAAACATTAGCTACAAGGAATCTTTAACAACTATGTCACACAAGAATCATGCTCTACATTTTTATTTCTTTCAGATTTTCTACTTTTGGTCCTTAACTCCTTCACCTGGTAACTAAAATCAGCTATGTGTATCTTTTAAATTTTTTATTAGTGAGTGTTTGTGAGTACACTCATTGTGTAGAGTTGGGACCTGTGTGCAGCAACCTTAATCCTCTTTACTTCCAATTCTCCACTTTCTCTCCCTTTTTTTCCCTAGGCCCTAGTCTCATCTACAAAACCATTTTCTGTAATCTAGCTTTTATTTTGCTCTTAAATTTTTCATATTTTGAGTTACAAGAACTTTTCATTTGGAAGTATTCCCCACTCTTTTCTGCCACCAGAATATTATTGAAAGAAGTATCACAGAGTAGAAATTTTTATATATTCTTTGTAAGCAAGATTATTATATATCCTGTACTACTCTGAAAGCTCCTTCTAAGCATTTCTTGCAAATAGGTTAATAAGTAGCTATATCAGTCCTCTGTGTGTGGTGTGGTGTATGTCGTGTGTGTGTGTGTGTGTGTGTGTGTGTGTGTGTGTGTGTATGTGGTGTCTGTGTTTCTATGTAGTCCTAGAGAAAATCTAAAGGGAAGCTGATTTTGGCATTCCCGCATCTATTTGTCTCCCTCACTAGCATAATTTTTTACCTTTTTCTGTGTCCATTTTGGTTTTATCCTTCTTCGACTATCTACACTCAACTCAGTAATAAACGACTGCGATAATTTTTGATTTATGTTTGTCACACACTTGATTCTTTACCCATTACTCACACTTTGCTGTGAGGAATGACTGTTCCTGGTTCTTTTGGTTGGAGGGGACAAAACCCACCCAGTGTAAAAACCAAACTTGTCTGCTTTCTTCTTCACATTGGGGTCACTCACTGTCTTTAGACTGATTTACTCAGAGTCACAGTAAGAATCTGTAAGTAGGGCTCTTGAGGAGGTGATTTAAAAGGGGTTCACTGAGCAACTATTGGCTAGATCCTCTGACTACTACTTTCTGCTTCTTCATCCTAGGACTAAAGCTGCCTTATCTTGCAAGAAGGCAGAGCAGAAAGAAAAGGAGGCAATGGAATGTCTGGAACCTCAGGGGCTTCGTAATCCTGGGGCTGTTTCCCTCACAGTTAATCACATACATAGAACTTTTAACAATTTTGTTTAAGGTACTCCTTAGGAATCTGCTCTCATGGTGTAATATGATCCGTGGCTTTGTGTCTTCAGAAGAGATTTATATGTTAAAAAGCATTTGGAACAAACACAGCTGACTCAAGCATCTCTCTCAGTCAGGTTTCCATTGCTGGGGCAAAAGTTCTAGGCATTTAAAAAGATAAAGTAAATCCAGAAGCATTTGTTTTGGCTCAGGATTTTACAAACTTCTGTCCATGTCGGCTGGGTCTGAGCCACAGCATCAGAGCAGAGTGGGCTGGCAGAAGGCAGCTGCTCAGGGCGTGGCACTTGAGGACCCACGCAGGGAAGGGCAGGGGCCAGAGGCAGCTTCCAAGTCACACTCTGGGAGAGCCCCAGCAGTGAGTGGCACCAGCCTCCCAGGTGTCCCTCCAGAATCCCCCAGACAGGCGTGATCAGCCGTGCCAGTAGCACAGTACCTAACGAAACTGATTAGTGCCCTGGAGTACTACCCTCAGATTCTGACACTGGAATTTCAGGTTCACGGCATATGTAGCCCAAGATATTTTGCGGAGTGATTTAGTTCTCATCAAAAGTGTATAGTGCCGCTATGGTTTGTGTCCAGCTGCCACCCTCAAAGCCTCATGCAGTCACTGGGGCAGACTTCTAGACTTTGTGATTATCTCATGATCCAATGCTGGGATTATGGGTGTGAATGCTACCCCCACCCCCACCCAGGGGCAGATAGCCTGAATACAATATAAGCAAGGCCGAGAGGCTCGCTAGCTGCTATAGCTGCTGCCCCTCCCTTTGCTCTTTGCTGTTTTACAGCACCATGAGCAGTTGTTCTCTGCCTTGTACCACTCTGCCTTAAGGCCAGCTGAGTGTGGACCCAAACTTCCACTAATTGTGAGCTAAATAAACCTTTCCTTCCTTAATTTTGGGTGTTGGGTATTTTGTCCCAGCAATGAGAGAAACATACCCAAGACAAGTGCTGTCAAAATATTAATGTTCAAACACCATTTTAAGTTATTTGATATTTGAGTGTTAGTTACAAAAATAGACAAATTCTAGTTTGCTGTTTCTGATCTAATGTACATTTCCTTAAAAGAAGGAGCCCCTCTTGTCTTGTCCAAACTGTCCATGGGGCTTAGTAGATAATTTAAGTCAGAAGATTTTAAATAAATATTTTTAAGCTTTACATGAGTAAGAGAACAAATGAACAAACCATTCCAAATGGATTAGATGAGTATCATTCTTTGATGTTAACTTTTGCACATGATTTCTACCCTTTAATAATTCAATAAGAAGTAACTTGCTGTAGTTTATTTTTCCATTGAAGGCTTTGCTTTTCTGAAGTTTCTCTTTTCTAAGTTTTCTCTCTCTTAATTTCATGCCTTTTACTAACCTGTTCTCTCAGTGCTCTTGGTCTTGGTCTTTTAGCAGCTCTATGTAAGCAAGAATTTGACTTTTGGCACCACAGAGAACTTGAGCATCAGCACAACTCTTCTTCATACTTTTAGCTAGTCCTTGACTTTACTATCATTTGACCTCTGGAGATACTTTTACTATGTAGATAAAATAATGAATTAGAATTTTTCAAATTACATTGTACTTCTTCTTAAAAACAATACATAAATCAAACTCTTTGTTTTTCCAATTCTCTGGAAATCTGTGCTTCCACAAACCCTTCCGTGTTTTATTTTATCCTTGAATCATAAATGCATGCTAACTGAGGGGTGTGTAGGAGTGCTCTTCACTTTAAACAAAAGTGATGCCAACTGTCAGCCTTCAGCTTGACAGCATCCAGTCCCAATTCCAAGTTCATTTCTGCTTTCATA
>NW_004524767.1:2511342-2512377 GCF_000260255.1 Octodon degus | reverse complement strand
GGGGGGGATACAAATGAAGGATCATTTTGTATCTGTATACTCAAAATAGGATAGATATACAGCTGCATTCTCTTAATTCAGTGAATAGAGAGGTTTGTTCTAATAGTGTTTGAGACAGGATATCAGGTCTGCATCTTGTACAATGAATAACCACTAAGGCAACAATATGCAATGTATTAACTATTGAAAATGTACTAGTAATCGGTTGTGAAACTGTCTCATTGCTATCTGTTTCTCAATAAAAATATTTTAAAAAATAAAAATAAAAAAACTAAAATGAGCTCTCTCTTTTGTGCAAATTTTGTCCTTAAAGCTGTACATTGTAGATTATGGCGGAGTGAATAAAATCAATAATTCTTACAATTTCTGGAAAATTAACACAGATTAAAAGTCCATCTGTAGTTTGGAGCTGAAATTAATATACGAAACAGAGATGATGTTTAGGGATCAAGTCTTTTCAGAAATCATACATAAATAGTTCCATTACCCTCTACCTGCCATATAAGCACTAATTCTTAATTGAATATTTCTAATGTAATTATTCATTGTTCAGATGAATTCCTTGTGTATGATATAGTATTAAATTGTATGAACGATAATCTCAGCACGCAGCGCTTAAAAGCCGCACATCAGAAGCCGTTATTAGACACTGCTTCTTAGCCTGAGGAGCCCACGCCCTTGAAGAGTGCGGACCCTGGCGACCCCAGAGAAGGGCCCGCGACTGCAGAGACGTCCTGCCTCATGCACCGCAGCTGCTACGCTGCCTACGTGGCAGGCAGGACCCCTCCGCACCTCCCAGCACTCCCTGGTATTCGCAAACGTCATGTTTATGCTGATAGGAATTTCCAGGTAAGCTTTTATAGTCCTACACAGACTTATGAAGCTTTGATCCAGCGAATCGTGGATACAATTCAGTATATATTTTTCATTTTTGGATGATGTTTCTACAAATGTGTAATGTTTGCACCACAGTAGTTTAAATGACATTCAATAAGTATGTCTGTCCTCTTCAATGATTTTGAGAGAACTGTAGAA
>NW_004524767.1:2507829-2511242 GCF_000260255.1 Octodon degus | reverse complement strand
ATATATACACTGTTTGTGTAAAAAGCAATTATTCTAAATTGCATCCAACATGTAACTCCGAGCAACTCAATGGTGATATTTGCAGCTCCAACATCAAGATAACCTTCCCTGAGAAAGCATCCAGATAACCTTCTCTTTGAGTCCTGGAAGCTTGCCAGAGCCAGGCCTGAGGCTCAGCTGAATACCAACTATATGCGTGGGAGAGCAGCCGTGCTCTTCCCCAACTTTGGTAGGTGCTCAGCACAAATCATGACTTTTGTTTCAGAGATAGAGCTCCTTCTTAGTACTATATGTAATAAAAAATAAAAGCATAAGCAGAAGTGTAGGCTCATCTTCCCTGTCCTAAATACCAGGCCACAGCAATAGCATATTTATAGCTGGGAGGCCAAGTGATCAGCACCAGTTGATTCAAAGTGCCAACTTGGGTTCTCTTCAGAGCGGCGCAGGCTTAGGCCACGCCCCTGCTCACAGAGGCTGGAGCCAGAGCCAGCCCCACACCCTGTTTTCCTCACCACCACCACCCTGCTGATGTTACTGCTCCCCAAGGGAAGTTGTGATCATCCATTGGGCCATGACTCAGAGTGTGCTGGTACCCCTGGACAGTCTGCCAGTCTTCAATTGGACTCCAGTGCCGGGGTCCTGGATGCTTCTGCCAGCTCTTCTGTCTCTTCCCTGTCTTTTTTTTCTTCTAGAACACCAGCATCCTTTACCAATTCTCTCTTGGATGCCCATTCTCTCATGTCTCTAAGGCCTTCCTAGCTCAGGACCTGGGCTAACTGTAGTGTTGAGTGGGTAGACAATAGCAGGTGCTATGTTCTGCAGAGTAGCCAACTCCACCAGAGTCTTCTTACCAAGAAAAGTGGACCTTGGACATCAGGACAAGCCAGAGACAATGGCTGTGCTGCTCCACCAGTCAGCAGTCCAAAGCCAACAAACTCAAATCCGTGTTCATAGTGAAACAAGCTTTATTCCAGGCTTCCTGACCAAACAAGTGACACAAGTGGATTCTTACTTCTGTACTCCCACCACTGAATGACTTGAGTTAGTGGCCCCTGCTGTCCTTCCATGTACCCTGGACCAGGATCTCTGCTGCTGAAGCCAGATGTCAGAAGCCCAGTGGCATCAAGATTCTTCTTCTGGGACCCAGTACTCAGCCAATGCCAGTGCCTGTTGATTATCCATCTGTGGCTGTTAAGGGTGGCAAGTGGGAGGGCAGCCACAAAAGTGGCTCCATATAGGTGTGGCATCCTGTGCCTGTGCCTACTCTGGAGGAAAGGATCATGCAGTAGAGGCAGAAGAGTCGGCATTGGCCCCAAAGGGACCACAAATATAGATCCTGCAATGGCTTCTCTAGGGTAACCACAGATGTTTGGCTAAGCCTAGCTTTACTGACATCTGTGGCAGTTGTTGGAGCACCAATGTTTGTCGTGCCTCTAGAAACATTGGGTCTGGTCCATGAGCTGTGAAGGCAGCTGGGTGGGTGGGATCCTGTGCACACCTGCTTCCTAGGAGCTGACACTGTGGAGATGGGCTTGGGGACATGGTTCTGGGACACAAAGTTTGTATGGTTGAGAGTAGCATGGCTGGAGTAGGGGTTAAGAGTAATTGTGAACCTGTCTGAATTGGACAATGCCTAGGAGTTAGCAAAGCATACTCTGAGTGTGTCCGTAGGGATAACCCTGGGGGCTGTATATGTTCCTGTCCTTCCCACTATGCTGTTATTTTTTTGCTCCACATCCTAAGCACAATAACCCCAGCAGGTTGGCTATACTACACTCTTCTGCCATGACGACTCTGCCTCAGAGCCAGCTGACTGTGCGCTGAACTATGGGAATCATAAACTACTTAAACTTCTTTTCATTTTGTGTTAGGAATTTGGTCCCAGCAACAGGGAAGACCAGGTAGCTGGCCCCAGGTCCCCGCTGGCTGGCTCTTTGCAGGGCAGCCTCCCAGTCCTCACCTTAGTCTCTTCATCACACATGAGGCAGCAGCTGAAGCCACAGCAGCAGTGATCCTCGAGTGCAGCAGCCGGGCTTCCACTCAGGAAATCCTCCTTCAGTGCTTTCAGCAAATACTTCTACTGTTCTTAGAAAGTGAATTAAACATTTACAATAAATGCATACAACATTATAATGCTTTTATGCTGTTCTGTTTATGCACACAAGTGTATAAAACATTTGAAGGGTCAAAATATTGACAAATAAGGTGAAACATAGGAGGGAAGAGTATGGACATGGCTTAAAGAAGATGATATCTATATTAAATATATTATAAAGATTATTGTATAGCTGAAACAAAACTAATATATAACTATCCTACCTCCGAATTGAAAAGGAACTTAAAGATCATGTTTAGTCAACTTGTGAAAGAAAATTGCTGTGCTCATGAGTGGTGGGAGAGTTGAAAGTACAGTGGAGGCATTGTTACTAGAATTTCTCTGACTTAAAAGTAAAATATATTAAGACAAGACTTTATTTTAATGCAACAAATTTTTAAAGAATTGATTACAAGTGATTTTTTTGTGAAAAGTAAACTTTGCAGCATGCTAATACTTATGATGGTTTCAGTCTTTTTGCAATTCAAATAATTATCTTTTATTAAAGAAAAATGAAATATTGTTAAGCATAAGAACTGTATGCTACTACACTACACTTACAATAAGAGAAACGTGATGGGAAATACAATGAACAAGTACTTAACTCAGAAGTCTGGTATAAAAAACATGAAATACAAAACAATACAGTATTTACAATGCAGAAAATTTGCACTAATATTGTCATGTATCAATGAGAAAAAACACATGTCAATTATATTCCAACATCCAATTTTATTTTTCCTTTTAAACCACTTTATTTGATAGTAAGATATAGATTATTATAAACACATTTCACACGTTTTTGTTATTAAAATGTACAAATATTTCCTATAATTTTTATTTATAAAACTTTAATTTATACTTAGTAACAGTCTTTAATATCATAGTGGAAAAGGTAGAAAACAATGCCTAGCAGATTATATCCACATATGTAGCTGTACATGTTTTCATTTGTATATTTATCTTAGCAATTCAAAACAAAACCCAGGAAAAGTTAGCTGACAAAAATAGTTTGAGCTTAAAACTTATCTAACTCCTATTTGTAACTTGTTTCAGCTGTGCATAGAAAGTTACAAACAACTTTCTACTTACTGAGAACTGTATCTCTAGTGCTAGTACATTATAGAATCTTGAAGATTCAGGAAATACCTTTAAACAGAGGGCAGACTGAAGCACAGCCCAACTAGAAAGTAAAGAAAGAGAAGGAAACAAAGAAAGCTAGATGGCTGTGGTGGTGCCTGCTAATAATCCCAGAGGCTGAAGCAGGAAGATCACCAGAAGAGAGAGAGAGAGAGAGAGAGAGAGAGAGAGAGAGAGA
>NW_004524767.1:2497757-2499274 GCF_000260255.1 Octodon degus | reverse complement strand
TGGTCAGCCAGATAGCTCAGTGGACTAAAGTGCCTGCTTAGGCAGAGCAAAGCGGCCTGGGTTTGATCCCTGGTATGCTGTGCCGGCCCTGCCCCTGTCGTGCACTGAGACAGGGATTGAGACTGGGCGTGGTGTCACATGCACCTGTAATCCCAGCACTTGGGAAACTGAAAATAGAAGAACCACTATGAGTCCGATGTATGCGGTGAGACCCTGTAGACCCTGTCCTAAATACATTAAAAAAAAAAAAAAGGTTGAACAGATTGAATGGTATCTTTGTTGATTCAATATGTTAATTTTATAAAAATCCGCCCTAAGTACGACAAGAATATTTTAAAATTCATCCATGAAGTTTTGTAAATGTTTAACTTTTTATTTTAAAGGGAATGAAATAAATAACATAATTAGAAATGATATAGAATTTCCAAAAACAAGTTAATAGGTATTGGACAATGGTGGTTACATGATACATCATTGTCTTCAAAGTAGGTGTTCAGATTTCCAGATATAAGCATGTGAAACTGCTTAAAAATTAAGCACTGAAAGTTTTGGAAATTTTACCTAAACCCCTCTAAAGGGGACTTAGTATTGAACTAGAATGGAACATAATTTTAGCATAAAGTGTCAGAGTAGTGAATTAAGGAGCACCAACAAACCTTGATGTTTGGAAGACAGGTTTAGTCATGGCTCTGTCAGTGGTGATGCTTGTGAAGCTGTCCACAGCACTCGCCATGATTTGGTGTTTGTGAAGCCTTTGGTACAGTTACACCAATGGATAAGAGTGCTGCCAAAAGTCCGTCTTGGATCCCGCTTAGCAATTTTAGTTATGACCTAAAAGAACTTAAGCCTTCCAGTGGTAAACCTTTTTAGGTGGACAAAGGTAAACAACACTCACCTCCCCCTTGTAGCTGAGAGTTCAAAGGAGATGCACCCTGACTTTCTGTACATACATCTCATTTGTGCCTGCATCCTTGTGCCCCACCTTGATTAGAATTTTGCTGTTTGTTTAGAAATGAAGTGTAATTAGGAATAGTTACATGCAAATCAGAAAGGACTCTGTTGACCTCCAGAACAGCTTAGGACATGGTCTCATTTTTCAGAACATGTGATCCTTGTGTGCTACAGCTAGAGGTTTTACTTTAATCACAAATTTAAAGGCTCAGCCCAAAACCAGACATCTGAAATGGGCAGACACTTCTCATACGCAGAAATAAAAACAACAAAGAAATATATGAAAAAATGTGTAGCATCACTGGTCATTCAAGAAATGCGAATCTCAATGTTGAGATTCCTTTTCACCCCCAAAAGGATGGCTAATATCAACAAATCAATGTATAGCAAGTATTGGCAGGGCTGTGAGGAAAAGGAACACTTCTCCAGTGTTGTGGGGAGTATAGACCTGTGCAACCACTATAGAAATCACTGTGGAAACTAGAGGTTTCAGATATTCCCATGCTTGGTATCTTCCTGAAAGAATTGCAAGAATCATACCACAGCCATATTTGCACTTCTGTTTT
>NW_004524767.1:2495555-2496482 GCF_000260255.1 Octodon degus | reverse complement strand
AAATCTACATATGTCATGAAATATATTGCAGTTCAGTGACACAAATTTTTAAAAATCAGCATTTATGCTAATATATTTTCATTTTATTAATTCTTTCCAGGACAAAGATTTAATTGTGTCTCTGTAAAAGTATATATTTATAACACTTGATAAAGGAAAACTTTGTTAGATAATACATTGTTGCTGCTTTTTGTCCCAAATGATATAGTAACTGTCAATTCACTGACTCCCTTAACAAATAAAAAACTTCACAAAGCTTTAAACATTTACATGAGTTCTTCAGGTACTTGAAATAGAAATTTAGTTACTATAAATAGTGCTTTCTCTCTCTGTCTTTTATTATTTTTTTTTCTTTTTTAGGGAAGGGTCTACAGGGTGTTCAGGTTCTCACTACTACATCAAACCTGTTTACAGCCTCTCAAGAGTTAGGATTACAGGCACGAGCCACCACACCAAGTCTCAATTGCCATCTCAGGGCACTCCGGGGGCAGGGCAGGCACCACAGGCCTGGGGGTCCAACTCCTGGTCCTTGAGCCTGCTTGCAGATGCTTTAATACACTAAGCTATTTGGTCAGCCCAAAAATGCTTTCATTGTTTCCACCATTCCATTTATGAATTCAAACTTCGAAAGTTTATTCCATTGAAAGCAACCAGCATGCATTATTGCTAATGCTCCTATACATTTGGTTAAAATTTTAACATTGAAATACATTTATGGTTTTGCAGTGTAATCAAAATTGAATGTTTTAGTGAAGCAAAACAACACTATTTAAAATGGTTTTCTAAATTAACAAACTAATGGATTCAGAGTATACTTGGAATGTACTGTGCAGATGATGATTTCTTAATGTATCCAAAGAAACTGTGATCATTAACAGAATAAAAATTACAAATTTATATTATTGCATATGTAGTATAATTTAACTG
>NW_004524767.1:2493114-2495455 GCF_000260255.1 Octodon degus | reverse complement strand
AGAGAGAGAGACAGAGACAGAGACAGAGACAGACAGAGACACAGAGACAGAAAGAGACAGAGAAAGACAGAGACAGAGACAGAGACCGAGACAGAGAGAGGGAGGGAGGGAGGGAGGGAAACAAGGAAGGTGGGAAGGAGGGAGAGTGAGTGAGAGAGAAAAAAATTTTTTTAAGAAATTCTAAAAAATGCAATAACACTTTTGATAATGAAGCAATGAAGCTGTGGCCCCATATAGTAATGAATACTTAATTATGCATTATTTTGCTAGATATATGCATATCATTTATGAATTACAGTAAATATATAGGAAACAAGGCAAGTAACATTGCACAGAAAGACACTGATTCTCTAAAATCAACCATGCGTATTTTAAAGTTGCTATTTCTTCAAAAATGCTTTTAGGTAAGAAACAAGTGAATTCATTTTCAAGATTAATCATTTCAGAAACATATGTCACTTTGCAGTTACCTAACTTTCCTATAAAGAAAGAAAATAAAACTACAGAAATGTGGCAAATGAACTACTTTTGGTTAATTAAAAAAAGACTATGTACTAATTTCTAAGGAGTATAATTATTAATGTACTAAGAAAAACATGTACTAGGAAAAGAAAGTAATATTATCTAGTACATTTCTTTTAGTTGATTACAAAAATAATCTTTGTTGCTGAATCATTGTAAGGCCACTAACTTTGACGTGCATTTCTACGAAGGCTGTATAGATACAGGAAGCCCATTGTTGGGGGTAGTTTTGGTGCCAGTTTCCTTCTGGAATTTCATTGTGATAAAGCTGAACGCATAATTATCAGAGTGACCTGTAATCTCCTTGGCCACGCAGCAGCAGCCCAGGTGAGCTCAGTGCACAAGTGCTGAGGCCGCAAGGACTGATGGGAGTGCAGACTCCGCTCTGCAGCATCCACCGCGTGGTGAGTCTGTGAGCTGAGATGGGAACTCTCAGTACCAAAGTTGAAAGCTGTTCTTCTGGATATCTCTATTAGTTTTTCTTTTATTTCTCCTAATTTATTGTACTTGCAGATACTTGATAGAATTCTTTAACTTTTTTTTAAGGTAATGGCAATGGGTTAAGTATTTCTTTGTATTTCCACCTGCTCCATTGCTGATGGAACACCTTGCTTGCAAAACAAGTTTCTGAAATGGGGCTAGGGACCAGTTTCTTATTTATTTCTTACACATTGCAATTTTTCACATGAAAGTATCTAAAGTTTCATTCAAATATCAGTGTTGCAGTTAGTTCTTACATTGTATCTGTTCATACTGTTAGCATCAGTTCCATTTTAATCTTCTTAAAATTCAGCTGGTCCTCATAATGCTTCCTTCCACCAGTTGCATTAGGTAAGAATAATAATAGTACACAGTCTCTGTCATATATTCTCTCAGAATTTGTATTTATGCAATATTCTGTTTATGTGTTTATATTTAAGGTCATTGAATTTTTCAATAATAACTACACATATAACTTAATATCAATTTTAGTATATAGTATTGCCTTATACTACATATGTTAATTAAGCTTTGGAATAAATGATATTTTGAAACCTAATAATATCTTCATTTATAGAATTAATTCATGTTAACATTTTTAAAGCTTTAAGCAGTTAAGTTTACATATTTTAAAATTAATTTTACATTCAGAATATTAGATTAATTTACCCAAAATATAGCTGAATAATAAAATTTTCCACTACTGGTTCTTTGAATTTGAAATGAATTGTCTTATCTTATGGAAAACCCACTACTACTATGGATTATTTGACTATATTGGGATATTCTGCTGAACTCATGCATCTACAGTATTTAAATGACAATGGAATGCCCTTCTCTGACAAAATTAATCAAAAAAGAGGGATACAGAGACCCAGTCCTAGCCCAGGTCCGGTGAGTGTGTGGAGAGCTTCCTGCTACCCAGCGCTGGTGGGACCAGTCCCAGCCCAGGCGCAGCGTGCGCCGGACCCTCTCCCACACCCTCGGACCGCCCCCCACCACTCCGCGTACCTCCCCACCCCTCCCGCCGAGTAGCAATTTTGCCGACTTCCGGGAACCCCCAGACCCAATCCTAGCCCAGGTCCGCAGTGGGAAGGAGCTGAGCACAGCAGCCAGACCTAAGCCAGAAGCAGCTGGATAACTCCAAACTCTGTAGAGCTCCACCTGAAATTCAGTACGTGTGAAGGTTATAACTACAGCGAAGATCTACAACAAAGGGCAGAAGACAGTGCTACACAAAATGAGGAGAAGGAACAAAATGCAACCTCAGAACCCAAGCCCACCCATAACAAGTGCAGAGGACACTAACACAGAACAAATTGGAAATCACACAGCTGAA
>NW_004524767.1:2456416-2483473 GCF_000260255.1 Octodon degus | reverse complement strand
AAAAGCAGTGTTTTCCACAGTAAGAAGATTGGCTCAATACAGAGTTGGAGAGTCAGCTCTGAAGTACAGAGAATTTCCAGGGTACTCTGCACTCTTATGCCGAAGGTAAACACACGGAGAAATTTCTTCTCTTGCGCCTTGCTTACTTATGCAGCCAGCTGCAGTACTCCAATAGCCAACCCTCTGGCTATGTTGTTCACATTAAACTAGAAGAAATTTGTGGCAGCGAGGGCAGAGGCTTTGGCGATGGGAAGAGTGTGGGTGGTGATGGATGGTGGCACCCTGCAGACACCACTGAACTGCAGGCAGAAGGGAGAAGCAAGTCCTATCACCTGGAGTGAGTCCCCAGGCATGTGTGGACTGAGCTTTGGGCTTTGTCAAATTCCTGCTACATTTATTAAGGCTTTTCTCTTGCTTAAACTATAATTTCCTACTGTAGCTAAAACTGAGACTTACACTTTAAACTAGGTGACTATGGTTACAGAGCTGATCTTCTGTTCTCTCTCCACTGAAATATCTATGAACCTTGAAACAGGGAGGTGGCAGAGGACCTGGGAGAGATGAACAACGCTACACACACCAAGGAGGGGCTTAGGTTTCCTTTACTCAAGGCTTAGGCATCAGTTTCCTGAAAAGAGGCACAGAGTAGTGGTTTAAAATTCTGCAGAAAGGCAGGGTCCCCAGGGCAGGGGAGAGCATGTTCCAGGTGATGCTGGCCCATGAGGGGCGGCAGGGTCCTTGGCAGAGGGCCCTCAGCAGCCAGGACAGGAGGCCGGGGAAAGCCCAGCCCAGAGGGAGTCAGGAGACCAACTCATGAGGAGTGAGGAAGACAAAGCCTGTGACTGAGGGCTGAAAGAAAACAGGCTGCCGGCTGGCTACACTGATGCATTCTGGGGCTCCAGGACTTGGTGAGCAAGGCTCTGCTGTTAAACTCCTCTGTCTTAGTTACTCTTCTCTCATTGCTGGGACAAATACCCGACACTCAAAATGAAGGAAGGAAAGGTTTATTTAGCTCACAGTTACTGGAGATTTCAGTCCATACTCAGCTGGGTACAATGCAGAGCAGCACAGAGCAAAAAGCAACATTTCATGGTGGTGGCAAAGGGCAAGAGTGCAAGGGAGGGGTAGCAGCAGCTCAAGCAGCTAGCTTCTCTTCCCACCTTACATTGTAATGCAAATTACCTGCCCCAGGGTAGGGGAAGTACTCACACCTATGGGTACTTCCCAGTATTTACCCACCTATGGGTAATCCCAGCAGTACTAAAACCCATAATCCCAGCCTTGTATCACACATAATCCCAGTGGATCATGAGTTAACACAAACTCTAGAAGTCCTCACCCGATGATTTCATGAGGCTTTGGGGGGACAACTAGACACAAACCATAACATCCTCCAGCCCAGGAATGTGATAAAAACTAGGTGATCGAGGTCAGGTCCTGACCAGCCTCTGTTTGTACTTCTGAGGAGTGCCTTCGTTGGCTAAGCTTAGAAGAGTTACAATTAATAGTGTTTGCAGAAAGAAGTACCATGCCCTGAGTTCCTAGGCCTACTTGTTGTCAAACTCTCCTGCTTGTCACATTCCCCTGGCTCAGAGGGGTCTGAGGTACAGTCTTGGCATATAAAACCTCCTGGGCAGGGCGTCCCCCCCACCCACCCCAGCCTTCTCCCAGCTGGGGAGCTTTCTGCTGTCATTCCCCAGTAGACCCTGCTGTTCATTTCTCTCCTGGTTCTTCTGTGATACTTCCTGGGTTGAGAAAAGAACCCACCAGCTGAATGCTAACAATACTTGCTCTCAAAAAACCAATTCCAATTCAAACATTTTGATTTAAAAGTCCTCTAGTAGCTCTTCCAGCCACATACTTAAACTTTGTCCCCTGCCTTATACATTATTTCATGTTCTGAAAAGGCAGTTACTCAGCATTTAACTTTGAGTATTTATCAGTATTTACAGTTATGTTGGTCTATCCTGACCATCTATGTTTCTGAGCTTTGTTACTAAGATTAATTAAGCCCAAATCATGACATTACTCTGTGAGCTTGAAGGGTAGTAACGGCTGTAACTCAGAGAGGGGCCTTGCCTCGGACTCACACCATCCCCAAACCCTGTGCTATCCAGCCTCTCCTGTTTTAGGTGTCAGTGCCTCCTTTGCTCCTGGTGGGTCGGCATTCTCCCATCAATTACTATCATAAAAAGGCAAGGCTTCACTTCAAAACAGTGATTCTTATTTGGCAATTTTAGCTTTATATAATGCAGTTTAAGTGTGTACATGCTTTTACATTTTGAACTGCATGGAAAACAAAATTATTTCTGAATTGACAGTTTTGCAGACAAAATTAATGCTTTTATCACACACAAATACTTTGCCCTTCTGAAAAGTATTTTCATTATGAAGGACTATAAATAAAGTGTTTGAGAGAGTTGTGTAAACAAAAGCAAGAGTCATAGCAATTGAAAACACAGAAACCTGAGAGTCTTCCTTCAAAGCAGTGGAGGTTTTTGTTGCTGCTGTTTCTGTAAGAATCATGCAGTTACTGTGCCAGGCCTGAAAGAAGCACTCTGGGAAACAGAAATTTTCACTATAGAATTAAACATGTCTCAGCAGCAGTCCTTTGCACCTCGTGGAAGCCTGCTGTGAGGTGCTGTGTGGGGCCACAGTCTCTACAGGTGTTAGCAGTGGGGCTGGCCTGTCTTAATACCCCATGGCTTTCATTTACTCTCTCAAAGCTTAGATTACTGAGCTACTCCAGGAGCAGCACCGTGGAGGCATCATGGGCTTCCTCAGTCCTTACCATTTATCACACATCACGATTCCCTCACAGCTCAAAAAGCCTTGATCGGCAGACACTGTGGTCCTTGTAGGGCTACTTACGTGAAGGGTATTGGCTAGAAAGGCTGAACTTTATGAAGACTATCACAACTTCATTATGCTTGACTCCCTCATGGAGGGAATCTATTTCTCTCATTTTCATAATCCTCAATGCTAAATTATATATATATATATATATATATATATATATATATATATATATGTGTGTGTGTTTTGAGCTCAGAAGTGGAAACAAGATAGTGGGGAGAAATGAGTGACAGGAATGACTTGTCTAATTGTCACACTGGTTCTGTATTCTAAATGTATACTTACATCTATCAGTTTGTTACCTGCCTGACTTGAGCCTCAAAATAATCCTGGTAACAAAGCATTATTTGGCTCGCTTACAAAGATGAAAACAACAGCCCTATAATGGAAAATGATTTGCCTTCAGGTACACAGGTGGACAGGGGCCAGACTAGAACTCCGCAATCTTTTCCAAAGAGGCTCCTTGTCTCAGTCATGCCCAGATGACATATTTTATTCTTTTCCACTAAATCACTCTGTTCTTTAAGGATAACCCAACCCTGCTTCTTCAGCGCACTTCATGGATTCTTCTGTATTTTGTTCTACACATAAATAACAACAGCCCTTTTCCTTCTTCTCTCTTTTATACCCTATATTATTTTAAATGTGTATACCTATTATGTAGTTCTGTAACCTACACGGTTACAGCTTTCCTTGAGAGCTTTCTCTCCTTAGTAGCTTGTAAATTCCTTCACTTTAGAACTCTGTGTCAATCAAAAAATAATCACAAAGGCCTTCCTACTGAAAACTTAAAATGTTGTGTAAGGTGAAATGCTGGACTAAACAAACTGCTCAGTAGATAAATAAAACTTTTGGAAGATAGTACTTGTTTAAAAAAAAAAGATGGTATTTGTCTCTATATACAGTTTCCACGATAATTCCAACACCCAGCCACGCACTCTGGCTTTAACCTTCATGCTCACATGCACTGGCATGTGACTTGATTGTCCTGTAGATGCCCGGGAGGCCTGCCAGGTGGGCTTCAGCTGTAGGTGGGTCAATGCTTCTGTCTCATTTTGGGGTCTATCTTGAAGGAGCCCTATCAAGAGCATTATTTTTCTCACGTCAGACACCTTACAGGGATCTTTATTAATGTCCTTCTTCCTTAAAATTATGAAATAACATACAAAATAGCCATGAGAAAATAATTATCTTGTTAATCTGTCTTTAATTTAAATATTTCAAAAATAATGATCAACCTAAAATATAAAGCTATTCAAATTCATTAAAGCAGGCCAGCCAAATAGCTCAGTGGATTAAAGCACCTACAAGTAGGCATAGGGGCCAACGGTTTGATCCCTGGGCCTGCTGTGCCGGGCCTGCCCCCGGGGCGAGCTGAGATGGCAATTGAGACTGGGCGTGGTGGCACCAGTCTGTAATCCCAGTTCTTGAGAGACTTTAAACAGGCAGATCACTATGAGTCTGATCTAGTAGTGAGACCCTTTACACCCTGTAGACCCTTCCCTAAAAAATAAAACCCAAAAACCAAACAAAGCAAATTCAATAAAGCATTTCACATTAGATCTAAAAATCTTCAACCACATTTTCCTCTTTGCATTTTGCATTTTTACTTTTAAGAACATTGAACTTACCAGCTTTCAGTAAGTGAAAAATGTAAAATATTTCTATCTCTTTATATAGTCACAATAAGAGTGCATGGGCGGGGTGGGAGGAGCAGCGCAGGCTGACCCAGGAGGGACAGCCTGCCTCGCAGGTGAGCCCGGCGCCTCCAGGACATGATGGGTGTGCTCTGCTAATGCATGCATCTAACTTCTCCTCTGTGCTGAAGGCTCTCCGTAACTTCAGCAATTATTTGAAAGTTTAGGCTAAAAAGATTTGGGAGTACAGTCCAGCTTTGATCAATTTCTCTTTTTCTCTAGTACAAATGTACCCTGCTCTGTTGGAGCTCACGAAACCCGGCTTCACCGCATTCATCTCCTGTGATGCCTTTGAGGACAGTGTTCACTCCCACCGCATGTTCAAAGCCCACCACAGGGCCAAACTCACAGTGAAGCGCAGAAAGTCCACGTTTTCCTGATGACATTCTGGGCTGGCTGAGAAATAAGGAAATGAAATCAGTATTTCAATTTATCTCAATACATAATAAAAATGTAAGATATTTTATGATAAAAATAGTTAATTTTCAGAGAAAAAGAAATTCTGGACATAGAAAACTTTCTTTGTGTAGAACAATATTCATAATGATGTATAACTGGCATCTTTGAATAATCTCTAAGCACACATTCACTGGGCGGACTTTGGCCCTGTGCGTAATGTTTACAAAAGAATATGGACGGTGAATAAAATAATGCCCGCCTGTTGCCATGTGTCCCTTTGTGCAGCAATAGTAATAGACCATGGCACGACAAAAAGAATAAATATGCAGAAAGCCATTAACTCCCTAGCATACTTATCGCAGTGATAATTAACTCCTAATAATAAGTATCATGAAGATCCATAGATAAGGCCTTCTCACTATTTTTTGATGACTAGCTTCTTGGAATATTTTGAATAATAATGAAAGAAAGTGAGAACAAAATGCAAAAGGGAGTAGTTTCACCATCAAATAGAAAAAACAAAAAATATTTATTAAATTTATTTGAAACTTGTATGTTCCAAATAAAGTTTTTGAGATCTTTAAAATACTATTTATAAAATAAAATAAAATAAAATACTATTTATAAGGGTTGGGAATATAGCTTGGCAGCATTAACATCCTGACAGGACTAAACAAGAAAAGGGGATATAAATGAACGACCATTTTGTATCTGTATATACAAAATAGTTAGGATAGATATACAGCTACTTTCTTTTAATTCAATGAGAAGAAAGATTTGTGCTAATGGTGTTTGGATAGGATGTCATTTCTGAAACTTTTACTATGAACAACCACTACGAAGACACCAATATGCAATGTATTAATTATTGAAACTGTCCTACTAATCAGTTTTGAAACTGTCTCATTGATATTTGTTTCTTAATAAAATTAATAAAAAATCATCAAGTAGTATTTATAGACTTTCTAAAATTCAAAGAATAAGTATAATTATAGAATGTTTATTTTCTGTTTATTGAAGAATGTATATTAGTAACCCTCAATTACTCATAGCACGAACAGTTAAAACTCTCTCTCTCTCTCTCTCTCTCTCTCTCTCTCTCTCTCTCTCTCTCGGACTCTCTGTGCTCTTGACTCCAGCCCTTTCTTCAATTGTCAGTGCCCCCTGCCTGACTCACAATGTAGACTGCAAAACACCACATTTTCCTATCTGGGTTTATACATCAAATTCTGGCAACATGAAGTCAGTTTTAAGCACTTCAAGTTTACATTGTGAGTTCTTTCTTGGCCAGTAGTATTCCTAAAGAAAAGGTTTGTTTATCTGTCTTCATTTTTGTTTTCCAGGGTAGGCAGTACTGAATCCTTCCATCCACTGTGAGGCAGTGGCATCTCTCTCTGCTTGGCTCTGTCTCCCTGTCTCTGATTGGTGCTTGGGTTTTGGATGGCCAGTCAAGTGTGTTTACTGCTCATCATCTGTGATGCAGGTGGGCTGTGCACTGGGGCCACGTAGCCCCACTCACCATCTTGCACTACAATTTGTGCTGCTCTGTTGACCTAAATTCCATCAGACAGCAAAGTATAAACACAAATTGCAGGAAGTGGACTTGCCTCTTTATCTCAGTAGCAAGGAAAATTGGAGCCTGGGTTTTACTCGGAGCAGATCCCCTGAGACTCAGGAAGCTGCCTGAGGGTGATGGAGTCTTGCCTGCTTCTGCACGCTGGCACTGTAGCTTAAGGACGTTTAGAAAAGTGCTCTGCCTGAGGTTTTCCCAGGTGGGACCACCGGCTAGTCTAGGTGGAGGCAGTAAAAGATGCCATGCTTTAGAAACAAATGAATCAGAGCCCAGAATGTCCTATGTCTTCCTGTGTCTTGTGAGAAAGAAACATTGAGTTCTCCAACACTGCAGTTATTTTATTTATTTATTTATTTATTTTGGCCAGCTCAGCCCATCATGAAGGCGGGGCTGTCACAGGTATGTGGTGCCAGGAATCAAACCATGTTCCCCTGCATCTGCCTAAGCTCGCCTAAGCAGGCGCTTTAGACTGCTGAGCTATCTCGCCGGCCCTTTTTATTAATATTTTAAGGAGTATAAATTGCAAAAAAAAGTCTGAAGCAATACAAAATTCTTGAGAACTACAACCGAGAAAGCAGTAAAAAACTGAGCCCATACGAGGACACCTGCACAGCAGTCCTGCCACTCCCACGTGGAGCTACATCTGAAGATGATCCTGCACCGAAGTCAGGCAGTGTTAACACCAGCTCACACCCCAAATTGTGAAGTCACTTGGTGGTCCCTGCACTGATTGCAGAGGCCGTCTTGTCATCAGCAGTGATTCTCCAGCCGCCCTCGTGGAGCTGCAGCTCATTGATACTGCACATGCAGGGCTTCTTTCTGTTCATGTTTTCTCAAAGATGTTTTAAAAAAAAATTCTTCTTTAGAACAGCAATGAGATTTTTCTAAAACAGATCTAAGATTATCAATTTTCCATGTGCTCCTAAATAAATTAAACAAAGTGGTATGGTGCTGCTTCAGCAAGCTCTTTTAATAGTTTATTGGATAATTTAGCAATAAAGAGAATGCTTCCAAGCATGTCACTCCACGCCTCCCTCAGGCAAATGCTTATCCACCTCCCCCTTATATCTCACATTTTATTTCTGCCAGTGTAGCAAGGAAAACATGAATAGAGTTCACCCCAGAATATACAGTGTCCTAGCAGTGTCCTCTGTACTCGGACCTGTAATTGCAAGGGAGAAAATTGCTTTATTTAGATTCATTGTAACACAGAATCAAGCTAATTGCTGTTTTCAGTGAGGGCTTCTCAATGCTAATAAGAAAAGTGAAACCAGCACTTATTCATTCAACATGTGTTTACTGACCAGTGACAACATAGGAACCAAAGAAAGAGTAGAATGTTGTTCAACCAAATGACCGCAATTAGGAAAATCTACACGCAGGACAATCATCACATCTAATAATTTTTCTCATAAAATATTTAGGTAGTAAATAACTGTAGAAGTTTTTTAAAAGTGGGGTTGAAGATGCCAGACCATTGACTGCTAATAAGACTTTCTCTCATGCATTTATCTCATCAACTGTTTTTATCTTTAAATACCTGAAAATTATTCACCCTATTTTTATTTCACCATAAGATTCTTATTCATCAGTGATGTCACAAGTTGAGGTAGATGGAAGGCAGTTAACTAATCTCTGACGAGTTTTGGAGAAGAAAAATGCTCATAATCATAGTATGTACTTTTCTTCTTATTAAAGCCAGTGTCATTGCTAAGGAATTAAAACTGTAAAAGCATATTTTGAAAAAATTGGGGAGTTAATAATTTTCATTCTGCTGAAATTCTGTTACTAAGAGAAACTATTTAAATACTTGCTGATAAAAATAATTATTACATTTATAAATTTTAATTAGAAGTGCACAAAAAGAAGGCTGAATGTGTGTATAAAATTGTATAATTGTGTCTTTTATGATACTAAGATAGTTGTCAGAATAAGTTCAAATATGTAAAGCACTATAAACTGTAATAATTTAGGTATGAGTTAGAACAACCTACTTATGTATCTAATATGTACTTTGAAAAATATCTGTAAGTAGTACTATTCTCTTTATATATATTTTTTTCACTTTTCAAGTCAGTTAATTGAATCATTGAGAGATGAACTTACATTTTTTCATAAGAGATAGTGCTTAATTTGAACCTAGCTCTGTCTGCTCTCCCTAAATGTTCTTCAGGAAAAGAAATTTAGATGCCTTGGGAAAGCAAAACATATGTTCTATGCTCTAACTTTTAAGTTTTATTAAATATGAAAGAGCTATTATTTGATTAATTGATAATTTCAGCCTCTAGAAATCAGCCCATATTTTCCTCTATCCTATTTCTGTGACACTAGCTTCAGAGGGCTGGAGCATTGTTTTACCTATCATGTTGAGATCCCTGAACAGCATCTTTCTGCAGGGGAACACCTTGTAAAAACTCCACCTTAACTCCACCATGTATTGTTCTTATTTCCATTTTATATTTTTAAACAACATTCAAATCTCAGCATACAATCTTTTAAATCTTGATTGTGGTAAAGGCTTTTAACCACACTTAATGTTCCTTTATTTATGATAGTACATTTAGTACATTTGTTCTGTCATATTCTTGCATTTAATGCTTTCGTATTCTCTGTCATAAGGTTCCCTAATTTCATTGGAAAAACTGACTACATTAAAAATTTTGCTAACTCCCTATCAAACAGATTTAAATACATCAAGATAAACAAATAAATAAACTTACCAATAATCAGAGTGGGAAAGGGAAGAAAGAACCCTTAGAAAACAATTGTGTTCTACTAAAGATGTAATGTATTTTTAACCATTGAATTGAATACCTAAACATTAACTTCCACAATAATGAAGAATCATTATCCAGTTAAAATTGCCATATGGATATCTAGCTTATTTCACAGATAATAAATTTTGTCTTTAGTAAAAAGAAATCACATTTATGTAGTAGTATTATTTTTCCCAATTGAGTTCTGTCCACCGTAACATAAATTTTTAGGTTGGGCCTGTCATGAGGCTGCTTGATGGACACTTAACATCTGCTTAGTTTTGATATCCCAAGACTGACTAAAGTTGAGGTAGTTCTCTAGTCAGCCGTCACGGGGCCGTGTCCTCAGATCCGACTTGTGGGAAGCGTCCATGCTGCAGAGGTGCATGAAGAAGCAGAGATGCACACCTGCTATGAGGACATGAGCAGATCCGCCTGACAGAAGTTCCCTGTGCCATTGCAGAAGGCAGAAGCTCTCTGATCTGTCTGCCCAGGAGCCCCGCTATGGGTGACATTCCAAGCCCTCAGATGTTTTATTTTTAAGCAATTGCTTTCCTGAGCCCAGTTTGTGCCAGTTTTGCATAGTGTCTTAGGTTTTTATCAGTCAGCAATATGAAATATTTAATAGGAAGTTATCTTGTGGCCAAGATGAAAGATTTAGTAGACCTGGCATTCTGTCTTCTCAAGAAAACATGATAGTGAGAGACAACAGCATCACACATGCAAATACACATTCTGATCGAAATAGGGTATGCTTTGTCTTTTAGATCCTGAGGTTTTTTCTGTTATTCCTTTTTTTTTCCTTTTCTGTATATTAGGGAAGGGTCTACAGGGCATTCAGGGTTTCACTATGAAGATCGGACTCATAGTGAGCCGCCTGTTTGCGGCCTCCCGAGTGCTGGGACCACAGGTGTGCACCACCACGCCATCTCAGTTGCTACCTCAGCTCACCCTGGGGATGAGGCTAGCACTGCAGAATCCAGACCCCTGTGCCAGCCTGCAGGCACTTTAATCCACTGAGCTATTTGGCTGGTCCTTTTCTGTCATTCTTGAGCAGAATGAAACTATAAAGAATTGTGTGAATTATGTGATGAAAAATTATTTTGAATTTTTAAAAATTCTACTGACATATTTTATATGTATGAAATAGTCATAATGAAAGTAAGAAGAGGCTGCATGACTTTTACACAGGTAGATAGCTTTACCTAACTTTAAGGATTTATTTTTTATTTTAATTTTTATATAATATAAAACTGTATTATGTTCATAACTTTCATACAATTGACAGCATAGAGAGCAGTAAAAATTGTCCTACCTGTCACATACACACTCATCAAAAAGTCTCATTGAATTTAAAACAAAATGAAGGATCAAGAACAGTGGTCTGAAATCTACTCACAGTATTTTGGAATTTAACAAATAACAAGAAGAGTGAAATTCCAGACCACAGCACTGTTGACAACAAAAGAGTGATAAATATAAAAGCACATATTTTCACATTAAAAACAGTAAAAGCTACATAACCAAAATTCAAACCTAAACATTAACACACAAAAAAAGAAATTCTAAATCAAGAAGCACATTGGAGGTCAAATGAAAATCTATCAATTAAATACCTGTTTTAAAGAATTATCTAGAACATAACACAAAAAGGGATATTTGCTAGTAAGATTTCTTTTTTTTATATACCTCTCTAGAATTAGAAGAGAATTTATCATTTAACAATGGGAATGTGATTTAAATGAACTTTTTTAAAACTAAGTCCGTAATTTGAGAACAATGTACACACGTTTATTTTATAGACATACTCCAAAACTAAAATGTATAATATAGAATACCTTTTTTTATTTTAGTACAAGATTTCTCAAATTTCCCAACATTCAAATTGATAAGGAGTTTGGCAGCATCTACACTGAATTCTAATCTCACAGAAAATTTATTTCTAGGTCAATAAGCCATAAAGTCAGGACAAAGTATTATGTATGATTCATGAAAACCATTGTGTTCCTGAGGCACAAGTCATAGAACTATTGAAATTACCAGCTGCACAAAACTGTGAAGATAAATCAGTCAATTGATAGATGAAGTCTTATACAGCATATTGTTGGATTTTGCTTCCTATTCTACTCTGCCAGGCTATATCCTTTAATTGGTGAATTGAGTCCATTTACATTGATGGTAAATTACATTTGGTGGGTTCTTTCCATTCTCATTCATGGAGTTGAGGCCATTTTGATCCCTCTCTAGAATATCTTTTAGTAGTCTGTGTAGAGTTGACTTTGTTTCAGGAAATTCTTTATTTGTACTTTGCCATGTAAGTATTTCACTTCTCCATTAAACCTGAAAGAGAGTATTGCAGGGTATATCAGTCTGGGTTGGAATTTGTTTTCTTGCAAGACTTGAAGTACTTTGCTCGATGCTTTTCTTGACTTCATGGTTTGTGAAGAGAAATCTGCTGTTATTCTGAAGGGTTTTCCTTTAAATGTGATCTGTTTCTTTTCTCTAGTGCACTTTATTATTTATGTATTTATTTTTATTTTTAGGGGTCTACCAGGTGTTCAGGGTCTCACTAAATTTGACTTGTAGTGATTCTTCTGTTTACAGCCTGCCTCCCAAGTGCTGGGATTACAGGAGCATGCCACTATGCCCAGTCTCAATTGTTGTCTCAGCACACCCTGGGGGTGGGGCCAGCATGGCAGGCCTGGGGATCAAACTCCCAGCCCCTGCTCCTGCTTGCAGGCCTTTAATGTCTAGTGGATTTTAGTATACTGTCCCTGTGCTGAATTTTTGGGATCTTGATTATTATATGACTAGGTGTAGATTTAATTGGGTTAATGTTATTTGAAGTTCTATATGCTTCAGTTATCTGAATGTCTGATTGTTTCCAGATATTTGGGAGTTTTATGCTACTACTTCTGCCCAAATTATTTTTATATCATTTGTATTGACTCCTTCTTTCTCATTCATGTCTATTAGGCTTATGTCACTCATCTTTGCATCATCTTGTAGATGCTGAATTTTTTTTTCCTGCATTTTAGTTGTTTTTAAGAGATCTTTTCTTACATTTTCACTAGCTGTTATGGTGTCTTCAAGGTCTGAAAGTCTATTTTCACTTTCATTCAAACAGTTTTTCCAGTTTGTTACAGAAGTTTTAATTTCCTGTATATCTCTGAATCTGCTTCACGCATTCTGTTTCTCTCCTGTGCTGCTCATTCTAGGATTCCATCATTTTTCTATTCTTTTCTATTTTTTGTCAGTGCCTTTACAAATACTTAATAATTATTTCATTATAGTTATCATTTCTTCTTTACTTCAGAGATTATTTCTGATCTGATTTCCTCTATACCTTCCTGCAGTTGTTTCTTTACTTCCAGCACTATTATTTCAGAGATTTCAGGTCTGTTATTTCCAATTTCTTCTATGCTAGTGTCTCCTGCATTTGTTCTGAGTGGGCTTGGGGCCTGAGATGCATTTTGCAGCTTCTCTTTGTCATTTTGTACAGCACTTACTTCTGACTTTTGGTGTAGAGCTTTGCAGCAGTTATTACCTTAGTACCAGGTCCAGATCTACCAAGTTCAAACTTGTCCAGGTGAGTGTGGCTTGGGTCTGGCTGTTGCACGCCACTTCTTCCTGCTGTAGCCCTTAGAAGTGAATCTGCTTTGCCACTCTGGCAAGATATTCTGCTCCTGGATTAGCTGGGTGGGTCTTGCTTCTAGTGTTTCTGCAGGGAATTCTGCTGCAGGGTTCCTCACCAGGCCTGTCTGGTGAAGTAAGTTACACACACACACATACCTGGCCTGGGTGCTGGCTGGAATGAGGCTCTGGTGGGTCCAGGGTGGTCACACACACACACACACACACACACCAGGCTTTGGCATTGTCTGGAATGAGAATCAACTGAGTCCCAGGCTACCCCACTCACACTCCAGGCCTGGGCACTATCTGGAATCTATTTTGGATTTTTTGCGGTGGAAAACTATATTCCAATATTTACTAGAACAGTAAACTATGCTGTATAAAGGAAACATGAGTTACATTAAAATTTAAAAATATGGAATTCACTAAAATAATGATAAATATATAACTTGAAAATTTGCTGATTGTCTAATCTATGAAAATCATAGAGCTAGAAATTAAATATCATTTCATTAATGGGAAACTGAGATTACATATTTTCACATCATTTTTTAAGTATCTTGGCATATCGTGTCTACACAAAACAATGACAAACTACACCAGAAAGCAACTGGTCAGGTGGACAGGGACTTGCCGAGGCCCATAGAGGTGCATTTCTCACTGTTGGTGAGTAGCAAATAACCCACCCTACCTGAGCAAATTGCTCCATTCCTTCTGACTGCCCTACTAGTGTTGTGGTAGGCCTCCTCCACTCAGGGTTGATGAACAAGCCATAGTCTAAGATATTCTAAGTGGCACTAGCTGAGTTGCCTTATTTTAGGCAACTCTACCATGCTTTTTATCCCTTCTTTCAGCTGCACTTTTAGCCACAGCTACAACCAAATCCAGGCAAAACCAACACTTCCCAAGTCTTGTTTTCTTGCTTTTCTCTCCAGCCCCATGTGGTAAGACCTTTGCAATTTGGCCTGACACTGGATGATTTAGCTTTAAGTTACTGTTTCTCTTTAGTGGCTCTTACTCCTTTCTGTGGAGTTGAGTAAAACTTTTTAAATAGTTTATGGCAGGACTAAGTATTGCTCTAAGTTTCTATTAGTACACGTGTGCAGCACATAATGTTCACACTCCTTGTCTGGAGTTGGCCCCTGCATGGACCACATCTCCATGCCTGTTTTTGTCCCCTTTTCTCCCCTAATTCCTACCTCATTCCATCTCTTGAAATCCTTCCTATTTGAGAATGATAAGTATTCCTACTTTCTATTATCTCTCTTTTACTTTGGTTTTTACTTATTATTTTGGTTTCTCATATAAGAGAAACAATGAAATATTTAAGGTTCTGTGACTGATTTATTTCACTTAACATCATGGTCTCTGGGTGCATCCACTTTCCTACAAATGACTCAGGTTTACTTTTTCTATGCAGAGTAGTTCATACTCCATCACAAACAAACACATTTTCTTTAGTCATCTGTTGATAAACACGTAAGACGTAGCTGTTATGAATTGTGCTGCTATAATTGTGCTTAGAGTAAAAGTCTTGCATGCCTACAGTGTTTTTTTGTATAATAAGCTACTTCCAGAAAGTATATCTCAGTGAATGGGTGTGTGGAAGCTGATATGAGGCCTTGTTCATTTATGAATATTTCCTTTGGACCCAGTAAAAATGAGAAATTCAAAGAGGTAATTGCTTTTTAAAAAACATAAGGGCTGGGGAGATGAGTCAGTGGAATAAGTGCTTTCCCTGGCAAGCACAAGGATCTGAGTTCAATCCCCGGTTCCTCCAAAAAAAAAAAAATTAAAAAACATGATATATGATAATCTAACAGTAGATTCCAACTCTAGTGTCCCCAACTACTGCACTCCACAAACAAACATGATACATACTAAATAGATCAGGTGGTGTCTTCTAATATTTAAGTTAAAAAAATAAAGTTGTATGACTGACTGTATGAAGGAATTAAGAAATTTTCAAAAATTTAAGGAAAATAATAGGGTGGGGAGATAGCTCAATGGCATAAACCCTGGCTCACAAGCACAAGGTCCTGAGTTCAATTCCTGGAACCAATAAATAAATAAATAAGTTAATTAACTAATGAATTTTTAGGAAGGCAGTCAACTTTGAAGAGATCTAGTATGAATGGCCAAAGACAAGGAGAAAAGATACAAAAACACGGGCATAAAACTTTCACTCCCAGATAGATCTAATCAGATTGATTGGAGTTGAAATTAGAGGATGTTACACTGCAGAAGGAACAAATGCATTTGGTGAGACATTTGATCAGACAGTCTCTCCTGACATTACTCAGCTTCTGATGCAGAAGTGCTCATGCAGTATGCCCTGTGGGACAAGGTCACATCTGTTTTGTGTTTCAAGTTATTTCTAGCCTAGATTATAGGAACTCTATAGAGAGGAAGAGAATATTGAATAAACTATCAAGAGAATATAGAATAAACTATCACCTTTTTTGTTTGCCCACAGTGACTGCTGCAATATTCTGGATATATTCAAGACTCAATAAATATTTTATGGACTGATTGGCACATGAAAATTTGAAATGAAAGTTCCTAAACCTGCCACCAGTGGAGCTTCACAGCACATCCAGTACTGTCTGGGCAGATGTTTGGTCTTGAAGTGATGCGATCCATCTAATCTGGCACCTTGGCACAGAATGGTGTTTTGTGCTGCAGGTGGCAAGCCCTTGAAATAATCACAAATGACTGCTTCCCAGCAGCAAAGGGACAGCTCCCTGCTGTACAATCATCTTCTAAGTTTCCCATCAAGCAATACAAAAAGAAACATTCAATGGTAATTAATTCTGATTGTTGAGTTTATTATTTTCCCTTCTTGCCCTTTCTAATAATATATCATCCATTCAGAAACAATAGAAGGAAATCTATTTTCATAAGATTGCAATGAAACAAATATATACTACATAAATATGTATGCATACATAATATAGTAATGGTGAATAATAGTTGACAATCATTTCAGAGCAGATAAAAAAAAGCATCCAATGACAGGCTCCAAAGTACCCAATAACAAGTTACTTAATATATAGTTTGATGCATGCATTTCCATCAAACACAGAGTCATTTTCCATCACTGGTAAATAAATAATTTTTGACCTTTGAGGTAAAGGTGCCTTAAAATATAATTCAATCTACATTCACAATGTACATTTAAACAGCAGATTCCAACACTAGGAATTTCTTGTTCCTGTATTAGAGAGATGTAATTCTCACCAATGAGTCACCAGCTTATGATTATATGGTATCAATAGGCATCAATAGGATCGATGGAAAAGAATTCAGTTAATTATGTAGTTAAATGTTAGCATAACAGAGAGACAGAACCTCTTAGTAGAGACAGAACCTCTTAGTAGAGTGGAGTAGTTACGGACACAGATTGTAGCACTAAATTAACATGGTTTGCATCTCAAATGCTACCTTGTAGGACAACTTTAGGAAATGTATTTAACAACTTTGTAGCTTGTTTTCTTTATTGATAAGTGCTGGCACTGGTGATAACATGTGAATGGTAAGGCTTCTATTAATAAGTTAATATGTACCAATTTCTTACAATGTTATTTGATAAAAAGGTAAGTTTTATAGTACCTTTGTGAACCAATTTACACACACAACTTATAGTTCTATATTTATTGTAAGTTAACAGTTGTCTCAACTAAAATCTATAGTGAGAAGAATCTGGAAAGACTATAGATGTCTTTATTTCAAGGTGTTTCTTAGCAATTAATGAATAAATAAACGATAATAAAAATGCATGTCTGGGTTTGCAGATTTGGTTCAGTGGTAGAATGTGTGCCAAGCAAGCTGGAAGCCCTGGGTTCAATTCTCAGCACCAAAAACAAAAAATAAACCTCCACTAAAAAACAATTAAACTAAAAATGCATAGCTAAGATTTATACAATATATTACATCACCTAACTTGAAGATAATATGCAATATAACAACCATTGTTGGATTTCTATGATTTTGTTTAGTGAAATTCTGTATCGTTTCTAACTTTTTTTTTTCTTTTTCTTTTTCTTTTTTTTTTTTTTTTGGCGGAAATGGGAATTGAACTCAGGCCCTTGTGCTTGCCAGGGAAGCACTTCTATTGAGCCATCTCCCAGGCCCCCTCTAACTATATTTTTTAACTAATTTTATTCTCTTTAAGAAATAAAATATCATGGCCCAGGAACTGGGCATGGTGATGCGCATCTGTAATCCCAGTGCTGGGCAGTCTGAGACAGGAAAATCACTACAAGTCTGAACTATGTAGCAAGACCCTGTAACAAGTAAAATAAAATTTCAAAATAAAATAAATTTTCAAAAATTTAAGGCCTATAATGCCGATGCAGAGAAAACACAGGACTGAGCTGCCTGAGACTCAATTCCAGTGAGGACTATTAAGTATGTTCCATTTTATCGCACAGCATCATAGGCAAAAGCTTTGCGTGGAACTTTTTGAACCACATAATGGAAACAGGGGATGTGTGGCTTCAGAAACCGAGGCCAGCAGCTTTTGATTTGAGCCAGTAAAGATGAGTCAATGGAGGTGAAAATGAAAGGGGCGCCTATAGCCCGGGGGAATAACCATCTTCTGCGTTCATAGGGAAAGACACGCGGTGCTAGCTCCTGTCAGCCTGCTTGGCCACCCTTCGCTTCCGCACGTCTCCGAGCTCTGGGATTAAACCGCGCCTGCGGAGAAAGAAAAGAGGTTTTTCTTCCCCTTACTGTGGCAAATCTACTGAAAAGTTCTGGCCTTAACATCCCTGCCCGACGACGCGGTCCTTCTGGCTGCTGCGGAGGAACGTACTGGGCAGGACCAAAACGTTCTGCTGGCTGTGCAGGGGTCGGTGGAGCTCGCCCTTCTAGAGGACATTTGAATATCGGAGGAGATCTGACAAGCAAGTCGCTGGAGAGTTTGTCCTCTTTGGCAGTCTTCGACATTCCTTCTCTATGGTTTTATATGCTCTGGAAGAAAGTAAAGTAGTGGTATCAGATTAAGAAGTGAAAGATTGGGGCTGGGGAAATAGCTCAGTAGAGTAAGTGCTTCCCTGGCAAGGGCAAGGGCTGAGTTCAATCCCCGGTTCCGGAAAAAAAAAAAAAATGAAAGATGCCTAAGAGTGGAGAGTTCAGGTTTGCAAATAGAAATAAAATCAATTTTATTTATTGCCTCTTGAAATTTTGTTATTCTTATCAGTTTTGTATGTCAGAGATAGTTCACTCTATAAAACATAACAAATTTCTGGGGCTGGAGAGATAGCTCAGTAGAACAAGCTCTTGCCTGGAAAAGTCAGGATCCTGAGTTCAATCCCCGGTACCAAATGAATAAATAAATGGAACAAATTTCTATAAAGCAGTAAGCAGGTAACGCTTTGTTTGCAGCGTGCTTCTTCTATGTCTCCTTGTATTTAATCAGGTATCTTGGCAGTGATCAAAAGATAGACTGAGGCTGGGGAGACAGCAAAGCAGTCCAGGTGCCTGCCTGGCAAGTATGAGGACCCAGGTCAATCCCCCATGCTGCTCCCAGGTACCGCGTGTCATGTGGGCTCTAGCTTATACCAAACAAACAAATAAATAAAAGATCAAAAAAGAAAGAACAAAAATTATAATGAAGGAAAAGTGAGCAGATGATAATCATGGAACTAAAACTAAGAAATTTCTATATATTCTGATTTTGAGAAATGAGGATTATGGTTTATCAAGACCATGGATTTTTTTTAAGTAGTGACAATATATATTTAGTATACAATGAAAATAAATTTAATTTAACAAATAATAATTGATCCTCTTTACACACTTCTGCTAGAGGTTACTTGTTAGGAAAAAGGTCAATTGTATAGCACACATTCTGTATGTTTGAAACACTGACACCCAGGATAAAAAAGTGATGGAGTAGACAGTGGTAAGTGCTCTTGATAAATATGTATACAAGAAACAAGGGTAATAATTTCAGAGTTTGAGATGGATCTTACAAGGCAGGTGCAACCCAGCAGGTGGTAGAGCAGCGCTTGCTATTCAGCATGGAGAAGCCAACAATTACACATGTAACACACAAGGAAATTTGGCTCGCAGGTGTGGTGTTGTGTGAACTAGGTGCAAATCATATGCATATGTGAAAGAGAAGAGGGAGAGAGTTAATCAGAACTCAAGTCAAAATCATGAAATATACTTGATTTTAGGAAGAAACTGGGTTTTATTTTTCCAAGCCTAGGAAACACTGAAGTCTTTGAATCAGTTGAGTGTGGTGCATAGAGAGCTGTGTCTATGGCGAGTATTTGTGGTGACTGCAAAAGGCACACAGGGGAAGTGTGCCGGAAGGTGACTCAGACATGCAGGTGTAGGAGAGAAGGTGCTAGAAAGCCAAGGGGAAAGTCAGTCTAGCACTGGTAGATAGATTTCTGTTCCTGGTTGCTTTGTAACACTTTTTCCTAAAAATTCCAGATATCTGTTGCTCTACTTTGTGTGTATATTTTATTTGAAGTTTTAATGTGTAGGAAAATATCATTTATAATATTATTTTTTCATAGTAGTAACACAGTCTATTTGGATCTACTTATGTTTCTTATGTAGTAGAAGATTTTTTTATTTATTAATGTTTCTGAAGGAGTTTTTCTGTTTAATTATTTAGCTGTTTTTTTTGTTTTGTTTTTATTTTTTTCAGTACTGGGGATTAAACTCGGGACCCTGTGCTTGCCAGGCAAGCATTTATTCTACTGAGCTATCTCCCCAACCCTATGAAGAGATTTTTCAGCCAAATTTAATCTTTTTATTGTATATCTACCCAAGAATTAATTCTTTTTGTTATTAATATTATATATTATAATCCTTTTTGTTTTCCTCCATATATCTCTACTTTGTTTAACCTGTTAAGATGGATTCTAAGACTTTTTAATTCTATATTTTCCTTAAATTAGTATTTAAATATATATTGTTATGTTTATCAGTATCCTGTAAGTTTGATATGTAACTTTTTTCAGTTGAGACTATAGTCTTTTCATATGTACAGTTTTTTTAACCCATAAAGATAAAATAGGGATTAATTTACTTCATATCAAAATTTACCAAGTGTTACCTCCTTTTTTCTTGGCTCTTTGCTGTCAGCCTTATTTGTATGTACAGTATTCTACATACTTTTATAATGAAATAGTCACATACCTTAATCATAATAGAGGATCTCTGTTTCATCTCTGAGTCTGAACAGCCACGTAATTTTCTGGACTAATGTTATGTGACAGTGAAGTTAAGTCAAAAAGCTAATGCAGTTTGGACAAGATAGCATGTCCATGTCTTATACTCTGAATGACTACTATGAAGACAATATACAATGTATTAATTATTGTAATCTCCTACTAACCTATCTTGAAACTTTTATTATTTTTATTTTTTCCCTTAAGAATAAAATAGGGTACATTTTTAAAAAAGGTACTTTCACCATTATGCTGCTGGCTTCTTCTCTCAGCCCAGAAAGGAATCACAAGTCAGAGAGGGCTGAACAGAGGTGTTTATTGTAGAGCAAAAGGGGAAACCATCTCTTAGGCAAATGGCAAAGGGCCCTCGGCAATGGAACTGGGAGGAGGCGCAGGGGCATTGCCACCAGAACACTTATCTGGGTATTGTTTACACAGAAATGACTACCTATTAGCCAAGGTGAGATCCAACTATGGGGGTTACAAGTGTAAGTCTGACTTAGAAGGGGGCCTGGAGGAACTCAGGGTGTGCCCCAAGTGAGCTTTTGCAAGCACCATTAATTGTGACTGAACAGGAAGAAGACAGACATGAATATCTTGCTTCTGGGTGAGAACATCCCACCAAGTCACTGCACCTTTGTCTGCTGAGCTTCAGCCACCCACTCCTCTGGCTGGGCACCTTTCTCAGCCTCTGAATCTTCCCTGGCTCCAGTCTTATCCGTAACTCTCCACCCTTGCCTCCCCTCTTGGAGTGGAGTCACTCTGAGAAATCTTCTCTTTCTGCAGCATCCTACTTGTGCTTACCGTCATGCGTTGCATAAACTGACTGTTTAGATTACCCTCATGAGATCCTTGTTAGACACAACCCAAACCTTAGGGTGGCTGAACCTCAGCAGCAGGCTCATGGTCTATTCCCTCCAAGTTTCTTGTTATCTGCTTGCTGCTTCCAACCCTTGAGTATAATCTCAAGTGCCGAGAGGAGAGGGAATGAAGTATACTTTCAAGTGCAAGGAAGAGAGGGAATAGGTCTTTTGCTACTCTCATTTCGCATGTCTGTCTTCCATTCCTCTATCCTCCCTGTCCTCCTCCCCACAATTAGGCTTTGGCCCAGCTCTGGCCACACGTTAACAAGTATGGGAGCTCTCATTTTTAGTCACAGCTAGCCTTGGGTAGCATCAGCCACAGACTTGTGAGATTATTTCATATAATTTTACCCTCCTGAGCTCAAACTTTTCTCTTGAGTCCCAAATATTTGGAGCTAATAAAAGCCATTTTATTGTATCTCTTACTGAACATTCCCCTATATGACAGAGATCTAGAAGCAGGTCCTAGAATGTCTAATTCGGTCAGGTGTACCCATTTCTATATCCTTAATGAAATTCTTATCTCCCTAATTTATCACATTTTGAGAGTGATATCTGATGAGGATCCTCCTAAAGTCGGAAGCTGTACTTAGAGTGGGATGTGCTCAGAAGGCAGGTGGAGTGAAGACCCTGGGAGAGCAGCCTACCAAGGTGAAGGTCATGGATGTGTTTTTAAGCCAGATACCATGAGACTCCCAGAGGCCAATAAACAGGTTGCTCTGTAAGTCTTTCAGAGGAGGCAGGGCCCTGGCAGCGCACGGACTTCACACTTCTGGACTGCAAAACGATGGGATCTTTTAAAATTATTTTACATAAACCACCGAGTTTGTGGAGCATTGTTTTGGTAGTTTTGGGAAACTGACTCCAGAAGCAGCTGTCCAGATGTGTGACTTAGCTGCTGCATAGGGCCTTGTACCTCACATAGAAGGTGAGCTCGCGCTATGCCAGCACAGGAAAGCACCACAGTGAAAGTGATGGCCCTTAGTCAAGTGGAGGAGAAATCGCCATCAAAGGTTTGTGGCCTTACGTCATCCAGCAGAGATACAGTGGGACTGCCAGACTACAGTGACCTTGCAGTCTATTCATTAGTTTTAATGGTTAGACTTTATTTCAGAGTCATCGAGGAAGTCCTTCAATGAGGCATAAAATAAAATGTGGAATAGCAAATTCTGGGCCTTTATTTTTTGAATATTAATATGCAAGATTTAAAAGAGGCTGTCATAAACTTCATTTATTTTGGACTTCAAGCAATTTGAAATTTGATTTATTGAATCTATGGGTCAAGTTATTATTGTTGTACAGCTTTCCAAAAAATTTACTCACTTAAGAATGCTTAACAGAGTCTTATGTGTATATTACTATGTAAGGACAGTTTTGTATAACATATCTATAGTATTTTATTTCTCTTAATTAACTGAAAATTCATATTCACTGATTATCACTGTGATTGTTAATCCTGATGGATCAAGTTGATTTGATTACAGAATGGCTAGCAAAATTGTCACGCACAATCTTAGGTTTCTCTGCGTGGGTTATGGGGACAGGACCTTGGGTAATGCACGTGTCCTGGTCCCTTCCTCTCCAGCACCACTTCCCTGCTCTGCTTCCTGGACACAGTGTGCTTTGAAACCTTGAGCCGCATTAAGCCTCCCCTCCTTTAGGTTACAGAGTTCAGGCACTGCGTCCCGTAACAGGAAAGATGCCTCACACACTAACTTTCCATCTCCCTCAAGCATTACAGTGATCAGAATTCCACTCTTTAATTTGACGTTTTGCCTGCTCACATAAATAGAATCATGCAGAATTTGGCTGATTCTGACTGATTTATTGCATTTAGACTTGGTTCCTCAATGTTCATTCCAATGTTGAATATTGTAAGATGTCCTTCTTTTTAAAAGAGTAAATAGTATTCATTATATAAAAACACAATGAATATACATTTTCTCTATCCATTCAATGGTCAGTATCAATAGACATTTATGTTTGTTTAACATCTTGCATCTTATAAACATTTCTGGAGTAAGTATAGGAGTGCTGATTTCAACACTCCTGATTTCAATACTCTTGGATACAGACCTACAAATTACATTGCTAGATCCTATGCAATTCTTATTTTTACATTTTTTTCTGGGAGCCTCTGTGCTAGTTTCCATAATGACTGTATCATTTATACTCCATTCAAGGTTCTGAATTTTTCTTCATCTTCATAAAACAAGTTTTGTTTCTGTGAACTAATAAAGAGTTATCTGAAGATGAAATGAAGAAAATAACATTTTAAATAGCATCAAACAGTAACTGTGTGCATGATAAGGGGCTAGTCTTCAAAATATCCAGTAATTTGATAGCAAAACCCCATAAATAACATGATTTAAAAAACATTCTAAGAACTTGAAGAGAATTTCTCCAGAGAAGATTTATAAATAATCAACAGATATATGAAAAATGTTTGCTGTCACTAATCATTGCCTCTTCAGTAAAATTCACATTATGATTTTCTTTAAAATCACTGCAGTGCTTTTAACACACAATATTGTGCAACATGACTGTATCTAACTTGAAATTCAGTGTGTAATAAAGACAGACTTCTATGGATCCTGATAGTTGGACTCCCTGACAGAAGTCCCAGGTGGATGCATAAAATATAGAGCAGATGTGGTCACAGGACGAGGTCTCCTGGGGCCAGAGAGGACACCGCACAGTAACCCGCTGATATTCTCCAGGGAGGACCATCACTGCCAGACTGGCTGAGGGCACTAAGTTGTCAGCCAGTGACAGAATGGCATCAACTTCTCTCCTTATTTGAAGAAGAAATTTACTCTCAAGGCAACAAAAAGAAACAATACAGAAAGAAAAACAACAATGAAGTACTTTGCCTTTTCTTCCATTTTTCCTCATTTTGGTGGAGTAGGTTACCTGATCAGTGAATTTCAGATTGGAATGTGTTCCTCAGCCCATTTCTCTTTTTCCTTTGAACACCATTGCTCTCACATTGCATTCTGAATGCATGAAGCTGTATAAGGACAAGGAAGATCTGGCAGCCTGCACTACTCACATCTAGGTTGTGAGAGCTGAGTAATTACAGAGGGCAGTAGTAAGAAAAGCATTTGCCATTGTGCATAAATCAAAATTTCCCATCTTTAACTAATGTGTGTTCAATTTTTAATCAACCCAGTTGCTTGAAGCTTCAAGTAAAGATCAGCATTGTTCATGGAGCTCATGAATCTCCAACACATACAGTGAAAAAAATCTGTGGCTTGGTATTCATATATGAGCATAGGAGCTATTATACAGTGGGGTAATAAGATAGCACTGCCTGTTGGAATCTGAGATTGGTTGGTTTGCTCACTTGACTTGTTTATACTCTTATATGAAAGATACGTAAAGCTTGTCTCAGGAGGACCAAATATTACATTGGAAGTAAGCATTGTCCTACTAATTCTTTCTACACAAGCACAATCCTAAACTGTCTTCAGTAATCCATAACTCCCTCCCCTTTGCAGGATTTTCTTACTTTGGAAGCTTATACCTCTTTTCCTTAGTTTGCCCCTCTGTTGCTTTGTCTAATAATTATAAAGGGTGATTTGTAGGCAAACATCTTCAGATATACAAGCCATAAATGATTTTAATATATTCTGTTTTTTGGAACTGGGGATTGAACTCAGGCCCTTGTGCTTGCCAGGGAAATGCTTATTCCACTGAGTGATCTCCCTGGCCCCTTAATATATTCTTTATGCTGATAACTTGGCTAAGATAATTAATTATTGCATTGTAAAATGTTGCATTTCCTTGCACTTCTTGGTTTTACAAAAGTTCATTTAAAAAGATCATTAATTTGTTCTATTCTGTTTTATGAGACGTGAGCAAAATATATGGTAATTATACTAAAATTGATTGCAATAGAGAACACAGCTGATAATCTCCCTTAAATTACTTTCTTGTTTTTGAACACATAAATCCCATTGTTCTATCACTTTCTGAAGCAAGTCTGGAAGTCATTTTTCATGAGCTTCTTTATGTGTTTTTATAAAAAAAAAATATGGTGAAAGTTGTTGCTAAGTGCCATCCAATGAAATAGTCGGTGTCTCTGTTACGTTTTTGTGATTGCTGGGACAAAATACCTGACACTCAAAATTAACGAATAAAAGGCATATTTAGCTCACAATTAGTGGAGGTTCCAGTCCATACTTGGCTGGCTCCAAGGCAGAGTGGCACATGGTAGAGGGCACCCATTCATGGTGACAGAAAACAGCAAAGAGTAAAGGGAGGAGCCACAGAAGCTGCCTCTTTCCCACCTGGCTATTGGCTCCAGGGCGGCATAGCACTCACACCCATAATCCAGGCATTGGATCATGAATTAACCACAAATTTTAAAAGTTGCCACATGACTACATGAGTTTTGGAGGACACCTAGACACAGACCATAACAGTAGGCTTGTAAAGACAGCCTTACCCGCCTTTCTCAGCAGGTCCAACACATTGCAACTTCTGCTTCTTCCTGAAGGTCAGAATAACCATGAGAGGTAAATGTTTTGAGTTTTGCCTGAGTTCACTGCACCTCCATGAGACATCATGAAACCACAATGATGCAAATGGCGCCATGACAAAGGATTTCCAGAGCTGCTTCAGCAAGTGGCAAGAAAGATGGAACAGGAGTGACAGAAATGAGGCTAAGTGTCTGAGGGAGATTAATGGCAATGTGTCTATTACTGTAATAATTTTTTTCAATTATACATTTTAGTTTTCAGTCACATCTTACATGTGGGAAGCACAATGCCTGATGTAAATCTGTTTGAGGAGAGCCTCGTCCTAAGGTAGATGTCCCAGGGCCTGACATGCCAGGCCAGGACTGAGCTACCAATCCTCCTCTTAGAATCTCTGTCATAGGCTATGTTGTGTGGCAGTGTTGCAGGCAGCCTGAGTTAGATAGAAATATTGTAGGCTGTCAGACAGGGTCAGGCCCTTGAAAGACATAACAACAGCTGGACACCTTACAGCTGTGGGAGGGATGGATGTTCTTACTGTGAGCCAGACCTAAATGCTAACCTCCCTAAAGACTGGCATCCAGGATTGATCATTACTCAGGAAGAATCATTGTCTGAAGGTCACCAGATAAGGTCCTGTTTTACATGCATGCCTGCTTGATACGTGACTCGCTACCCCATTTGGTCCTGGGCCCAATCAATTTTACCAGAGCATTGGTGCTTGTAATCCAATTGGTTGATCATAGTTCTGTCCCACCCCACATCCACCTAAATGAGTTCCTCCTTTCTCTACCTTAGCCCTGCATGGTTTTGCACTATAAAAGTCCCTGGATGAGACAGCTTCCCAGAGAACTACCCACTCAGGCCACACTCCTGTTCCTCTCTTGGACAGGAGCTTTCTTTCCCTCAATAAATATACTCTGCTCATAACCTCCGTTTGTTCCTAAAATTCATTCTTCAGTTTTAGAGAACGCGAACTCGTGCAGGTCAGTTCCGGAGATCATTTTCCCCATGTCCTTTGGAGGTTCCCTATATGGTTTGGAGGTCACCCACCTGAGATCAGCTTTTCTCCCTGTATCAGCAGGTCCATGAGGCCAAAGAACAAAAAAAGTCTGTATTTCATATTTTTTCTCCTGAAATAGTTCATTTCTCCAGAAAAGATATATTCAGTGTACATATTTTCCCTGCTTGGAAGGCCACACCCTAACTGCCATACTGGAAGCTGCCCGAAGGCGGACGTCTAACTTCAACTCTGCCAACGTCCACACACCTCACTAGCATCTCCCACAGATTTCCGAAGCTGGGCCTAAAGCTCTCAACTAAAGATGTCTCTGCTCCAGTTCTCTAGAGAAACTGATAAGGACGGACAGATATAATCAGTATTCCTTTTGGGCTGGGGAAGAAAGTTTAGGGACAGAAAGCTTTTTTTATACATTATAATTATGAACACTCCAAAATTTTAACTCCCTCTGACCTATCTTTACTATCGTACATCAATTCTGCCTCTAATTCTTGAGATATTTCTTATAAAAACAATTCTTCTTTTGCCTTTTCCTTATGCATTTTTTTTTCTTTGTATTTTTTAGGGAAAGGTCTATAGGGT
>NW_004524767.1:2453908-2455756 GCF_000260255.1 Octodon degus | reverse complement strand
ATCTTATTCTAAAATTATATTAGAGTAAATATTTTTTGGACTATTAGCACTTATTACCAGGTATTATTTCTAAATGGATTCATAGTATATCATTACATAAAACGTTTGCCTACTATAGAGACTTGTGCCTAGATGTCTCCTGAAAGTCTCATGTGGTCAGAGGTGGGGATTTTTAGAGGTGGTTGGATCTAGAGTGTTACTAAGATGAAAGGTGTAGAATTAGTAGATCAGTCCGCTGGTCAGTTTGGCATGGTTCTGAGTGGATGATGGGAGGCCCAGCCTGGGTGTGAGCGCTGCCCATCCTGAGAGCATGTGGCCTGGACATTGTGAGGGACAGAGACTGCTGTGACCATGTGCTGCCTGCTCGCTCAGCACCTTGCTGCCTTCCTGCCTTCTGCCTGCCATGACCTGCTTCTTCCCTGCAACGCGCCTCTGCCCTGCCATCCTGCCCTGCCACCAGCCACATGGGAAAGGAAAGTTGTGTGCACTGTGAGCTATAATAAGCCTTTCCTCCCTTAACTTGCCAGTGTGGGGTATTTTATCTCAGCAACAAAAAAGTACCCAAGACACCTACCATGCCCATCATTGGCACTTTGAATTTAAGAACCTTAATAGAAATGAAGGTGGGTGAATAATCCACAAACTAAGTAAAAATCTTTATGTAGAAAAATACAGAAACTTATGAGCCATAATATAACACAGAAATTATGTCTTTTCTAGAATCAGAGAACCTAAATTCAATTCCACCTACACTAATAAAGAATTAACTGTTACTGGCAAAGCTGCAAAACCTTTATCAGCATCATTGTTCTTATCTCTATAATAAAATAATATCAGTATAAAACTCATCCATTCATTGAGTTATCTAGTGATATTTATTCAGTACGTTTCTACAAGGCTGGGATGCATCAGCTAAGAAACACAAAATTCCTATGTTTTTAGTGTTCAAGTTCTGAAAGTAGACACGGACATTAAGCAATAATTATAAACATAGAAATTATATAGTGTGTTAGAGCTTGGTAGCGCTGAGAAAAGAAAGACAGACATTGTATGGCAGAGTAAGAGGAATCATGAGTCCTGGGGAGACTTGATCTCAAGCAGGTGTGATCAGAGATGCCGCAACGAAGAAAGCTCATGCACAGAATTCTAAAGGAGGCAGGATCAGTCATGCTGATGGTGGCTGGGGGGAGGCATGTTGCACAAAGTGACGAGCTGCAGTACCGACCCTGCAGAGGGACAGGACCGCTCCAGTCTGAGAAACATGAAGGAAGCGTGGAAGCTGAAGGGGTGAAGGAGACAAAGTGAGTGCCCAAGGAGGGCCAGACAGCTAATGTGTATGCCTGGAGGTGGGTGGACATGGTGGTGTTTTACTCTGCTCATTAAGAGACCATAGCATGGCTCTCAGGGGCACTTGCCTTTGATCTGTGAAGTCAGGTGAGACATTTGACTTCCACCACAGCCATGTCTCTGCCTGCTGTATCAGGCAGACTGTAAGGACAGCAGAGGTTGAACTAGGAAGACCTTTGAGGTGCCCACAGTGGTCGTGCTGATGGGAGACAAGGGCACCTCCCTCCTGGCCAATGGCGCTGGGTGCCAGTGCAGTGCAATTGGATTCTTACACAGCTTGCGGGATGCAGCCCAGCTGTAGTGTGATATCTCATGACAACATTTAACCCAAAGCGTATCATTCTGTGATGTTCCATAAATGTTGTTTTACTCTTCTTCATTCCTAGAAATGCATTGCTTATATTAATTGGGCTTCAATAATACTTCTTTGCAATGGTTTTGCCAACATTTGTTTAAAATTAGGAAAAAATGGGGCTGGAGAGATGGCTCAGTGGTCTAAGG
>NW_004524767.1:2443322-2453773 GCF_000260255.1 Octodon degus | reverse complement strand
TCTCTCTCTCTCTCTCTCTCTCTCTCTCTCTCAAATAAATAAATAAATAAAAAAATTAAAAAAAAATTAGGAAAAAATACTGTCTTGACCAGGTGTGGTGGTACACACCTGCAATCCCAGCACTTGAGAGGCTGAGGCAGGAGGACGCCTGTAAGTTCAAGGCTAGCCTGGGCTTCAGAGTGAGTTCAAGGCCACTCTGAACTACGTAGTGAAACCTTATTGTAAAAAGACAAAACCAAAAGCAAAACAAAACAAAAAACTTCCTATTAACAATTTCAGTTATTATGGCTGTCAACATTGTTCTGATTACCTGCTGCTGCTGAAGGGTGTCTTAGCCAGCTTTCTGTTACGGAGATCGAGTAGCTGGTACGTGCAGCTTAATGAGAAGGGCTTATCAGCATGGAGTTCAGAGACTTCATCTTGGTCACTGGCTGCAAGGCAGAAACGGCACTGCAGGAGGCTGCCCAGCCCATGGGAAGCGGGAGAGCCAGAGGAGGGATAAGCACGGTGCCAGGGCAGCCCCGGAGACCGCCTGCTCCGGCTCGCTCCTTTCAGCAGCACCGCCAGCTGGGAACTCGGCCACTGGCAGTCCGCTGGTGGACAGCCGGGACGCAGTCAGCTCCTGAAGCTCATCTCTGAGTGCAGAAGACTGCGTCTGATGCTTTAGATCTGAAGAGCAACAGAGTGCTCTGTTTGTTAGTTTGTTTTTATGTATTTAGTACAGGGTCTATAGGGTCTCACTACACAGATCGGACTCGTAGGGATTACAGACCCGCGCCACCATGCCCAGTCTCAATCGCCATCCCAGCATGCCCAGGGGCAGGGCCAGCGCAGCAGGCCCAATCGAACCCAGAGTGATTACAAAGCAAATGTATAACCTCTAAACACAGCTTCAGTAGGAACCTGTGGCACTTCACAAAGAAAAAAATGGCATCCCAACAGTCAGTTCAAAATTATTTCACTGATTCAAGCAACACCATCAGGAAAACAAGTAGAATATTCACCACTAAAACGATGATAGCAATAGTTTCAGGGTATACTTTTAAATGCTTTTAATTATATGCTAATAAACTTTTATCATATTTCTCTTTTTTGTGACTACCCAAAATGGCTTTGCTCATTTTACCAATCAATTCAATTGAAAACTGTTGAAATTACATAGTACATGGGTACCGGAGGAAGTTTATTGGTGTGCAAGAAGAAAATGATGAAGGTGTGGGGTAGGAGAGAGGACCTGGCCTAGACTGGCTAAGAAGAGCGGGGAGCCGAGGTTCCAGATTCCACAAGGCACCACCTTGCAAGACGCTGTGTATAAAGTTTTTGAGGGTTCCCACCAAGTGTGGATGGCATAAAAGGACACCGATGCCATGAGAAGCATAGTGCGCCTCTTTATGGTGTTCTTCCCTGTGTCCCCAGGTGCACTTTCATTTTCTCTTTTAATTTTTCATCTTTGCCAAATGAATGACTGCATAGATCCAGGGACTCCCTTACTCTCCACCTTTACTTTTTCAAATAAACTTTAGCATCATTTTTTTGCTTGTCTTGTTCAATTCTTTGTTCAAGACAAGAAAAGACTTGGAAACTAAGAGGCATTTCTAAAAAGACCCAAAGATAGCATTTTGTGGAGCCTGCCAGGAGAAAAGCTGGGCACTAAGAGCCCAAGGTGAGGCCCGGGGGGCATAGCTTTTGTTTCTCTCCTGGAAGCTTCTCAAATATTTCTCTTCCCTTCCCTAACTCCCTCTCTTACACTGGGACACAGGGACACTCCTCAGGGGCCAGGGAAGGACTCCTGGCTCTGCTGTGGGGAGTGGGGAAAGATACAGGCCTTTTTCTTTCAAGCTGCTTGGACTCACTCCACAGTGTGCCTTGTCCAAATATTCATTTATTTTGATTTGCTAACCTTTTGGAAAATTAGCCTAGTTTCTAAATTTTCTTTTCTTTTTATCAGGTTTATGGATTTTTTTGGTTTGTTTCTTTTTTTGTTTGTTTGTTTTGGCTGGGGGAACCACCATATCACCTTGCCATATGGCCAGCTAGACATGAGCTTCGATCACTGGATTCCATATTTTTTTTTCTCTTTTCTGTCTCTGTCTCTCTCTGTCCCTCTGTCTCTCTGTCTCTATCTCTCTGTCTCTCTCTATCTCTGTCTCTCTGTCCCTCTGTCTCTCTGTCTCTATCTATCTCTCTGTTCCTCTTTCTCTCTGTCTCTATCTCTCTGTCTCTCTCTGTCTTTGTCTCTCTGTGTCTTTGTCTCTCTCTCTGTCTGTCTCTGTCTCTGTCTCTGTCTCTCTCTCTCTCTCTCTTCCTCTCTCTCTCTCTCTCTCTCTCTGTAACTGTCCTTTTGAGTTAAGCTACTAATTTTAGTTAACATGTAGCTTATGTAGAACAAGAAGGAGTCTCTTTCTTCCTAAATAGAAAAAAACATGTGTGTGGCCACATTAAGAAGTAGCATAGCTTTAGGCTGAGTTAGGCAGCAAAGGGAGGAGGAGGCAGTTAGGATGCCCAACTGCAAAGCTGGGTCCTGGGGGGGGGTGTCACCATCTAAGTGTGCACAATGGTACCAGAGACCAAACCCTGAGCAAGAGACACACTGAGTGGCTGCACCAGGCACACCGCTGCTGACATGTAGCTGTGGAATCCCTGGCTTATCACGGCCTTCCAAAGTGCGTGGCTTTGACACATGGGGCTGAATGGGCCAGGGGTCATGAGCAACTTTGGCCTGCAATGGGTGGCACCCATAGAGCCAGAGGCAGTGACAAGCCTTTAGCCCTACCCTCTTCCTCTGGGTCCAACATCCTGCCTTCATCTATCACTCCCTACCTATACTCCTTACATGTTTAAATATATATAAATTAAGGACATATGCCTGACAGCCTGAGCAGAAAACACTTAACAGCATTTAAAACTTCATGAAAGTGACTATGAATATAGAAAAGCAAAGCTATCCTCTTAGTCTTGACTGTTGGACTAGTACATGCAGATGGTCTTACTTTGCATAAGGAAAGAGTTACCTGAGTAGTTCAACTGGGTGCAGAGGCAGACATTGCCTGGCAAAAGCTGCGCCCTTGCTTCACAGAAGTCGGAGGGCCAGGGGAGGCCTCCAGTGGCCAGCCTCCCGGTGACTCAGCATGCCCCATATGGCAATGAGACCCTCCAGAGGCTTCTTCTGGGTTGTTCTTCTGTATCACTCAGAAAAAGAAGCAATTCCAATCTGTGCTTGAGGCTAACGAGAGACAGTTTGTGAATCCCTTTGCCCTTTGTTCCTTTTGCATGGGATGCCATCATAGAGTCAAGAAGTCACAGCCCAGTTGTGTCCTGCCTGCTAAAGACTCCGGAAGAGCTGATGTCCACCTCTTGAACCTCTCCAGAACACAGATTTCGCTGGCTTCATCAATAGACTGTGTCCTTGTGAATGCAAAAGGTTTGGTCCTGATCATTCAATATAGGAACATCTTATTTGCTATTAAAATATGGTTTGAGTTGAAAACAAACTAAAAAGTGGTAAGAAATGGGTGCTAGACAGTACTTTAAACTGTGTGACTATTCCTCAGTTATGCTGTTTCTGTTTAAAATATAAAAGGTAAGATAAAATTCTTTCTGTACAAGCTTTGTGACTCATTATCAACAAAAAGTGTTCAAAACCTAAGAAGGCAGCCCTGTCTTAAAATCCCTACATGCCTCCTAGTTCCTCTAATCTGTTTGATGGCCCTAAGAGGTCTCTTCCACCTCCTTCTTATAGTCCCAAGCCTGGGAAAGGCTCCACTTTAAGTTACAGAGGCCCAACAGTGCAAAACAGATAGACAAGGAATCTTGTGAAAGGCTGAAAACTATGCAGATGGGACACTGTGCTTAAAAAATACCCTAGAAAGAATATTTTCCCTTGAAGAGAACTGAACTGAGTCTGTAATACTAGTGGAAGACTAAAGATGATGTTTGTTCTGTCTTCCTGGGAACATAAAGAGGTCCGTTGGGTCTTTTGTAAATATACTAATCAAGAGAGTGGAAGATTAGAGTACCTCTGCCTCACTAATGAGAGTGTCATTAATTCTTTCTCAAATTTCAAGGGAAACTAACTGCTTCTCAGTCTTAAATTTGAAAGACATGATTTCCCCCATATATCCAGATTCTCCTTTTCTGTTTGCCTTTAAATAAGGTGATATTTTAGTTTACAGCCCTAGATATTCAGCACAAGCTATACAAACTTCAGAAGAACTCACCCATGAAAAGCTGTGGCCCAATTGCTGAACATAGCCTTTTCTATTTTCAATAGTCAGAACCCAGAAGAGAGACAAAGATGATAAACAAGTCTAAGATGATGGTGTTACAACTGGTAAAGCTTTAGATCCACCCAAATTGTCTAACATACCCTCAGGGACAACTGGAAAAGTTTCTCTTTTAAGTATATGAGGATTGGGTCTGCAACTGCACCGACCTGGCACCTGAGCTCTGCTGTGTGAGTGAGGCAGCCAATGCACTGGATTCACCAGCCTGGAGGGCCCACTGTGCCTCCTCCCAGCAGAGGCCAGGCCAGCCACAACCCGCATTTCCACTTCAGGTGACTGAAGAGGGCCATGGGAGCCCTCACTTCCCTGACCACAGGCATTACTGCCTCCTCTGAGAAACCCTGGGTAGCCCCAGATGGATGAGCAAGCCAGTACAATTGCTTTATTTGTGTTCTGACTTCTCTAAAAAAAAAGAAAATCCTTCATTTGGATTGATAGCCATAGTTGATATTGAAGGGACCCTTAATCAGGGATTCTTTACTCCTCTTGGGTATGGTCATTAACCACACTTATGAGCCATTCCAGAGATCAGTAGCCAGCCCCTCCAAGACCTTAGGAGGTGTGTTTCACTGATAAAAGTAAGCTCATCCACAAAAGCTGTGGAAAGGCAGGTTATAGGGTTGTTAGCTTATAACAGATCATTAAAGCTAAACTTCTTCCCTCAAGAATCTTTGCTCAGAAGGCAGAGCTGGTACCTCTTAGCTGGACATTGATATTTAAAAAAAGACAAAAAGTTAATATCTATACAGACTCTAAATATATCTTCTTGGTGCAACATCTATGGTCTGAAAGTAAAAGAAGCTTACTAATAAAAAATCATCTATAAAATGCAGGCAAAGAGTTCTATAACTCTTAAGGACAGTCTAGTTTCCCAAGCAGATCACAGTCATGCATAGTAAAAGACACCAAAGAGACACAAAGCTATTGTGTCCTTGCAAAATTAAAAGCCTGATAAAATAAAGAAGGGGCAGCTCTGCAGCTCTACCCTAGCCTTATCCTCATTCCTGGGGAACAGTTCTGGTATTTCCTCAAAGAACATAGTGACAAGCTATAAATATCTTACAAAGAAAGTGGGCCTCAGTCTTCTAAAAGGATAACAGGGGCCTTCTAGACCCTAAGTGAGCTCTGACATCACTTGGCTAAGAGATGTCTGAGTCATGGCTTGGACTGCTGCCCATAACAGCACTCTCATTGAGTGTGAAAGTTTGTAATTTGCTCAAAACTTGGTTAAGTTTGAGCTCATCTGAGTCTTATAGAAGAGGTTATATCTGTCTTCAGATGTACTAAGAGACCCAGAGATAATAACACTCTTACAATATTTCATTAATCTGGGTCAAGTACACAAGACTCTCCAAAAATCTGAGAACAGTGTCCTACCCACTCCTGCCCCAGGAAATGGCTTCCTAGAGTGCAAGTGCTCACAGAAAATTGGAGAGCCAAAACAACCACTACTAAGTCCAAGTCAACACAGAAGGGCCCTTTTTGGGGAATTCTTGCCACTCCGACTACAGGAAAAGTGGCAGAAATAAATAATGAGATTCATTGGCTAAAGTAAATAAAGAGAGGGAGAGAGGTAGAGAGAGAGAGAGAGAGAGAGAGAGAGAGAGAGAGAGAGAGAGAGAGAGAGAATGATCCAAGAGCCGAGTTATTCTTGTAAGCCTTTAAAAAGACTTGGTATTTCTCTTCAGAGGAATAAGCCTCTAGCGCTGCTACAGTAAATACCCATGATATTGCTAAGGCCATGGCTCTTAGAAACTTGATCATTTATGTAACATTCCTCTCAACACACATTTTTCTCTATAGAAACCATAAAAGTCTACTCCTCCTTTACGAGCTAATAACAGTGTCTTTCTCCTGTCAGACAACTTGATGGTCACTAAGTCTTCTCTCATTGTCCTCTCACAATCTTTTCCTTCGCACTGGCCCATGAGCCCCAGCATGCCAAGAGAGCTAGAGAGCACAAAATCCCCAAGAAGGAGAATCTACAGCCTCTTTCAGGTCAATAAAGCTATCAAACACAGAGACTTCCACTCCCAGGGCAACCCATCCAAAGCCACAGGGTTTATGGCTTGGGAACACACACAGAAGAGAAAGCCTCTGGGAAGAATTGCTCTGGGGTCTGAGAGGCTGCATAGCACCGCTTGTGAAACTCCCACCACTGCAGCTCTCTCAGGTGCAGTGAAGTGTAAGGGCATGAACGGAGGCAGAAGTTGTAAGAGCCTCCTGTTGTCTTTCATGATTACTGGCCCGTTGTCCCCATATCTCCTATTCCTTTTCCTTTTCTTTTGTATTTAAATATTCTTCTCTTCTGTTCAGCCCAAGTCTGCCCTGCAAAGCCTTTACCCTCCAACCTGATTTTCCCTTTTTTCTTTTTGAGGAAGGGCTTTGGTGTGCAGTTCAAGCTGGCCCTCAACTTCAGGGATCCTGCTGCCTCAGCCTCCCAAGTATTGGATTGCAAGCCTGTGTCACCACACCTGTCCTTCACTTCTCTAAATGAACTTTGGCAATTTTTTTTTTTTTTTTTTTACTTATCTTGTTTAACAATTTGTTGGAGACAAAAAAAAAAAAAAAAAAAAAAAAAAAAAAAAAAAAACCCGAAATCTAAAAGATGAGACATTCAACAAAAAGAGCTACTAGAGAACAGATGGTCACTGAAAGACACCTTAGATGTTCTCTGATTTTGGACTTTGAAACTTTTTCTGCATAGAGCTATTCAGGGGAGCAGCATTCATCGATCTGGTTTAATAATGTAAAGTTCAAAATTTAATGACAAACTTTATGAGATCTATGCTACTATGGTACATTTATTAAGTGTTATAGAGTTGTGTAATGATTAATTACACCATAATATCAACTAGATACAGTAAATGGAAAATAAATTATTTTGATAATATGATGCATCCTCCTTCCACTATTGATTATCCTTCCTTAATACGATGTTTTTGATAAAACACAAGCCTCTTTAATAAATGGTGCTGGAAAAACTTGCTTTGTAGGTGCTGAAAGTTGAAATTAGGTCCATGTCTATCATTATGCACTAAACTAAAGTAAAAATGAATCAAATATTTAAATATTAAAATAGATATACTAAATCTATGGGAGGAGAAAGTAGATAGGAATCTTGAAGACATAGTGGTAGGTACAGAGTAAATGAACTAAAACCAAACTACATGGGAAATACTTCAAAGAATCAATAGTCTGAATCTCAGCTCTGAAAAGTTTCTACATATCAAAAGAAATCTCCAAGGGCCTGCAAGATAGCTCAGCAGACTAGGCACCTGCTTAGACAAGCACAAGGACTGAGGTTTGAACCTTGGTCCTACCTGCTGCAATGGCCTGTCCCTGGGGCCTGCTGAGACAGAAACTGAGTCTGGTGACCCATGCCTGTAATCCTAGTGCACTAGGATTACAGGCATGGGTCACCAGAGGAGGATCACTATGAGTATGAGGTGCATAGCAAGACCCTGTACAAAAAAAGAAAAGAAAAGAAAAGAAAAAAGAAATCCCCAAAAGAGTAAAAAGAAAATGCACAAATTGGAGAAAAACAATTTAGCTCTCTGTCCTTCAGACAAGGAACTTCTGTCTAGAACATGTAAAGAATTTTTAAAAATTAGGCTCCCAAATTAAAAGACCTAATCAAAAAAGGGAAACTGAGGTGAATATACATTTCACAAAAGAAGAAATACAAATGGCAAATAAATATATGAAAAAATATTAAACATCATTGGTCATTCAAGAGATGCAAATTAAAACAATGCCAAGGTTCCACCTTATGCCAGAAAGAATAGCTATCATCAAGAAGGCAACCAATAACAAATGCTGGAGAGGTTCTAGGGGAAAAGAAACCCTTTTCCACTGTTGGGAGTACAGACTGGAAATCTGTGTTAAGATTCCTCAAAAGCCTAGGATTGGAGGTTCCACTAAAGCCAGTTATTCCCCTCCTAGGTATTTTCCCAAAAGAACTGAAAAATCATACTACAGAAATTTATGTGCACCCACATTTATAGCAGCACAATTTACCATAGCTAAATTATACTGCTGATTTCTGGTTGTCTATTGAAAGAAGCAGTTATTGCTTAATTTCTCTCTCTCTTTCTCCTTTTAAATTTTTTCATAACTTTTTTGACCAGTTCTGCATGATTATATCTGGTAATCTGATGAACTAATTTGAAGACAACAATGTGCAATTTAACAGTCATTGTTGAATTCCTATTATTTTGTTTAGTGAAATTCTGTATCATTTTTAAAGATTTTTCTTTGTTTTTACTATTTTTTATTCTTTAAAAAAATCATGACAAAACAATCCTAGGCATGGAACAAGAGTGGTTATTTTATATTGTAACAAATGCAATTGTACTGTATTATATAATTGTATTACTAATTCTATAATATATACCCGCCATGCACTGTGATTCACATCTGTAATCCCAGTATTGAGGAGGCTGAGCCAGGAGGATTGCTCTGAATTCAATGCCAGCCTGGGTCATATAAACAAATACAAGGCAAACCTGCACTACCTAGTGAGACCCTGTCTAAAATAAATAAATAAATAAACAAACAGTGATGTGTACATCTAATTTACAATGTTTTCTTCTATTAAAGACCGTGTATTAGACATAATGATTGATACATTGTATCAGCTTGAGAAGTGTAGAAGTTTAGCCAAGTGACTCAGCAGGGAGCCAGGGTCCTCACTCTGTAAATGTCCTGAGCCTGCACAAGGGAAGGGCATGAAGATGGTGTGGGCCCTCCGCCTGCCCAAAGATGGTGACCTGCACACACATACAGGGGGAGGCTTGTTCCTCCCCCTTGGGCTTTGCAGGTTTTGCTGTCTTCTGCTGCCTCGAGCTGTTGCCCCTGTGCTGTGTTCTCCTGCCTTGGAGCCAGCTGATTGCGGACTGAAACCTTCACAAACTGTGAGCTAAATAAACCTTTCCTTCCTTAATTTTGGACCTTGGGTATTTTGTCTCAGCAACAAGAGAAAAGTAACCAACTCACTAGACTTTTGATAGGAATGTCCCACAGATTATTATATTTCATAAATAGACTTTCTACAGTAGTAACCTCCTCTGACTTCTTTTTCTCCTTTCCTAAAACATGGAAAGAAGAATTATCAAAGGACTACTACATGCAAATTTCACACCTAAAGCCAAGATTTACACCTCTTTTATTATTTCTTAAGCATGTATTTTTGACAAAAAATATATATTGCCTCTGTTACACAAAATTACAGGCATTTTGATTGCTGATTATTCCAATTGATGGAATTTCATGAGCTTTATTTCTATTTGATATTAACTGTGAATTTTAATTGCTTAACCTGAAATTTAGAAAGAGAAATAAATATTTAAATAACAAAAAAATTAATATTCTGCAATGCCAAGTGTAAATGAATATAAACTCTAAATTTTAGCCTAAGAATTTTAGATTTTATGTAATGTTTTAACAGAATTCCCAAGTTCTATGCAGGATTCAGTTTTCTGCCCTTTTTCTTTCTCTCTTAATAGTAAAAAAGTTGAGGTCCGGGGACCTACCTCAGCAGCAGAAGTGCCTGCCTTGCAAGTGCACGGCCCCAAATTTGATGCCAGTGCCACCAAAAAAAAAAGTAAAAAAAGTTGAGTTATTGGAATTAGACCTTGTTCACTCTTACCAATTCTTTGGTTACCTGGCTATTTTATTTATACACACTTCTACTTATAAATCACAAATATTATTTTTCGTTCATATTTTAGCTTCTGTTTATAATCATAAACAAAAATATTTTATAATCTTGTGATTAATTTTTAGCCTGTATGAATATAACATAAAATGTATTCTTATTTTGATCTGATATACAGTGATTCTAAGGATAATTGGGAATTTTAAAACTTTCTAATCTCTTCCATCTTCTTTACAATCATCTGACTTTCTGTATATGTGATTCTTCCATTATTGATCTTCTAGTTTATACAAACCAACATTATATTTTATGTTTCATAAAAGTACATGTGTCCCACTCTAATTTAGAAATGTGGTTTAAATTCATAATTTTTCAAGTAGAAGGATTAAGGACCTTATTTTGCTTTATATTCAATGACTTTGTTTTTTTTTTTTTTTTTAAATTTAGAAATTTATTGTTTAATCCACAAGCTTCATATAGCTTTAGTTTAAAAAACAAAAACAAAAAAA
>NW_004524767.1:2437423-2438902 GCF_000260255.1 Octodon degus | reverse complement strand
AGATCAAACCGCAGCCACTGCGCTTTGACTAAGCAGGTGCTTTAGTCTGCTGAGCTATTTGGCTGGTCCATAGACAAACATTTAAAGTAGGAAATTTTGATTATGCTTGATAAGTATTGCTCGAGATTATTTCCAACTTCAATATACTTACATTTTCTGTTCTCATCTAAGAGGGGCTTATAAATATAAACATGTCAAGAAAATCATCATTTCAATTTTGTACTGTTAGATCTATCATTATGATAATAGTATTTCACAAAGTTCATCTTTAAGAAGTCATACTAATATTTCATTAAGTATTAATTTTATTGTCTCCTGAAATTAATTAAAATTTATTTTTTGAACAGTAGTGAATATTTTTGTTGTATTGAGCATAGCAATAACAAGCAAGTGTATTAATAAATTTGCATACAATGTCAGGTAATCCAATAAGGATGGAACTAATATAGTTAGTCATTGTTAAATTATTAAATCAAGTCATTATTAAATCAAGTCATTGTTCTACATATTTATATTAATTGGCTACTGAAAATGCTGCTTCTTGATAATATTTATTGTTAGAGAATACTTAATATTTATTCATATTTTTAACAAGGCTTTGAGTTAAAAATATTAATCCAGTATGAACTGTAATCTTCAAATAGGCAAGAGGAGGAAATGGAGCTTATGAAAGTTCCATTTATGACTATTTTGAGGGAACAAGAGAAGGACAGAGAAGGAAAGTTGATGATTTGGGGAAAGATAGAAATAGAAGTTAGAGGAGAGTGAGGGACGAATAAAAAGAACCATAAGAGTGAGTGCACTGTCTTCAGGAGATAGAAACTTACCTAATTTACTGTGTAAATAAGGACACAGGGACAGCACATCACCAACGTATGACATTTAGAAGTTTTCCACTGAAAGTAATTGAAACAGTTAAAATACTGCAGATGTCTTTCTTATGTGGCCAGAAGCAATATATAATAATTTTGAATTAAATTCATATCAATCAGGGGCTTTTATTTTTTATTTTTTTACAAAAACAGATTCATTTACCATGGTAATATTGTCACCACTTGAAGAAAAGAAGAGTTAGGTCATCGCTTTAATTACAATGTCAGGTGAAAGACAACATAATAATAAGGAATGGAACAGAAAGTACTAAACTAGTCTTTCCCAGATGTAAATATTGAACAATAAAGATCAGAACCACCAGTGTATAGAATTCTTACACTGTGATTAAGATTCTATAATTATTAGCAGATGTCTAACATCACAGACTAAATTATTCTCATACCTTCAAAGCTCTTCTACATTTAGTAATATTTTAAGGATGATACAAGTGGATATTTTGCATATTCAGAGACCTAGTTTTCCAACATTGTGAAAGATGTAAAATCAAATCTGATGGCATCTATCACTATTGAAGTAAAAATTATTTTATTTCCTGTTAGTGATTTGGTCTATGGACATATTAGTATATATTTATGTATTTTTTTT
>NW_004524767.1:2420011-2430335 GCF_000260255.1 Octodon degus | reverse complement strand
TTATCCAGCTGCGTCTGGCTTAGGTCTGGCTGCTGTGCTCAGCTCCTTCCCACTGTGGACCAGGGCTAGGACTGGGTCTGGGCATTCCTGGAACTTGGCAGAAATTACTACTGGGCTGGAGGGGTGGGGGAGGTACGGCCGAGTGGTGGTGGGCAGCCCCAGGGTGTGGGAGAGGGTCTGGCCCACACTGCGCCTGGGCTGGGACTGGTCCCGCAGGTGCAGGGTAGCAGGAAGCTCTCCACACACTCACTGGACCTGGGCTAGGACTGGGTCTGGGGGTTCCTGGAAGTCGGCAGAAATTCCTACTCAGCAGGAGGGGTGGGGAGGTAAGGCGGAGTGGTGGGGTGTGGCCCGAGGGGGCGGAAGAGGGTCCGGCCCACGTTGTGCCTGGCCTGGGACTTGTCCCACCGGCTCAGGTTAGCAGGAAGCTCTCCACACACTCACCGGAACTGGGCTAGGACCGGGTCTATTAATGTATTTTTTTAAAGATGGGCTACACCACAGAAAGTAGCGAATATTTCTTACAAATAAAATAATGACTTTTGCAGCGCACAAGTTTTGAACTCTCATTATATTTAATTAGTCCCATTGCTTTGGATGTTAGGTTAAGGTAATGAAATTATATTTCATGCGAACTGATCTTTCTGTAAGTTGCAAGCTTGTATAATGACAGCAGTCCCCCTTTTACCAATTTTATCTCCAGCTAACTCAGAACAGGTAGTCTTTTTAGTATTGGCAAATTTCCTTGTAGAAACATCAATCAGTTAATTGTCCTTGATAAATCTACTCAGAAACAGTGAGAGAATTTAAATTGAAACTTCCTAAAGAGTTTGAGAAGGGCCTATGAATCATGATCAACTAACAGATGTATTGAAATTTATCGGTCTTGTAGAGCGTTTCTGTCAATTTGGAACCAGTCCAGGGCAGGCCCTTCGCACATAAAATAGAATAAAACAGACATGCACATGGACCCATTTCACTTTTGTCTGTCTCATCACAATGACTTGAAAAATGTATTCAATAAATTGTGTTGACAGATTTATGGCTGCTGAATCCTTCCATTCTTGTCCAGACCTAAAACTGAGTATCTGGCCCAGCCAGTCTTGCTCATGCTCTCTGTGCTCTTCCTAAGAGGCTGTGTTCACAGGGGGAAAACCAGTGAGAAAGAACACGGGGCGTGCTCGACGTGCCCCTTTCTCCTGCGTGTCCCCAGGGTCGCAGTTGTCAACTGCATCACAGGAGACTTCAGAAACGGGGGCTCGAACGAGAGCCGAGTAAAGAGCGTGCCTTGAGAGGCGCAGGAACAGCTCATTCTTGGAGCTGCGCTTCCAAAGCGTCTTTGTTACTTTAGGCCCACTTAAATTGTGACTCTAGAAAAACTGTGGATTTTGTTCCCCTTGCTTTCACATCCTGCTTTGTTTTGCCTTGGTTTTTTCTTGAAAAGAAAGAAATCTTGTCTTATTTACGTGCACAGTAGCTTGATAACCTGTCTCTGCACGTGTGTTTCCCTCTCTGAAACCAGTGTGGGTGAAGCCGAAGCCCGCCCTCCCCTTCAGCTCCTTAAGTCTGACGCTACTCACATCTTCTACTTCTCAAGTGTTAGGCGTCAATTTTATGCAATATCTCATAAAATAAGTTTTATTAACAAAGAAGCATGGTTGGTATTTTGCATTTTTGTTACATTTACACCATCTGTGGGCTAACTGGAATTTAATTTATTATACAGATATATGTTTATATCTCTATATGTATATTTATAACCTTATAAATGCTTATAAATACAAATATATGGTTACAACTATATCCATTTTATTAATGGCATATAACATAATCCTATATAAGGAAAGAGCCATAATAAAGCACTACGTGCAGAGAAGATTTTATAAAGCAACCTAACAAGATCTTCACAATAATCAATATGTATGATTGCTACATAGTACATTGCTCAATCTAGGTAAACTTCATAATTAAAACAGTAGCTTTGATTGGCAGTTTACTCGAATTGTGATGTATCTGTCTCCCGAGTGCTATTAAGGATGCTGACAATGCAAAGTTAACTCCATCTACCTAGACTTTTGTATCAGTTAGAGAGCTGAAATCACTCCTCCGCCTTTTCAATGGAATTTGCATAGAAACTCATTTTTACACAATAACTGTTGAACCATTAAGATTCCACTTTTTATCTTCTTTATCAACAATTCAGTATTTAGACTCACCTTGGTTTTCTGGACACAATAAGCCTTTCCTTGGTTCACTCCTTTATCATTTGCACCTAGAACTTTTACCAAGTGAGTGCTGCTGATATGCTATGGGGTTGTTTAGTAACAAACCCAATTCTACTACCTAGGGGATATTTTTACTTTCTTCAGTTTTTGTGAGTACTGTATCAAAATTCTAAAGTACACTCTGTCCTGTGGATATTAATCTATTCTCTAGGGCCTGGATTGTAGAAGTTACAGTTTTTCTATTACAGAATTTAGGAGCAGAAATAGTGCTACTTACTTTGATATTTCAAGTAAATTTAAATAATGTGAGTCAATCAGGAGGATCACAAGTCCAAGCTGCACAGCGAGACCCTGGGCCGAGTAAATAAATGATATTTTTTTTTAAATCATTTTGAGTCACTGTTTCACATGTGGACCGGAATTTTAATTTCAATAGTTAATGAGCTGCTTCTTTTTTATCCAAGTCTTCAGAGTTTGGTAAAATGGAAGGACTTTTTTAATGTATTTGATCAACCTAATAAACAACACGGGTTTTTTTTTAATGCTTTTATGAATCTTTCCATTAGTCTCAGACTAGGTCTGTGGCTATAAAGTTGGTGATAAGTAGTTAGGTCTTATTTCGAAAACAGATCCAACAGGATTTATTGAAGAATTGTGTGTATCACATGAGATTTAAAATTCACCCATGGGTTTTGGGATTTGGGGACTTGACAAATAGAAAAATAGAACTGACAGCCTTGGAAGTGCAGTAGAGCCTGGCAAGAAAAGGGGTAGATAAATGATGAATAACTTGGTTTTGGACAGGTAGAAATCATCATGCCCGTTAGGTGCAGCTCAGGAGAGAGTTCTGGGAGGGAACTGTGAGCCAGAGCGGTGGGGGCCTTGGCCACATGGGTGGGTTTTAAACTGCAAAGTGCGGTACAGGGTTACAGGATAAATCCTGAGGAGACTTGACTGATCTTATCAGATACAAAAGTTACATTTCTTGACATATAGGTCTTGCTTTATCTTGGTCTTAACCATCCAGCAGAAAATATAAAAATGAAGTATAAAAAGTAAATCCATATTAATATGTTGAGCTATAAAATGCTCAAGTCAACAACTTCTGTGGATAACCCACTACTATTGTGGATTGCTGGACTGTATTGGATTATTTTGCTGAATTCAAACACCTATAGTATTTAGATGCCGATAGAATACCCATCTCTGACAGGACTAAACAAAAAAAGGGGATACAAAGGAAAGATCATTTTGTATTTCTATATAAAGAATAGTTGGGATAGATATACAGCTGCTTCTGCTTAGTTCAATGAGAAGAAAGATTTGTAGTAATAGTGTTTGGACAGGATATCCTGTCTGCTTCTTGTACTATGGATAACCACTAAGAAGATAACAATGTACAATGTATTAGTTATTGACAATGTCCTATTAATCAGCTTTGAAACTGTCTCATTTATATTTGTTTTTCAAAACAAAATAAAATAAAATAAACACCATTAAGACTAGGTGACACACCAGAGAAGATAAGGAGAAAAGAGAAGCCCATGAAGGGACAATTACCCAGCCAATGCTCAGCCCCTACAGGCTTAGCAGGAGGGGCAAGCTGAAGAGGAAACTGACTAGGAGCAGCAGGTGGTGAACAGAAAGGAAAAGAATGCCGGGCTTCAACTGCAGGAAGTGTGTCTGGGAGGGCTAGGCAATTAGCAGCATCAGAGGGGGCTGAGTGACAATGAAGACGAGGCCAGAGCAGCTAGGTGGGTTATCCATGTCCCAGAAGGTAATGGAAGATGAGCCTAACTTATTACGTGTTCTCTTTTAACTTTGTGCTTAGTTTTCTTAAAATACAAATTTTAATTGTGATTTAAAGTTTGGGCTGGGGAGATAGCTTGGTGGTCTAAACGCTTGCCTGACAAGTGCAAGGACATAGCTTTGATTTCTGGAGTGCATGCCATGTCAGCCCAGAAACCAGGTGTGGTGGTACCTACCTGTGATGCCAGCGCTGGGGAGGCTGACACAGGAGGATCACTACCGGTGTGAGCTGCACAGTGAAAACCTGTTTCAACAAGACAAAAATTAAAATAAAAATTTGTACAATACAAATCAGTTGTATGTACCAGCCTATCAAACAAAACTAAAATATAAATACATAGATAAATTCTAAACAAATTTTCCAGTGAGTTTTAGTGTGGTGGTTACACAGGTGGCAGCAAGGTGCAGGTGCTGATCCACAAGAACCAGGTATTTTGACAGCCATCCCTGGCCTCTCACTAAAAAAGTGTTTTTCTGCCCTCTACTTCTCAATATAGATAGAAGTGATGCATTTCTTTGATTGCCGGTATCACTGCTTTGAAGGTGACAGATACTTGTTTTGTGAAGATAAAATTAATTTTGGATAAATAATGAAGTGTATTTGTGTCTTCTTATTAATACGCTGCTAGTGCAACTTGATAATATTTTGAATTAAATTAAGATTTGAGAGTTATCTTAAAGTGTTTAATCTCTTAAGTGATAATTGTTCAGTAGCATAATGCTTAATAAATAATAGATATTCTTATATATAACTATTTGACTCCAATGAACATGTGTTAAAAGAATGCTTTGATGGTAATTCAAAATTTCCGTGAAAGAAGAGGTTTCTACAACTGTTTAGTTAAATAAAATAACAGTGACAAGTTGAAAATATATTTCAAGATATAAATGAGTCTGATTAGAATTAGAATTCATGTATTTGGATGTTAATGATAACTGGCATTTTTAGTGTTTTCATTGTCTCCAGTTGTACAACTGCTTGTGTTCTTATGCAAAATGTTTTTGACAGCTGTTAATAAAATATGCCCATTTTTTGAGTGATTTATTATTTTACTTTTCCATTTTGCGCTTTATTTTTTTAAGTATTTAAGTCTCACTAAGCAGCTTGTACTGGTAGTGATCCTCCCATTTTCAGCCTCCCCATCACTGGGATTACAGGTATGTGCTACCACACCCGGGCTTGGTGGCCACTTAATACACCCGGGGGCAGGGCTGGCATGGCGTGTGGCACCAGGGATGGAATCCGGGTCCCTGCACTTGCCTAAGCAGGCACTTAGTCCTGTGAGCTATCTCACTGGCCTTAGTGCTTCATTTAATTAGAGGTGAGGCACATGAATTCTGGTACACAGTTTCTTCCTGTCATTTGTACAACATGATAATTTAAGTTAGGGCCAGAAAACCTGTGTTTGTGCCTAGCACCTGTGGGGGACTGTCCACATACCTTTAGTCCCTGCATTTCTCCAGCTTCCCTCATCTGTCAGAAGAGGTGCTCAGGCACATCCAACAGTAAATAGTGGTGTAATGAGAAAATCCATGTGCACTCCATGTTACAAGGGTAAGTATTGAAGGCTATGATCTATTTTGTAATCAGAAAATGGATTAGTTCTTCTGCTGTCTGACACCACTGGCAAATCAGCGTCATTGGCAGGATGAGAGTTGAAAGCCAGTGTTGGATAGTGGTACACATGTGTCAGCTGAAACTACCAAGGTTGTTAGTTTCATTAAATATTATACTAGTCATTGTTATTTCTCAACATATGTACTATCACATTTTCAGTAGAAAGTTGACAGTTTATATAGAGAAGGCAGATCAGGAATTCAGATTATCTGGATCACCATGATAGAACCTCACTGTACTATAGTTGACAGATCCTGACAACTTAAATGAAAAGTGAATATGCCCCTGGACCATTCTGATGTCTGGCCTTAATGGAAATCTTTGGGATGATGGACTTGAATCTTTATTTTGCATACAGATGTTTGACTTTGAGCTGGCATAACCACTGTCATGATTACAATCTCCCAAGATATCCTCAGAATTAGCTACATGTAAACATTTACTGAAGTCAACATCTTATTAATATTATCAATCATTTTTAAATTACTTTGACAGGATCTAAATCCATTCAACTCCTAAATTAAGCTCTTTTAGATCCACAGTAAGCATGTATATTTCAAGCAAGTAGCTTAGCCCCAAATCCTGTGTAAAGAATACTTTCACATCACAGCTCTACCTGTGCGATGTGTTTCTCCCAATTATTGCTGTTCTACTCTGGAAATTCTGACAAACTATACAAACACAGGAATTAGCATGCCATGTCATTTCCAATGATATCTCATGCACTCCATTATCTTTCTAAATTCATTTTTAATTTGCCCATTACTTATGTGTAGGAATACAGTCTACAAACATGGTGTAAAATTGAGGTTTTCTCTCCTCTTTAAGTAATGACTGAGTTATATTCAATGTTCATGCTCTAAACTCAAAGGTTTAATAAGCTGATGTTAAACCAGTTTCATAGTTCATTATGAAGTGGAACCTTTTAAATATTAAACTGAGAGAAATGTACAAATTTAGTATTAAAATGAGATCCTGACAGAAGACATATTGGATGCTATCATAACTCAATTTTTATTTTAAAAAGAAGATAATGAATCAGCTAAGGCTTGTACATATTAAATACAAATTCCTTAAATAACTAAGACCCTAAATTGTCCTTCTGGAAAAGCCTTCGGAATCTACCTAAAGATCCTTTGTAGCTGGCTTTTCAACAAAAGGAGTGCACAGAAATCAACTGTTGCAGCCAATGACCCGCCTTCTTCTTAGAACACGTTTGCAGTGCATTATGGTTCTCTTCCACGTGGAGAGTTGGTTCCTGCGCTTGCCACAGCTTCATTTCTTTTCAACCCCTTTCCTGATCCTCCATCCATTCGAGAAAGCTCTTTTATCTCTGCTTCCTGCTATCATTTACTTTTTCTCTCTATATATGTACATTATGTTTCTCTCTCTCTCTCTCTCTCTCTCTCTCTCTCTCTCTCTCTCTCTCTCTCTCTGTATTTGGTACAGGGTCTCAATATGCAAATCGGACTCCTGGTGATCCTCCTGTTCTTGGCCTCCCCGGTTCTGGGATTATAGGCATGCACTACCATGCCTGGACTCTGTTGCTGGCTCAGCACACCCTGGGTGGGGGGCCTGCATGGCATGCAGGGACGGGGACCGAACCCTGGTTCCTGTGCTTGTCATGGCAATGTGTTTCTTTTGTGAGAAGCCATGTGATATTTAACCTTGTGCAACTGATTTCACTTAAAATTGTGGTCTTTTGTGTCATAATTAATAATCTTTCATGCAGAAAATGATAACTCCCCTAAGCCCTTGCCTGGCAAGCGCAAGGATCTGGGTTCCATCCCTGGCACCACACACCCTGCTTGCCCCAGAATTCCTGGTGCACTGTGTGGGCCACCAAGACTGGGCATGGTGGTACACACCTATAATCCCAGCTCTGGGGAGGTTGAGATAGAAGGACCACCATGAGTTCGATCTGCATAGTGAGACCTTGTACCAAATAAATAAATAAATAAATTTTAAATAAGAAAATGATAACTCCCTAACACCAACATGCAACTCATGAACAGGTGTGATGCCCAGTGATATCTCTGCCATGCAACCCTAAGACTAACTTCTCTCACATTTAATCAACATGCAATTCCTGCCCACTCCTATACACCCCATTGCCACTGCCTGACCAGAGTCAGACTTGAGTGCACCACTGCAGGTCTGCTTCTCAGCTTGCCCCGAGCGGTACAGCTCTTCCTTTTGGCCAAACAGCAGTGCCATGGTATCAGCCTCTCTGTGTGTCATGAGGTGAGCCTCTCCTCTGTAACAGAAGTAGCAAACTTCAAGCAAATTCTGCTCAGTTTGTCTCTGCTTGTAAGCTAAAGATGGCTTTTGCATTTTTAATTGATTGAAAAAAATCAGGAGGAATACAGCTCTGTAAAGTGTCAAACTTATGCAGAATTTAAACTCCATAGAAGGAAATAGTTTCATGTGAACATATTCCTACTCACTCAGCCACTACCTATGACTCTGGCTGCTATGACTGCATCTATCTGCAGTAGGTGTGTTAAAGCGTGCATCCACAAAGCCTGCAGCATTTTCTGTTTTTGCAGTAGTGGGGATTCTATCAAGGGCTTTCTCACTAACTTAAATCACCAAATCTTTTGATTCTTTATTAATTTAATTTTTGTGGTACCAGAGATCAAACTCAGGACCTTGCACCTACAAGGCAGGCACTTATGCTACTGAACTATATCCCTGGCCCTTTTATTTATTTTGAGACAGCATCTACTATGTTATTAAGTTGCACAAACTGGTCTTGTACTTGAGATCCTCCTGCCTCAACCTACCAAAGCACTGGGATTACAGGCATTTACCAGTGCCTGGCTCTGTTTCTTCCTTTAGACTTAAACTCCCAACTCCAGATCTGGCATGTGCTTCAGATGCCATAAGCTGCAACATGAGATGGGTCTGAGGATTGGTCACCAGTTAGGTCTTCTACGGGTTTTTTAAGTGCTCTTGCGCAGTAGTCACGTCTCCAGTTCAGGAACTTTCCACTTCATGTGTTCCAGGCGACTGCATCATGTTTTATTCTCTGCTATCCATGACAGCGTCTTTCCCTGACAATGTGTTGTATCATGTATTTCAGGGAGCTTCACTTTCCTGGGATGTTTAAAAGTGTTGAGGAAAGGACCATATTCAAATAAGTGTTAAAAGTTCTTCCCTACACAAATGTGAACAGTTTCTCTTCTGAATGAGTTCTTTGTCAACAGCATTAATATGCCAAATTGCTCAAATACTTTTGACTGTCAAATTTCTTTTCACATGGAGCACATTATGGGACTGTGCTATTCTCCAGGTTGTCATAATTTTTCAGGAATGCAAAATTTTAAACATCAAGTTAATTAGTCTTACATCAAAAACTAAGTTGCTTTTGTATTTTTAGTCATGCTATAAAATAGTGTTCACCTCTATTTTCTCTGATATATCCAGGTTTAAATGTATTTTTTCAGGAACTAACACATAAATAGCTCACAATTTATGCCAAGTATTATTCTTTGCTTTTTAAATGATACCCCTTTTAACTCTATGGCAACCTGTGACCTATGTAAATCCATATTTTATAGATGAGAAACTTGATGCACCAAGGACTAAGGCAGTTGTTCTCCAGGCCCTTCTGTTGGTCATGGCGATAGAACCCCAGGGCAGAGCCTGCTTCCAGAGTTCGTGCTCTCAGGCTACGCATGAGCTGGCTCTCTTGGCCCCATGCCAAATGGTGCAAAATTTCTTTAAAATGAAAATGTACTTAGCTGTAATGATTTTTTCTGGATGGGAGAAACTTTTAATCAGAGCATCTAAGCTAATTGAGGTGGTGCCTGCTTCTAACCCCAGCACTTGTGGGGTGAGGTAGGAGCATCACTCTATGTTCATGGCCAGCCTGTGTGAAAAGGGAGACCTTATCTCAAAATAAAATTAAGGAATATAATATATTGTACACATGATTTCCAAAATGAAGGAAACCATAGTCTTAAATAATACTTTTATGAAAATAAGAGTAATAATACAAGAGAGACAGAAACAGATAGAGAAAATGAGAGAGAGGAGGGGGAAAGAGAGAGAGAAAGAGAGAGAGAGAGAAGAAAGTAAGAGAGACAGAGACAGAGAGAAGAAGGGGGAGGGAGAGGGAGAGAGGAAGAAAGAGATAGAGTAAGGGAGACACACTGTGGTCAAGAACTTTGTGTGACTATAGGGCGAGTAGACTTAAACCTGTAGTACCTCCAACCACCACTAAGTTTCACAAGTACAGTTCTATTGTAATCATTTGACAGATTCTTTTCAATAAACCAAGAGGAAAATGCTGTGCAGTATAAGGTAGCTAAGAACTACAATTTCTGTCACTCCTCTCCCATCATGCTGATCACCTTGGTGATCACATAGTACAAAGATGAAGCTCCAAGTTGCAGAAAAGCTTCCAGATCTTCAAGAGACTACAGTTGATTCCAAAATACAACTTGAAGAACCAAGTTGCCATAATTTCTGGAGATTTATATTGTAAATTATTGCTATTTCATGGTTGGCAATTTTATAAGGAGATTCAGTAGCTTGGAGTTCAGGAAAACAAATATCATTCCATGTAGGAGTCACTGTCAGGTCCTTGTCTCAGTTCAAAAGGCCAATATTTGTAATCCCAAAGTTACATTATTGGAATCCCATCAAGTTGATTCCAATCTGCCAC
>NW_004524767.1:2415058-2418731 GCF_000260255.1 Octodon degus | reverse complement strand
GTGACTAATGGAAATTTATTTTTTCTCTGTGCCAGAGGCTATGAGGTCCAGATGGGCGGCAGCAAGGTCATTTTCTGGTGAACCCTGTCTTCGTCGGTTGCATATGACTTCTCACATAAGCTTCCCTAATCTTCTCATGACACTAGTGCTATGGAGCGAGGTCCCATCTTTATGACTTTGCTCTTTTTTTGTATTTAGGACAGGGTCTACAGGGTGTTCAGGGTCCCACTGTGTAGATCAGATTCATAGTGATCCGCCTGTTTGCAACCTCCCAAGTGGTGGGATTACAGAGGCAAGCCACCACGCCCGGTCTCAATTGCTGGCTCAGAATGCCCTGGGGGAGGGGCCAGCACGGCAGGCCAGGGGTTCAAACTACTGGCCCCTGAGTCTAACTAAACAGATGCTTTAATTCTCTGAGCTATCTGGCCAGCCCTTTTTGTGACGTTACTTAAATATAGTTACCTCCTTCAATGACTATGTCCACAGAGAGTCACATTAAAGTTAAGGTTCAGCATAGGATATGTGTGCAGGAAACAACTGAGTCTATAGCATTGAAATAAATATATGGATATATATAACTAGTATATATATTATGTATTATATATAATTATATGTTTATGGCTGACCAGATAGCTCAATGGATTAAAGCACCTGCTTAGACAGATACAGGGACCAGGGTTTGATCCCCAACAAGCAGGGCCAACTGCCCCCAAGGTGTGCTGAGACAGCAATTGAGACTGGGCATGCTGATGTGTGCCTGTAATCCTAGTGCTTGGGAGGCTAAAAACAGGTAGATCACTAACTACGAGTTCCATCGTGTAGTGAGACCCCGTAGACCCTGTACTAAATACATTAAAAAAACAAACTAAAAAAACTATATGTTTATATGCTTTAAGCATAAATTATATATACATTATAGATATTCAGTTATGAAATTGGTGAACTGTTCTGAATTTTTAAATCACAGATATTAACATCTAATGTTATAAAGGACAATGAGACAATCTTTAGTATCAATATTATATAACTTACTTTCAGTTTATTTTAGGATAAATTGCTACTAGAAAGACTAAAGATATTTCATATTAATGGTATGTTTTTCCTCTTGAAGAATTTATAAGCCTTTGGGCAGCCAAATAGCTTAGCAGACTAAAGTGCCTGCTTAGGCAGAGCACAGCCGCCAGGGTTCAACCTCTGGCATGCTGTGCCAGCCCCACCCAAGGGCACACTGAAACTATAATCCCAGCGCTTGGGAGACTGCCAACAGGAGAATCACTACGAGTCAGATCTGTGTAGTGAGACCCTGTAAGCCCTGTCCTGAATACAGGAGAAAAAAATTTATAAGCCTTTGTTTTCCTTTAGATAATGAAAATAAAATTATTTCCTACAATAGTTACTCATAAGACAGAAATTATAAGTAGTTCTTGAAGTAATGTACATGCCAAATACAGTAAAGATTTTATTCTACTTATACTTCAGATTAAGTTAAATACTAGTTTAAATTCAAATCACATAAACCATATAGACCATGTATCTTCCCTAAGCAATAGGATAAAGAGTTTAAAACTCTTTAAAAATGTAATAGTTCCAAACAGCTTGATAGAAGCATGCATGAAAAATCCACGGCTACATTTGTGCACTGCAAACTTTCAAGAAGCAGAATTGGCTCATTATTGACATCTTCTGCATGCTCTGTGGAAGGCAGGGTCCATGGGCACCATGGGCCAGTGCAAGGGTACCTCCATCCTGGGACTGCAGAAGGCGCCAACATCTGTCCGTCTGGAATTCTGGCGAGGCAGGATGGATAGAGTAGTGTCCACAAGGTCCTGTGAGCAGCAGAAGTGCTTGGGGAGGGGTCCTCAGTGGTGAGGTCTGCGTTGCTTCATTCCAGGCAGGTCCAGCAGCCATGCCACTGTGTGCCACAACTGCAGTGCTGCTTTTTTCTCATAGCTGAACTTGAACTTAGGCAGGGAGTGGATAACTGATCAAAGGAACACGAGGACCGTGGACTCCTATGCCAGGGAATTCACGCATCTCAAGTGTGCCTCTGCTCTTCTTCTCCCCACAGATTTTAACAAGGGTACTGGAGTCCCAGGATGGAGGTATCAATTCAAAGAATCATCCCAGGAGATTAGATAACTTGGTTACATCTTGCTGATACCTATAACCTATCCCCACTCTTTTCACCTGAGTTTATCTACAAAGGATTTTACATGTTAAAAACAATTAATACCTGACAGGAATGCTTAGCCCCATCAGAAAGTTGTGAAGCAGAAGCCCAGGCATGTTGATCCTTGCCTCTGTGCTCTTTGCACTAAAATAAGTGACCTTTGCTTGGGAAGTACAGTGTTATCAACAGCAAGAAGGCTTAGATGTTCTATTTTTTATGTACCCCACATAATGTGCAATTCAACAAGACAAAGAGAGACTTCAAATGATAAACATGACAACTGTTCACCTTCGGCTCACATGTACTGAGCTTTGCAGGCTGGGTGTAAGACTCTCTGCTGCTCAATTTTGACAGACCTCAGTGAGATTCCTGGATTCTTTACCAAATACACTACTTTATAATTTAATAACATCTCTTGCTGCAAAGTCTGCCATGAAATAAAGACAAAAAACAACTGAATAGCAGCTCTACTGGCTTCCCACCAATCACTAAAATACAAGACCAAGAAGCTGATATGGAGGTGTCTGAGATTTTTCAATGCTAAACTCAGATTCCCTACTTTTATAAAGGCATCCTTACCATCTCTGAAATTAACATTAGTGGTTATTAATCAGTGCATACTAGGACTTAGGGAATGTATTCTACCCTGTGTGAGGGCTTAAGAGGTTCATGGTAATATATACAAAGCCAGGATACCCTATAGAAACATACAGTGTTAGAAAGGAATTTGCAGAAGTCAATTGTTTTCTTGGAAATCATTGATAGCTAAATCTATGGATAACAGATGTGAACCATTTTGTTTCACCAAATCAACAAGTGTAAATGTAAGCATAATGAAATGAAATAGCATAGTGTTGGAATTTTATGAATTGCTTTAAATTTTCATTTTGAAACATTCTTTGCATGTATGCATAGAAGACATTTTTTAAAAATAAACTTTTGGGGTCTGAAGATACAGCTCAGTGGCAGCATTACCTGCCTGACAAGAAAAAGTCTTGAGTTTGATTCCTAGTATCAGTGAAATAAAATAAAATAAACTTGTGGCTTACAGAAGTAAAAAGAGAGGGTACAAACTATAAAGCAAATCTGCAAGTTAAGCATTGTTTAGTAGCTCAGCAGGAGTATTGTAGAGTTAAATGCTAATTAAAACTAATGCTAATTAAAGCAAGAGAAGTTTAGGTGATTTAGGTTAATAAATATGAGCATACCCAGGAAATAATGAATAAATAAAGAATTGGAATCCCTTACTTTATCCATAAGGAGAAAAGGACTAAATGACTTTTCCATTATACGAAGGATAATTCAAGCCACACCTTCAAAAATCTTAAATCCTTTTAGTTGACATGTACTTTTAGTCTGAAATTTAAAGTCTGCTAACTATGTAAGCAAACCAAATATTTTAGGCAAATCTCTAGCAATATTTAATACAGTATGGAGTTGGCTACAAAATGTTTTGGAAGTAAAAATTGTGTTTACAGAGGCTAGGGAGATGGCTCTGTAGAA
>NW_004524767.1:2410462-2414803 GCF_000260255.1 Octodon degus | reverse complement strand
CTATTCAAAGAATAGGTATATAATCCAGTAGGTATGTATTCAAGTTCTATCCAAGCAGAAAAATAATAAAATATGTTTGGTACAGGGGCACATTTTCTTATACCTAATAGAAGACACACAAAGATACAGTCTCTTAATTATTAGTGCATCAGTTGTTTTTGTCTCTTAACCTTAAAACAATGGCAGATCATAGGCAATGAAGAGGTTAAATAACCTTGGGAAGAACTAAGATGATTAGAAAAGTGAAGAAAAATGAACTAGTCTTGGCCTTTGTTGATTCTACTGAATTGCTAATCTGGAAATATATTCTATCTTTGGGATCTTTAAGTGAGAAAATAAATTTCTTTGGTGTTTTGGCTATTTTAAAGTAAGCTTTCCTTATTAATATATCTTAGTATTATTAGCCAGATTAATAGAACATAAGAATTCTAGAATGGGATTTATTCGAAAGAATTCACTCCCTCTATTGCTGAGAAGTTCCATGACTTGCAAGCCGGATACATGGGAAAGCCGGTGGTATAAATTTCAGTAGGAGTCCAAAGGCAGGGAGCCAGAAGCACACTGAGATAACGCTGTCCACCGGGAGAAGAAGCCAAGGAGGCTCACTGCCTCGCTTCCAGAGAGCGAGTCTGCCTCCTGACTGACCTGAGCGTCAGCGGATGGAAGACAGCCTCCCATGCTGGACATCCGCTTTACTCGGTGACCAGTGAGAACGCTGATTTCTTGCACAGCCTCACAGACACATCTGGTTATACTAATGGCTCAAAAGATAGGCAGGAGTCTTGGTGATGCCTGTCAGGTTTATATATCAAATTAATCATCACAACTTTAAAGCACTGTGGTGTACACACACCTTTTAAATGTAAGGCTGTAACTACTAATTTTTTACTTATAGAAACAATTTGAAAAAATACCTAAATTGTAAAAAGTGTTGACCCTCACCACTACTACAGTTCAAAAGGATGAGGTAGAACATTTAGTTCTTTATCCCACCGCCTTTGGGCAGTCAGTCAGAGGAAGCCCTTTCTCTTCTCCTTGGATGTCCTCTGCCATCTAGTCTGTCAGGAGCTTTGGGTTGGGGGAGGGTAGTTTCGCTGCCTGTTTTTAAATCCTTTTATTGACTCTGGCTATCTCCACACTTCAGACTATTTTCCATACATTTCAATAGGTCCCTGCACCTCCTATCTACTGCTGTCCTTGCAGATCAATCAGCTTTGTGCAAGAGAACAAAAGCTTTCCTCACATCTAGATAATCAGCAGTATGTAGTCTATGTTAATACTTCATTAATGTGGAAAAAATTCATAAGTACATTCAACTGAGCTTCCCTTGATTATATTGTAGTAGTTAAATTTAAAAATATGTTCCCTCATCATGAAAAAAGTGCTTCCTTAATTTAATCAGTCTTCAGGAATTGATGACCTGTCTGAAAGGGGGGATGTCTCTCACAAGGGCACGGCTTCCCAGGAGATCTCAGGGTACTCTGTGAAATAGATCGCATCATTCTACTGTTTGCCTTTTCAATTTCCTCACAGTACATAATAAAGGTGGTATTGTTTGGGAAGATGTAAGACATGAGAAAGTATTTGAAATGTTTTGTCCTTTTAGGATAATGGCAGTGTAACTTTGTATGCGCCCAAGCTCTCAAACAAGAAATTAGAAAATGAGGACTATTAGAGGCTTCGTTCATATCATACTGGAAATGAATATGACTTATATTTTAGTCTATAGCTTTTATTTATCTGGAGTTGAGAAAATCCAGTCCAGGTCATTCTCCACTTTCATTTGTTCAATGCCTGTAAGCCTTGCATCTGAGGATCGAGGATAAAAATATTTGGGAAAATATTGTCTCTTATTTATGTTTAGAGACTTCTTGCACTATTTGCTAAACAACAGTACATTCACCCTATTCACAAAGCACTTATGTTGAATTCAGTGTTATAAGTGATCTAGAGTCAATTTAGTGTATGCCAAAAAATGCATGTAGGTTATAAACATATATTATTATCATGTTAATAAGAAACTTGAGCATACACAAATTTTGACATTAGACTTTGAAGTGGTAGTCCTGGAAACTATCTCCAATGGACATATAAAATGAGCTTCTCCTGTCTGTTTTCCAGTCTGTCTATCATCTCTTTTCTGTGTAGCTGTCTGTATCTTATTTATTTATTTATTTGCAGAACTGGGGATTGAACTCAGACCCTTGCGCTTGCCAGGCAAGCACTTATTCTACTGAGCCATCTCCCTGGTCCCTATATTCTACCTTTTAATAGAGCTATTTCAAGCTGGAGAGTTTATTTTTTCTCAGAGTACAAATGGCTAAAGCACACATGGGAAGTATTTAGCACCTCTGGCTATTAGAGAAATGCAAATCAAAGTAAGACTAAAATATCTTCATACTCTAGAAGGAATGATCATCCTTAAGCACTCTAAGAATAAGAGGTAACAAGGTTGTGCTGAGAAAAATAATCTTGCATTGTTAGTGGCAATGGAAACTATTGAAATCATTGTAGAAATTGATACAGAGATGTTTGAGAAAATGGAGATTCCATTTGATTCAATTATGAGTCTTCTGGGTGTTTTTCTAAATAATATTACAGTATATATGTGTACTCATTTTTAACAGCCTGATTCTGAATAGCTAAATCTTTTTTTTTAATTTTTAAAATTCTATATTTATTTATTTATTTATATATTTGGTACAGAGTCACTACGCAGCTCAGACTCTCAGTGATCCTCCTATCTTAGCCTCCCCAGCACTGGGATTACAGGCATATGCCACCATCCCAGGTTTTGGTGGCCAGCATGGCCTTCTCGAGGTTCCAGGTCTGCCACTGAATGTGTTACTGGGGATTGAACACAAATCCTTGTTGTTGCCAGGCAGGCACTTAGACCACTAAGTTCTTTCCCCAATCCTAAATAGCTGAATCTTAAAAACAGCCTGTTTTCATCGAATGGATAATAAAAATGTGGTCTATAGCACAAAAGATTACTCTTCAATCATTAAAAAGGCTAAGCCTGTGCCATTTGTAATAAAACAGAAATACTTCAAGACCACAATGTTAAGTAAATTAAATTAAAGACAGAAATTTAAATATCATCATGTTTTTGCTATATGAGAAACTCAAAGTGTGAACACTTCAGAGAGAAAAATGAAGGCAGATGATACAAAGTAGAGAGACACACTTTATGGAGATGGGAGGAGATCTGAAGGTGGGGTTAGGGAAGGGAGGAGAGAAGGAAGAGAAGCAGAAATAGCTGCAGTGTTGTAAGTACATGAGGTACTTCTCCAGGATGAATGTAGTTACCACCCATTGCAAACACGTAATAATAAAACAAGGAGTCATTGACAAAATATTTGGTTCAAGCCACAAACAAATTTGTATTATTCAAAATATTTTAGAGAAGACACATTTTTAAATTTCTTCATCTTTTTTTTTATTTTTTTTTATTTTTGCAGAACCGGGGATTGAACTCAGGTCCTTGTGCTTGCCAGGGAAGCGCTTATTCCACTGAGCCATCTCCCCAGCCCCTAAATTTCTTCTTTTTTTAGTGCTATATAGACTCAATCATGTCCTCTCCAAATTCCTGTGCTGTCAGCTGCACTTCAGTTAGCTAGACAAGGCTTTTCTGGAGGTGAGTGGTGCTCAGCGAGGCCATACTGGGAAGAAGCCCACAGCCTGAAAGGACTTCTATCCTCATTGGAAGAGAAAGAAACACCAGTGCTGTACACACCTGGAGCACCCCACGGTGCCAGTGAGGACAAGACAAGTGGGGAGGACGGATTCACCCACCACAGGAGCAGGTCCCATAGGGGGTAGGCCAGCAGGCTTCTCTGTGGTAGAAGTCCGGGGCTATGAACACTAGAGGAAGCCATTTCTGTTTCTTACAGCCATTCATTGCATCACTTTGGGTAATGGTAGCAAAACTTTAAAAGAACTTTAAAAATCTAGTGTTTAGGCTGGGGAGATAGCTTGGCAGTCTAACCACCTGCCTTTCAAGCAGACAGACTCAAGTTGGATTCTCGATACCACCTACCATGCCAGCCCAGTACCTTGGGAGTGCTATGCAGGCCACTGAAGCTGGGTGCGGTGCTGCACACTTGCAATCCCAGAGCTGGGGGGCTGAGACAGAAGGATCATTACAAGTCTGAGCTGTGTAGTGGGACCCTGAACCAAATGGAAGGAAGGAAGGAAGGAAGGAAGGAAGGAAGGAAGGAAGGAAGAAAGAAAGAAAGGAAGATTTAAAAAATTGAGCATTTGTTTCATCAACTAACAAGTATTCTGGCATATTGTTTTGATAACAGTTTCCGTGTGTGTGTGTGTGTGTGTGTGTGTGTG
>NW_004524767.1:2407689-2409151 GCF_000260255.1 Octodon degus | reverse complement strand
TTTGATTACTAAGTCAGACTCATTAGTGCTGTCCTATTCCAATAGACTGAATAAGATAAAACAGTTAGAAAGATGCAGTTAAGGCCCTTTCTTGCTTTTGCTATTTTGTGGGCCCCGTGAGCTACTTCTCCTCTACAACGCCCCTCTGCCTTGGATTCAGCCGACTATGTACAGAAACCTCTGCAAACTGTGAGCTAAGTAAACCTTTCTTCCTTTATCATTGAATATTGAGTTTTGTTTTGTTTTGTTTTGTTTTGAGAAATGAGAGCAAAATAAGATGAGGAATGAGTTTCATAAATGTTGTAATTAGTTTCTTGCTACTGAGGAAAAAAGCCTGACACCCAACATTAAAGAAAGAGAGGTTATTTTAGTTTGCAGTTTCTAGAAGTTTCAGCTTGTAGTGAGCTGTCCCCAAGGCAGGGTGACATGACTTAGGGGCTTCATGGAGGAGAAGCAGTCCTTAGAGGGGCAGGAAGAAATTAGCATCATTTACTGTGCTTTCCCTTCCATTTCACCAGTTATGAGCCTGTTGGTCGGTGTCACTCCCACCCAGGGTGGGTCTTACATCTTTAGTAACTTTATTGTTTCCTTCCGAATTAAATTAAGCCAATCAAAGGACTAATTCAATGTGAAAACCCAAGGTCCTGTCATTTCTGAAAGCCCCACACCTGAGTCTTTGAGGCCTCAGGGAACAATAGATATGTGGAGAGTGTGCTTTTTATAGTGATGGAAACAGCAGGTGATCTGAACAAAGAAGGGAAGCTGGGCAGGGCTGTAGAATGTTCTGTCACAGGAGCAGGGTTAACAAGAGGGAGATAGACTGATAGGCCAGTAAGAGACACACTGAAGCCTAAATGATTTTATGCCATGGGCAAGTGGTGATCCAGTAAATTCTTTGGATATCTGTTGTAGTAAAATGAGGACCTTTTATAAGTTCTTGAAGAGAAAGAAGTGACAAGTCAATATACATTTTATGAAGGTTATTGTGATTATTATTACAACTAGAATAAGAGGAAAAGGAAAATTCTGAACTAGAAAGAACAACTGAAACATTTTTACAATGGTTTAAGGAACACAAGTTGGTGGCCTATCTGCCTATACTAAGATGCTACCATATTTGGTCACTGAGAATGTTTTCATATGTGTACAAATGACATTGGTTCACAACGTCTTATTACATTATTACTTTTATCACAGAAAATTCTGTAGGATTTTCAGTGACAACTTAATTTTCTTTGCCAATCTATTTTCACACAATATATTAATAGGACACTTTATTTGCACCTAACTCAGTTTATTTTTTGTGTTATTACTGAGCCACTGATCTCCCTATTGTAACCATAAAAGACCTAGATCAATAAGCTGGACTTGGACTGTCCCTTGGGATCACTCTGGGAGGTCCTCGCAGAATCCCCCAATTCAGGTCGTCACTGCTCACCTAACACTACTTAGAAGCAATCTA
>NW_004524767.1:2393022-2393535 GCF_000260255.1 Octodon degus | reverse complement strand
AAGGCTATTTACTCATTCATAAAGCTTATATGAAAACATAAAAATATATTTTGGATAAAATTTGTGACATTGGAGCTTTACTTTTTTGTTTTTAGTTATACTTGTAAGAATAGCAGACTTCTAAAGATCCAGATTTTATTTTACTTTATTATTAATTTTATTGAGAAACAGATAGCAATGAGACAGTTTCAAAACTGATTAATAGGACAGTTTCAATAATTAATACACTGCATAATGTTATCTTCTTAGTGGGTATTCACAGTACAAGATGCAGACATGATATCTTGTCCAAATACTATTAGTACAAATCTTTCTTCTCATTGAATTAAGAGAAAGTAGCTGTATATCTAACTATTTTGTATATACAGATACAAAATGGACCTTCCTTTGTATCCCCTTTTATCGTTTAGTTTTGTTGGGGATTGGTATTTCATTGTCATTTAAATACTGTAGGTACATGAATTCAGCAAAATATTCCAATAGAGTCCAGTAGTCCATAATACTAGTGAATTA
>NW_004524767.1:2384204-2390987 GCF_000260255.1 Octodon degus | reverse complement strand
CAAGAAATTGATTATTTTAGATGATTAATGGAGGTATTGATTGACATACATTATAAAAATGTAATTTTATTTATTTGCTTATTTATTTATTTGGTATAGGGTCTTGCTATGCAGCTCAGACTCATAGTGATTCTCTTGTCTCAACCCTCCCTAGTGCTGAGATTACAGGCATGTGCCACCATGCTGGGTTTTTGTGGCCGGCATGGCACATCTGGGGTTCTGGTGTTGGTGTGGTATGCGGTCAGGGATTGAACCCAGGTCCTTGTGCTTGCCAGGTAGGCAATTAGACTGCTGAACTATCTCTCCAACCTCACATTATTAAAAATTTAGGTAACTGAAGTACATCTTTTCTTTTAACAATGCACAGGCTTTATTTTATAACTATATATTTCTGGGAGAAATAACGACGATGAACATTGCCTTATTTATCTTAATCTTGGAGGAAATATTTGGCCAAATGGATGATATAAAGACTTTTAAAAATATTATTGATAGACCTGATTATTAATGATATAAATTCTGAACTACAGAAAAGCAATAAATTAGTGAATAAATAAGAAAGAAGGTCAAATTATAAAATATTGAAACTAAACATCTTTTGAAGAAAACCTACTTAATGAACCATTAATATCCATATATACAGGAATACAGTAAAACATACAATATTATAAATGAGAAATATTAAGTTCTGCATAAAATGTAAAGGTATATGTGCTAAATTTGTGGAGAATGAGCACAACTGACCTATAAAATATATAATACTTGATAAACATTCATGAGTGCACATTTTAAAGAATTTTGATCATCATGTTCAGAACCAAAAATATATTTTTAAACATATTATCAGTTTTAAGGATGACACTATTATTTTATCAAATATTTTTGATTATTGTTTCAAATTCTTTTATGTGCCAGTATTATATTTCAGAATTTTGTCTTGTGGATAATACTAAAATAACATTTCTATTCTATATTCTTATTTTAGCATTGACCATACTATTGGAAAATCAGTGGCAAAACTCATAAAGAAAGAAAATTAGGCAATATAAAGGAAAATACTTAAAGTGGTATTTTTAGGTGACAGTGAGGTTATATAGGTCCAATTTTTAATTAGTCATCATTTCCCACATCCATGAGCTGTGACTGTCTTAGCTGGGCAAGTATCCATCTAGTCGTAGACTTTATTTTCCAGAGGTTTTTGCAGTTAAGAACTGTGACAGTCAGGAGTGATGTACATGTTTGTAACCCCAGAAATCCATGAAGCTGCTGGAGGATCATAAATTTGAGTACAGCCTGTGCATGAAGCAACTCTGTGAAACCCTCTCTCTCTCTCTCTCTCTCTCTCTCTCTCTCTCTCTCTCTCTCTCTCTCTCTCTCTCATATAAAACAGTAACAAAAATAGAAATGATACAGAATTTAACTAAACAAAAGAATAGAAATTCGACAATGGTTGGTATATAGCATAATGTTATCCTCAAATAGTTCATTTTTATTTTATTTTACCTATTTTACTTTTGTGGTACCACAGATTGAATTTGGGACTTTGCATTTGACAGGCAGGCACTTATGCCTCTGAGCTATATCCCTAGATCACCAACTGGTTGTTTCTATTACCAGATAGGAGCATGCAAAATTGGCATTAAAATATTATAAAAACTTTGAAAAGGAGAGAGAAAGACAACTTAAGCATTAACTGTTCCCTTTCAGTTGACCAAAAGAAATCAGAAATATAATTATTCAAACTATCATATATATATAGATATAGATAAAGACATAGATATAGATATAGATATAGATGTAGATAGATATAGATATCTTTTTCCTTCCTGACCCCAGTTTTCTTTCCCTTTCACAGCATATACTGTTCCTTTTAGATCTTATTTCCACTTTCATGTTCTTACACTAGCGAGACAATACAGTGTTTTGAGAGTCTGATTTATTTCACTTCCCAGTACAGTCTCTACTTGCATCCATTTACCTATAAAAGCCTCCAAGGATGATGGTGGTGGGCTGAGGCACAAGGGTCTCATGATACTGGAGAGGCAGGATAGGGATCAGCAAGGCTTCTGGGGCTGCTGGGGGGTGGACCGCAGCTCAGTGAAGCTCCAGGGAAGGTGGTGGAGTGGGGCAGGGCTCCCCAGATCCCTGTAGTTGTCCAGGGTCCTCCTTCTTGCAAAGGTGGGAGATGCCAGGCTGCAGCTCCACAGCACTCTGGCCATGGTCGCTGAGTAAGTACTGCAAGATCACTATGGTTCAGATCCAGAGAATTACGCTCAAGCTTCCTGTACTGAGAGGCACAGCTTGAAGGAGGTAGTTGCCTCAAGGGAGTGGCTGAGCTCTTGGGAGGTGGGATGTGCACTGAAGAGGCCATCCCTGGGGTGGGACTAGGAAGCACAGCCCTCTCTTTCTGGTCCTCCCTCCTCTCCCTGCTTCCTAGCAGCCATGAGGTGAGCAGCCCTCCTCAGCCAGGCACTTCCACCTCACCTTTGCTGCCCTGGAAGGAGCCTACTGCTGTCTGAAATGTGAACCAAAGGAAACCTCCTTTCAGTTGATGTCAGATATTGTGTCCCAGTGACCGGAAATTAACTAAGACAGTGACTAAGGTCTTTCCAATAAGATGTGGATAGAAAACAATCCCAATTTTTTAAATGAGTAGTGCAAATAGAAAAGGGCTCTTGTGTCTGCTTTCAGAAGTTCAGTAGACTTATGCAGTTGGGGTAGGGAGGTAGTAAAGCAACAGTACAGAAGGTACATTTCTTCAGCTAGGCAATCTGGAATGGAAACTTTTGGAGGGAAACAGGATGTTCTTATTCACTTCAAACCAATGCTGTTTTCAGTTAGATAGAATGGCAAGTATCTTAACTAACATAATATAGTAGCTCTCTGTACCTTTCCAAAAAAGTGACTGTGTATGCAGAAACACAAATTGAATTTTAGTTTTAAAGGAGAAAGGAATCAAATAGAATTAATTCAACCAGCGTTTTGCTACTAAAAGCTTATGGTCATACTTTTAGATGAAGCTAAGATAATTTCTTAAAGCTATAATTAAAAATCATATTCTTTCTGTAAATAACATTTTATTTATTTATTGTAGGTACTAAGAATTGAACTCAGGACCCTGTGTTTGCTAGGCAAGTACTGTACCACTAAGCTACATCCCCAACACCAGTATATGGACGTTAAATGAATTGCTGCTTCAGCTATGTATAGATATGAAGATACAGGATTGAAGCAATTATATATGATAGCAATATTGAGTTAGCAAAAGATGCTCAAAAAGTACAAAGGACTGTGCATAGTGCCACCATTATTTTTATGAGAAACCTTGAATTTGTAGTCTCTTTGAATAGACAAATATATCCATATAATGCAGGTGTAAGCTTTTACTTGGATTTATTTCTCAATCACAATTCCTAAGAAGACACATATCATGGCTCAGGCTGAAGATATAGAGCAAAAGTAACTGAATTTATTGCTAAGCAAAGTTACAGAGGCAAATATAGCTTGTCTTTCACCTCTGTCATATACAAAGTCTGCACAATAATGCAACCTAACTCATCAGGTTCAGTGAGGATTCAAAATGATTAATCACCATAATTGGCACATGGTTTGAACTTCATAAAGATTCATTTTATTGTAATAAGATAAAAATATTGGTGAGTACTAAGTGACAAAATAGAAAATTCTGGCATCAGTGTTAGAATGTTAGTGTGGAGAAATTGAAAAGGACAACATGGTAGTTAATAATTTTCACTTGTCATGTTAGTGAGTAATTTAAATTTTGAAAGTACATTGGAATAAAGATATAATGAAATTCATATTTTAAAATATCTACCCATGCCAAATTCCATTTAACATGAGCATTTAAAATTTATTAAGCCATGACACTTTTATTGTCATGCTTAACAAATATAATGATACTGTGAAGGAAAGCATTACCTTAGGTAAAGTATTTTCATAAACATGATATGGACCTGACAGAGAATAATTCTTTCATTTCTAGTGCCATTCTTTGTCAAGACTCAGTACTAGCAAATTATTAATATCACTAAGTGTAGCAGCTACATGGACATCACTGCCCTTTTTTAGAAATCCTCTTCCAAAACATGAAGATGCAAGCTTCAGATTAGATTGGATGGTTCTAGCAAACTGTTCTATAGAAACTGTTAGGATGTGTTTTGCAAGTGCAGGGGCAGTAGAGGTAACGAGGTGACCTGGATAAGGTGAGATGTAGATGTTTTCATCCAGAACCAAATGGATGAGAAAAACCTTGGCTGAAAGACTAAAGTCAAAGTGAAGAGAATTGATGGGTGCGTAAATATTAAGAATTCTTCACTAATCCATTTGTTCGAAGAGTTGTAAAGGCTTGATTATGCAGCAGAACCTAAGCTCTTATTGTTTTGACTAAATTACAGCATACTTTTGCATTTTGGTTTTAACCCCCGAATAAGGATAGTTTTAAGAATTTCAAAAGTCATTATAGAAAGTAAATGGTATGCAAAACCTGTGATTATTCTTGTTCATATCATTGTTTCAGAAAATGAGGCCACTAAAGCTCTGTAGGGTCTGACATTATCAATATGGAATGAGATAGTTTCTTGATTTGAAAGATCATTATATGTCATTTAGGCACAGAACTAGGTAATACTTTCCAAATACAATAAACAATACTTTAAAGCTCATTTAAGGAGACTAAGGATTAGAATAAAATTGATATTACTATTCTGCACTTATAAGAAATATACAAATGGAATCCTAGCCCAGGCCCCGTTGAGTGTGTGGGAGAGCTTCAGGTTTCCCTGTGCCAGCGGGACCTATAGTTCCAGCCCAGGCACAGTGTGGGTGAGACCCTCTTCCACCACCCCATGGGGTGCCCCCCACCACTCCACAGCACCTCCCCCACCCCTCCCGCTAAGTAGTAATTTCTGCCGCCTTCTGTGAACCCCTACACCCAGTCCTAGACCAGGCCCGGTGAGTGTGTGAGAGAGCTTCCGGCTACGCTGTGCCAGAGGGACCTACTGGTCCGAGCCCAGTCACAGCATGGGGGGGAATGTCTTCCACTCCTTGGGAAACCCCCACCACTCCGCAGCACCTACCCTACCCCAACTGTCCAGTAGGAATTTCTGCCGCATTCCGGGAACCACCAGATCCAGTCTTAACCCAGGCCCAATGAGTGTGAGGGAGAGCTTCTGGATACCATGTGCTGGTGTGACCTACTGTTCCCAGCCTGGGCACAGCATGGGTGAAACCTTCTTTCATCCTCTTGGGATGCCCCCAATTATCCCTTGTACCCAGCCAACAGAGTAGGAATTTCAGTTGTGTTTCAGGAACCCACAGATCCAGTCCCAGCATAGGCCCAGTGAGTGTGTGGGAGAGCTACCTCACACCCTACTCCACCTTGTCCCCTCTAGACTCAGCTCAGGCCTGGCATACAGGCCTGGGGTGAAACCATGCAGCTGCAATCCCCGCAGAGAGTGTAGGGGACAGAATCAACCAGCTAGTCCAGGAGCAGAACATCTTGCCAGAGGGGCACAACAGGTTCACCCCCAAGGGCAACAGCAGGAAGGAGCTGAGCACAGCAGCCAGGCCCAAGCCAAGCACAGCTGGATAAATCCAAACTTTGTAGATCTGTACCTGAACTTCAGTAGGTGGTAAAGTTATATCTGCAACAAAGATCTGCAACAAAGGTCAGAAGACATTGCTACACAAAATGGCAATGAGAAGGAGCAAAATTAAATCTCAGAACCCAAGCCCACCCATAACAAGTGCAGAGGACACTAAAACAACAAATTGGGAATCACACAGCTGAAATCAATGATTCAATGGCTTCTGAAATAAAGAAACAGCTGCAGAAAGATATAGAGGAACTCAGATTGGAAATGAAAAGGGAAATCAATAAATTAATAACTTCTGCAGTAAAGAATCAAAATCAGAAACATATGGAGGAAACTCAATGCCCACCCAGAACAAGTGCAGAGGACACTAGATCAGCTCAATTGCATGAGTTAATAGGGTAGATAGTAAATAAGCAACAGCAGAAAGTCATAGAGGAACTCAGAGCAAAATTCTTTTCTACTAGCTCAGCTCAACTGTACAAATTAATAGCGTCAATAATAAATAAGCAACAGTAGAAAGTTATAGAGGAACTCAGAGTGAAATTCTTTTCTGAAATAAAAAAAAAGAATTCTCAGAATTCATAGCATCTGAAGTAAAGAATGAAATACAGAAACATAGGGAGGAAATCCAACCTGAAAAAAAATCACTGCAGTAAAAGAATTTATAACTGCTTCTAAAAAAGACATTGATTTAAAAAAATAGAGGAAATTCAAAAAATGACGGATTCCCTGAATGAGCAATACAGGAAAGAAGTAGATCACATGAAGCAGAGTCAAAGAGATATAGAGGAATTAAAATGTCAATCACAAGCTTGCAAAGCCGTTTAAGTGAAAGTGAAGACAGAGTTTCAGATCTAGAAGATGCAGGTGCAGCTAGTGAAAAGGTAAGAAAGGATCTCTTAAAACAACGAGGATGCAGGAATAAATAATCCATCACCTGCATGATGATGCAAAGAAGAACAATGTCAGACTAATAGGCATCAGTGAGAAAGAAGGAGACAATACAAATGACATTAAAAAAAAATAAGACAGAAGTAATAGCAGAAAACTTCCCAACTATGAGGAAACAATCTGACATTCAGTAATTGAAGCATACAGAATGCCAAGGAACCTTACCCAATTAAAAACACATGGAGACTTATAATAGTTAAGATCCCAGAAATTCAGC
>NW_004524767.1:2382511-2383027 GCF_000260255.1 Octodon degus | reverse complement strand
AAACTGGAAATAAATGACAAAAGAAACCAGAAAAAAACCTTAAATACATGGAAATTAAGTGACACCCTATTCAGCAACCAATGGGTCACAGATGAAATTAAACAAGAAATTCAACAACATCTACAATTCAATGAAAATTCAAGCACAGCTTATTGGAATTTAGGGGATACGATGAAAGCAGTTCTCAAAGGGAAATTCATAGCTGTGAACTCACACATTAGGAAAACAGAACGGGATCAAATAAATACCCTAATGCTGCACCTTCAACAACTGGAAAAGGAAGAGCAAAACAAACACAGAGCCCAAAGATGTGAGGAAATCATAAAGATTAGAGCATAAGTTAATTCAATTGAGATGAATAAAACAATTCAAAGAATTAAAAAAGCATGAAGCAGGTTCTTTGAAAGATTAAATAAAATTGATAAGCTCCTAGGTAACCTCATCAAAAATAAGAAAGAAAAATTTCAAATACAAGCAATAAGGAATGAAAAGGGTGTAATTACCACAGACTCAGTG
>NW_004524767.1:2354988-2379854 GCF_000260255.1 Octodon degus | reverse complement strand
GGGTAGTGTCCCAAATTTTCTGCTCAAGGAGATTATGGGGCCAAAGAGGAAAGTGATCAGTGATGTAGAATGTGCCTAAGGAGAATCACATGGAAAGAAAACATTCCCTCTGGCTTTCACAGAGAACACATTGGTCAAGCAATGGCCGTGACTCATCCACATGGCTGACACTGACAAAGGTTCTGCAATCTGAGGTGCAGGATCTCAGGATGAATCCTGAGGGAATTTCACTGATCTCATCAGACCCAAAGCTACAACTCTTGTTGCATAGGTTCTGTTTTACCTTGGTCTTAACCATCCTTCAGAATAGTATAAAAATGAAATATAAGAAGTAAAGCCATGCTGTTATGTTGAGCTGGGGGAGACTCAGGGCAATAATTTCTGACATTCCCAGTCAAGTGGAAGAGCCAATACTATTGTGGGCTGCTGGACTGTTTTAGAAAATTTTGCTGAGTTTACACACATATAATATTCAAATAACGGAACTTAACAAAAAAAGGGTATACAGATGAATGTCCAATTTGTATCCGTGCATTCAAAGTGGTTAGGATAGATACATAGTTACATTCTCTTAATGAAGAGAGGGATTTGTTCTAATGGTGTTTGTAAATAGGATATCAAGTCCGCATCTCGTACAGCAATTAGCCACTAGGAAGAATGTATGCAATGTGTTAATTATTGAAACTGTCCTACCAATTTGTTTCGAAACTGTCTCACTGCTATTTCTCAATAAAATTATGGAGAAAAGAATTATATAAATGAATAAATATGTAAATGTCACTAATCTAGTAATAGCTTTAATATAAAGGAATAAGATTAACATCAAACAAGTTAAAATTATATTTTATTATGTGACATTTGATTTGAAATATTAGGTATACATAATAACATGAATTTTCTATAGAATATACATATTTCTAAATTTAAATATATTTTTCAGTAGTATGCATAAACATTGCCATATAATAAATATATTTCTGTAATATGAGCCAGTAAACTAGCATAGGAGTCATTGTTTAAGTTAATTTTAAGTCAGTTTGATTTTCGTAAACATGAAACTTCTCTATTGCTATCTTAAATGTTCCTTGAAAATTCTCAGTTAAGTTTTATTCAATGGCCTTTGAGGAATGCGTAAATACTACTTCATAAAAAAGGAAAATTTGGAGCTAATTATTTAAAATTTATTTTCTGCTATTTTTTTTAGAGTTTCTGGATAAGTTTGTGTTAGTTTCATTTTAAAGTGAATTGCATTAATCTCTTTTTTCTAGAAAGAAAGTTGGACTTCAGAAACATCTTGTATGTCATTATAATACTTGTTTAAGACCATAGATATTTAATTAGACTTACTGTTATTTAGAAACAAACTGTGGTCTTTAGTTTTAAGACATTTTTATTGTAAAGTTTAGAAAAGTCCAATTACAAAAAGGATTGCAGACATCAAGAGCTTTCATCTAAAGAAATGGTGTATTATTCAAAGTTCTGCCTGTATAACAACTGAAATTTCTGAAATAAAAAGGAATAGTTTAGCTCATCTGGAAGACTGTGAATATCAAAGATCCAAGCCAAGCCAATGATTCTTGCCAGATTTTCATTCATATTTAACAGACTAATGAAACTTTGTAACAGGACTCAGAGTGATTTTCAGAAAGGCTTTCACACAATGTAAGTACGTCTTGTGAAGTACAGGCAGTGGGAAGTAACTATTTTGCTTTCATGTGGTTCCCAATTCACTTTATTTCACTAAAAATGTACTGAGATAATTTTGGATTCTTTTATAAAATAGTTTTTCCTCTATGTTCTTCCAAACTGGCAAAGTAATCCTTTTCTATTTTTGTATATTTTAGTACAGGGTCTGCAGGTTTTCACTATACAGATCAGACTCATAATGATCCTCCTGTTTATAGCCTCCCAAGTGCTGGGATTGCAGGCACGCACCACCATGCCCATTCTCAATCTCAGTCTCAGCACGCCCCCAGGGAGGGGCCAGCACTGCAGGCCTAGGGATCGAACTTCCAGCCCCTGTGTCTGCCTAAGAAGGCACTTTACTCCACTTAGCTATTTAGCCAGCCCTCTGATTTTCTAAAACTGTTATGATTCTAGAAAAGCATCATTGTGTTAAGAATATTATTTATATTTTATTGCTGAATATTTAAATAACTAGCATCATGTCACAATATTCTACTATACAGAAGTGTTTCCCTTTCTCCACAGTTTCACCATCTTTTGCTATCATCTTATTGTTTGATGATGGCCATTCCATCTAGGGTAGGGTGAAATCTCTACTTCTTTGCTAATTTTTTGTCTGCTTGACTTATCTTTTTGGGATAAGGGGGGTGCTAAGGTCTCCAGTTAATATTGTGGTATTGGATATTAGAATTTTCATGTCCGTTAATATTTGTCTTATGTAGTTGGGTGCTCCCATGTTTGGTGAGTATATATTTATGAGTATTACTTCTTCCTCTTGGACGTTTCCCCTAACCAGTATGTAGTGACCTTCTTTATTTCATTTGATCGTTCTTGGTTTGAAGTTCAGGCTGCCTGAAAAAAGGATTGTTAACTCGACTTTTTTCTGAGGTGCTGGGGCCATGTAGCACTATTTTCCATCCTTTGAATTTCAGGCTATGAATTTCTTTATGAGTTAAGTGTGTTTCTTGTATACAGCATATTGTTGGATTTTGCTTCCTGATCCACTGTGCCAGTGTATTTCTTTTAATTGGTATATTGAGTCCATTTACATTGATGATTATAATTGAGATGTATTGCCTCATGATTGACATGTTATTTACCTGCTGTAGTATACCTCTTTTTCTCCTGTGTGTAAATATTTGTCCTATTTGGTGGGCTCTTTCCATTCTCATTTTGGAGTTGTGGTCATGTTGGTCCCTCTCTAGAGTATGTTTTAGTAGTTTGTGTAGGGTTGGCTTTGTCATCATGAAATTCTTTACTTGTTCTTGGTCATGGAAGTATTTCACTTCTCCACTGAACTTGAGAGAGAGCTTTTCAGGGTCTCTTAGTCTGGGTGGAATTTGTTTTCTTTTTTTAAAACTCACTGTTAACTTTATTGAAAATCAATAATTATATTGTAAAATAAAAATTGTAGACAAATATTGAAATGTGAAAGATGTAAGATGTGGACAGAGTGAATTTTAGAAAAATATTTCTGAAATGAATACATAACATCAAATTAATAATAGATTGTACATTGAAAAAAAAATTACTTACAAACTTAAATGAATATAACAATAAAAATTGCCTAAAATAAATATGAAGAAGAAAGAGTTTACAGATCAGTCACATATTAGTTCATTCTGTGCCAAAATCATGAAACTTATATTCATACAATTAGAATTCTCAAAGTAGAGTGGGGTAGGCAATAAATACTTAAAGATTTAAAATTTCTGAATTTAGTTAAAATTACAACCCCATATTTCCAAGAAAAATGAACCTTTTGCACAAAAAATATGAAAAAATATCATACTGAGATATGGAAAAATGAAATTGTCCAAAACTAATTGTAAAGAAAAAAATCTTTAAAGCATGTACATAGAAAAAAATATTAACTATGGAAGAATAAAATTAAGTAGCATTTTTATTGCACATTAGAAAAACAAAAGAGCAAGTGGATAAATAAGAAACTACATTTATGTATTCAAAGGACTGAAAAAAAAAGGATCTGTCCTCACTGAATTTTATACTTAGCAGACCTACCTTTGAAAACTAAAAGTAGGTGGCCAGCCAAATAGCTCAGCAGATTAAAGTGCCTGCAAGCAGGCGCAGGGCCAGGAGTTCGATACCCAGGCCTGCTGTGCTGGCCCCACTCCTAGAGTGCACTGAGAGGGCAATTGAGACTGGGCGTGGTGGCACGTACCTGTAATCCCAGCTCTTGGGAGGCTGTAAACACTAGGATCACTACGAGTCCGATCTAGTAGTGAGACCCTGAACACCCTGTAGACCCTTCCCTGAAATACAAAAAAGAAAGAAAGAAAGAAAACTAATAGTTAAATATTTTCCAGTTATACAAACTCAAAATATTCTAATACCTCCAGATATAGCATATAGAAAATAACAAAAACCATAATCCAGAAGGCAAGAGAATTCGTTATATAGTCCTGGATAAAGAATAAAGAGCTCTAAAAATGATAGTTATATAGGACACTGTAAAATATAATTATATTAGATGAACTCATTTAAAAGGTCATTGAAGATTTCCACAAAACAGTATCAATCTTTTGTGAGGTTATATGTTTATATTTTTTTCATATATATGTGTGTGTGTATGTGAGTGTGTGTGTGTGTGTGTGTGTGTGTGTGTAAAAGACAAAAAAAAACTAATATAAAGTCAATGAAAAATGGAAATACACTTTATAAAGTTTGTTTGTCCTGTATTTTAGGAAAGAGTATACAGGGTGTTCAAGGTCTCACTACTAGATAGGACTCATAGTGATCTGTGTGTTCACAGCCTCCCAAGTGCTGCGATTACAGGCACGCGCCATCACATCCAGACTCAATCACTGTTTCAGCATGCACCAGGGGCAGGGAAGACAGGGCAGGCCCAGTCATAGAATCCCTGGCCCCTGTGTCTGCTTGCTGGTGCTTTGATCCACTGAAGTTTCTAATACTAGGAGAAAAATATCATACCATGTCTTATAAGTAGATAGTAAGTCATTAAATATTAATTAATTCAAAATTAATTAAATATTAATTAATTCAAAATTAAATTAAATATTTCAAAACAACATTAAAATCAAATTGTGAGTCCAACGAAGAGGCCAGAATGTAGTGCATCATATGTACGAATCTGTGATCAATTCAGAGTACTCACATAGTATTTGACTAGGTTAATATATACAAAAATATTAACTAAGATTAAGTTTTCATAATAGTAAAAATTACTAAGAATAAAAATTAACAAAAATATTAGAATGGCAAATATATGACCAGAACTTCTAACAGTTTGGAGATAGGATATCATACAAAGTTCTAGAGTGTGGTGTACATGGACAGTGTCCATGATATTTTCTGGTGGCCAGGTGTCACTTGTGGGACTGAGCTATTGCTTTTTCCTTGATATCCACCCTGTAGACTCAGACAGAATCATGACCGATAGGGTGCAGAAGAAGTCCATTTGTAGATGGACTTATGCTGATGGAAATATTTTGCTGCTGTATACAAAAGAATAACTGAAAGATTGCTTTTGTATACCTCTTATTCTCCTGTGTTTAATTGTTTGGCCTATTTGGTGGGTTCTTTCCATTCTCATTTGTGGAGTTGTGGTCATTTTGATCCCTCTCTAGAATATCTTTTAGTAGTCCGTGTAGGGTTGGCTTTATTGTCATGAAATTCATTAGTTGTTCTTTCTCATGGAAATATTTCACTTCTCCATAAACTTGAGAGTTTTGCAGAGTATATCTGTCTGGGTTGGAATTTGTTTTCTTACAAAACTTTGTAGTACTTTGCTCCATGCTCTTCTTGACTTGATGGTTTGAGAAGAGAAATTTGCCATTATTCTGATAGGTTTTCCTTTAAATATGATCTGTTTCTTTTCTCTAGCAACTTTTATTATATTGTTCCTGTGCTGAATTTCTGGGATCTTGATTATTATATGTCTGGGTGTGTTTTTAATTGGGTTGATGTAATTTGGCGTTCTACATGCTTCAGTTACTTGAATGTTAGATTGTTTCACCATATTTGGGAAGTTTTATGCTATTACTTCTGCCCATATTCTTTTTATATCATTTTGTATTGACTCCTTCTTTCTCATTGATGCCTATTAGTCTTATGTTCTTCATATTTGCATCATCTTGCAGATGTTGAATTATTCTTCCTGCGTTCTAGTTGTTTTTAAGAGATCTTTTCTCAGTTTTTCACTAGTTGCAATGTTGTCTTCAAAGTCTGAAAATCTATTTTCTCTTTCATTCAAATAGTTTTACAAGCTGTGATTGAGGTTCTAATTTCCTGTATATCTCTATGATTGCTTCATGCATTCTATTTCTTTCCTATGTTGCTCATTCAGGGATTCCATCATTTTCCTATTCTCCTCTACTTTTATCAGTGTCTTCTTTAGAAGCGCTTAATAATTATTTCATTATGGTTATCATTTCTTTGTTTACTTCAGAAATTATTTCTGATCTGATTTCCTCTATAACTTTCTGCAGTTCTTTCTTTATTTGAGATGCTATCATTTCAGAGATTTCAGGTGTGTGATTTCCAATTTCTTCTATGCTTTGGTCTCCTGCATTTGTTCTGGGTGGGCCCAAGAATGCATGTTTCTCCTTCTGTCAGTTTGTGTAGCTCTGTCCTCTAACCTTTGGTGTAGAGCTTTGGTGTAGTTATTACCTTAGCACCTACTGATATTCTTACCCAAGGGAGATTATGTGGTTAAGGCAGTTACAATTTTGTATTTACAAAACTACAATTAGGAACACAAATAATAAGTACTGATATTTAGCAGTTGACAAACTGTTGTAACTAATGAGCTTGTGTTTTAGACCGTAAGAGCAAACATTATGTCTGTGTACCTAAGCAGATATTAAATAGGGAATTTGTATTTAAATTAGTTCCCTTAAGTTCTGTCTGATCACCTCCCCTTAATGTACATGGGGTCTTCCAGGTAGACTAGTTCACCTTGTTACCTGTTACCCCCTCTCTCAATCAAAAGAGAAAGAGAGAGGATGCTCTCATAGTTCTGGGTCTAGCAAAGTATCTCAGCTTACCGGGTCCAGATCTACCGAGTTTTAACTGGTCCAGCTGGTCCCAGCTTGGGTCTGGATGCTGTGCTCCACTCCTTTCTGTTGCAGCCTGTGAAACTGAACCCATTTTGCCCCTCTATCAAGATGTTTAACTACTGTATTAGCTGGGTGGGTCTGGCTCCTAGCCTCTGCACAGAGTTCTGCTACAGGGTTCCGCACGAGGCCTGTCTGATGCAGGAGGTTCCCGTGAGTGTGTGGATGATCCCATGTACATGCTGGCCTGGGCTCTGGCTCTGAAATCTCAGTGTTGTATTAACATACATTTCATTGTCAGTGGTGCTGAGCATTTCTTCATGAACGTGTTAGCCACTGTTGGTGGGAATCTAAGCAAGTATAACCCCTACAGAAAATGTGTAAAGAGGTTCTTCTAAAAACAAAAACTAGAAATCCACTTGACCAAGATGTTCTCTTTCTAGGTATTTTCTCCAAAGGGTTAAAGATATTATTATAATGATATATGTATGCTCATGTTTAGAGCCACACAATTTTTAATAACTAAATCTTGGAAGCAGTCTATGTGTCCATCAACAGATAAATAGATAAAGAAAAATTAATATTTACTATTATGTACACATCATGAAGTACTCTTCTGCCATAAAGAAGTAATAGCTTGTATCATTTGTGGAAAATGGGTACATTGTGAGACTATAATGTTAATTGAAATAAATCAAACACACAGCTTAAATATCACATAATTTCTCTTACATGAGATACTTAATACACAAATAAAAATCAAAATAAAAGATAGGTCATACAAAGTAGAAACATATCTGAAACAGGAAGGAGACCAAGAAGTGGAGGAAGGAAAAGGAAAGCAAGGGGATTTAAAAACAGAATTAAGATGTGTTATGTGCATGTACAACTCCCTACAGGAAAATAAATATTACATACTGTAAAATGTGCTAATATTTTTTTAAAAACTAAAAAGTTAGAAAAATATATTGTACACTAGGGTATTTAGTAACTGTTTAGATTTTTGCCTTGGATTCTGTACAAAATACTTTTGGTTTTTGACTCAAGTATTAAAATATGTTGGGTTTTGTTATTATTATTATAGATCTTTTTCTTGTTTGAAAATAGTGTTTGAGAATGCGACTGTGGTAAGTGGGTGCATTTTCAAATCTTGGTCATGAGAAACAATACTAAAATTGTATAATAACATTTAGAAAAATACAGGGTAACACATTTAATAGGTAGTACAGTTGTACCCACATTTTCTTTGTAGTGGTACAGCAGTGCATTTCTGTTCTTAGCTCCACATGAAAGGGAAAGTTGCTGCACTGCCAATGAATGTGGCCATGTAGGCTTCCCTGGTGATATAATTAATGTGCCATTGCTTGCTTCCTTGGCAAAGTAGGTTGAAAGGAAGCGAGGAGGCTGTAAAGGGAGCGAGGAGGAGAAAGGCAGGGTCGAAGCAAGCCGTCCAGCTATGGAGCCTGCGCCGAACACCTTCAAATCCCTTTCCTTCCCCTCAATGCATTGCTTCTATGATAGGAAAACAACTAAATGAAACAAAGCAAAGCTAAGCATGCCCTACTTCTCTGTAGATCTCTTCATTCCAGCTCCATGTCAGTCTCTCCTGTAACCCACGTTTCCTTTGTCTTTCCCAAAGCTCAGGACTTGAGGAGAAGTCAACCTTCACCAGTCATAGGACTCCAAGAGGACAGATGGCCTGCAACACATGGGGGCAAAGAGCCATGGACAGTCATTGCACCATTGTCCTCGATGTATTGAACATTGTCTCAAGAGCAGCAGTTAAGTTTAATTTTACTCATCTGGTTTGTTGAGACTAGTTAAAAGATTATTAAAATAATATTTTCTGAAAACCTTATTCTGATGGTTTTCAACCTAGTTGGACAATGTGAGAAAACAGGGAATTTTAAACAAATATCATTGCATTACCCCATGTACTGAAAGATCAGATATGCCTGGGCAAGGATAGTGGCTTCCTCACAGGTAGGCACTTGCAGGCAGTGCCTGAGAGTTGTCTGTAGGAGCTGACCAGAAACCGAAAACAGTGTGGGACAAAATAATGTGAGGAGAACTTATAAAGTACAAAAGAACTATTTCAGAAATGCTTTCATATTTGCCTTATTAAATAGAGTGTCTGAGTCTTGTGTTATCTTTTCATAATGACCCTTATGAAGATTTTATAATTATTAACTACATAATCTTGAGCATTCCATATTTAAGCAGAAATAATTCCTAAACTCCAAGAAGAATGTGTCAGAAAGATTCTGCATGGAATTACCCAAGACTGTCTTGTGTATGTTTTATACAATGAGGATGTATTTTTACCCCAGATTTTATTCAAAGAAAACCTAATATATCTTTCTTCTTTATATCCTTGTGGTTAATACATTACAGAATAAATTTCTGGTGGCTTGACAAAGTATTAAACTGCATGTATAAGCAAATGCTGTCCTATCTTTTCTAGTACATGATTTAAGAAAATTACGTTTACCTACGTAACTTTTTCTGTCCCTTGTACCCTTACTTTTAGCAAAAGATCTCTTTTATAACTGAAAATTTCACAACAATAGAAGTTTCAGGATTGCATGTTCTACTACTGTACAATGGCTATTTTAATGCATTCACAAAGGGGAAATTTGTATGTTTTTATCTTCCCTTTGAACAGTTTTTCTCTCTTATTTTTGATTTTTAGTATGTTTTTAGTCTCCTTTAAAAATCAAAACAAAGTCGTATTTGTCTTTTCAAATTCAAATTTGTTTTTAGCCATGATTCCTAAGGATAAGCCTTACTCATTTATTTTTTATATATTATATATGGCAATGTGCATTTTACAGAAAGTAATTGAATCTGATATTTTTATATGTGGCATCCACTTCCAAAGTCTTATTTTTACTTAAAATGGAATCTTTCTGTTGCTGTTTTCTGTATGCTTAAGTAATCATATGATACATTCCCATTTTTTTTTTTTTGCAAATATTCATTCTCAAAAGTTAGATCAATGTGTTTTATATGAGTGGATACATTACTGGATTATGGTAAAATGAAGAGTTCACATTTGCCTGGTGAATGCACCAGTCATGAATAACGAAAATTGATCAGTCAGTTTGTCAGTGAATGTTGATGTAATACCAGCCATTGCGTGTGACTAGGTCTGGAGTCAGAAGATCTGACACAGTAATGTATATTCAAGAAGTCAGCAAAGTTGTGAAATCTCCACATCTGCTGTGATCCACTAAAGTTTTTGGTTGCTGTGATTCAGCCATAGCTTGAGTGTGAGCTCTGAAGGTGCAAGTTTTTGAAGTTTGATTCTCAGTGTGACAATGTGGAGAGGTGGAGGATACATCAGGAAATGGAATTTGGTAGAAGGTAAAGAGGTCACCGGGGAAACCCAGTCGGAAAGGATTAATCTAGTTCTTGCGGCAATGTAGTGTGTTCACTCAAGAGAGAGTTGAGCTAAAAGAGCAAGCCTGGCCTGATGGCCCTGTGACTTCTGGCTTCGTACCCTGCGCTGCCCTGCCCTCCCTCCCCACGGCTCTTGTCTCCCTGCCATTGTGAAGCTCTCATTGCAAGGCCTTCCCCGGAGACTGAATCCTGTACTTATGAAGCTTCCTTTTCCACCTCCAAAACCATCAGCTGCAGTATTGGTTGACCTGTTATGTCAACTGGAGAAATTTAGAAGTTTAAGCGACTCAGCAGGAGACGGGGCTCCTCCTTGTAAACGTCCTGAGCCTGTGCAAGCAGAGAGCCCGGAGACAGTGTGAGTGCCGTATCCACCTGAGGGCCGGTAGCTGCGGACAGCACAAGGGAGGGAAAGTGCTTTGCTCTTGTTGCTTTGGCTGACTTCTGCGCCTGGAGCTGCTGCCCCTGTCCCACTGCACCCTGCCTTGGAGACAGCCAATTGGGGAACTGAAACCACCACAAACCATGAGCTATGTAGACTTTTTCTTCCTTAATTTTTGGCATCAGGTATTTTGTTTCAGTAACAAGAGAAAAGTAACATACAGCTGTGTACTAATTAACCCTCTTTTCTTTATATAATCCCAATTTCATGTATTTTGTTATAGCAATGCAAAATCAACATTAATTATTAATGTCGGATGAATTAATTATTAAATAAATCCAGACACTACTTCTTAATACAAAGAGCAAGCAAATAAACCCCATTTTTTCTTACAACCTATTTAAAGATATTTGTCTATAACTATAAATTTATCTGATCAAATACGTTCCTGCTTGATTCATATGAATCAATTACCTTGATACCTAGAACAAACAAATCAGTTTTGACCCGAAAAACTTCCCAAATTAATTCCAATAACTGGATATTCATGTATAAAACATAAAAAACTTCTAAATATTAAAACAGTATATGCAGATCTGTATAAAAATGTGTTCAAATATACAAAATGAATCATAACTAGAAATCATGATGATATAGGAGATATAGGAGAAATATAACTCCCAGACAACTACATTAAATCTGTGTCCCCTGAAATCAAAGAATGAATTTCAAGGAATTACAGAGTTTAAGAGTAAAAAAAATTATTGAGAGGTAGCTCCTGTGAGACAGGAGAGGTCCTAAAAGTGTGTTGTCACAGAATCACCTTTTTAAAAATATTGGCTAGAGAAAAAATCATAAAGTAAGAACAACATGGGTCAAACTATAATCAACCAGTAAGAGACAGGTATAGCCACTCAGCTACTATTGATCTAATAGGACACGGTCATATAGCAAGGGTTCATAGAAAGAAGAGAGGCACTTTGAGAAGGGATGGAGTCAGACGTCCTGGTCCCCACCTGAGAGGAATGTCTATCTGGACTTCCTGGACCAGGTGATATGAATCACAGCATAAACTCAAATTATTGCTTATCCCTTAAGGAAGTACGTAGGCCTGGTCATTCCATCTTAACTTGAGACCTGGCCTTAGACAGAAACACCTCCAGCCACAGTTGGGATGATTTCTCAATTTTGCACTGGTTCTCTCAAGGGCCTAGCTTTATCTGACTGTCTATATAACATTTCTACCTAATTTAATTGCTATAATAGTAGGAATGAGGGGTTGGGGAGATTGCTTAGCACCATAAGTGCCTGTCTGGCAAGTGCAAGGTCCTGTGTTTGATCTCTGGTATTAAAAAAAAAAGAAAAAAGAAAAAAGAAAGAAAGAGAAAAATAATAGGAATGAGGAAAATAGGTTTATGTAATTCTTTTACATAACTCAGAAATGGTTCTTACAAGGTGTAATATATTACATAATTGAAAAACAGTTCCTACAATTTCTCTTGAAGTAAGAAACAGTTTTTAAGATGGTGGCTGTGCAATTCACCTCAATTCTAAACTAATCACTTTTGTGATACTCTGTTGTAATGCATGAGGACAGATGTAGTCAGAATGAGAATTAAACTTCATACACTGATAAATTTGGGGTGGCCAGTTGTCACCATGTAACTGGATATGTATTATGAATTATAAGCACTACAAGATTTCTTTCTAGTGCTATATTTAATTTGAAAGATATTTTGAAGTTGGATATATACTACAAAATAAAATATAGTAACTTTGAAGTCAATACTGCAGCCATTTTCCTTAGAAGACAAATATTTTTTTACTTTTCATGATCATTTCATTGATGTACAAATTTCCAGAGCCCTAAAATGTGAGGTTCAGTATTGCATTCCAAAAAACAAATATAATTGTCAAATATCCTATTGAGGCAGATGTATTTAACTCTTGCCATCATGCCTTAAAATTGCTAATGTGGAGCTGGTGAGATAGCTCGGCAGAATAATCCCTTGCCTGGCAAGCTCAGGGTCCTGAGTTCAATCCCCGGTATTGCAAAAAATAAAATAAAATAAAATAAAAGCAACAGTAATAATAATAGTAAGAAATAAAATAAAATTGCTAATGTGGACCAAAGCACTTCCATTACATATTCCAATCTCCTCTCAGAACATGTAAAGCACGTCAATTATGGGTTGTAAAGAAATGCCCTGAATTGTTACTTATGCAAACAAAAACAAATAAAGGACACTTTGGGTGAATTTTTCTTATCTACAAACAATTTTTGTATTTTTCTAAAGAAGTTGAAGTCTAGTGACTTGAGATAATGCACATGCTAATACATGACTTGCTGTGTCTTTTCTGTTCCCCAAGAGCACATTAATGTAAATTTTTCATTGCAACTGTCTTTTTTGACTTAAGAAAATGAAAGGGAAAACAAGGAACCCAACACAGTTTTCTTCCCTTTCACTACACAATCAATTGCTGCTAGGAATCCTCTAGTTCTATATAGCCTAAATCATTGGTATTCAAAGGTTTATTGCACATTCACACTTATTTGTCATGTACAGGAAGTCTAATTGAGAGAATTTACAGTTGGTTGAGTGCTTCATTTAGAGTGTATATGTTTAATAAAAGCTTTTTAAGGTACTAATCTCAGTTTAGGAAACAACAAAAGTGCTCTAGAGTTAAAAAATGAAACATAGCAGGTAAATGTTATGGTGTGACATTTCCTTATAATGCTTCCAAGGAACTGCATTTACTGGCTTTGAATTGTTTTTATAAATATAGCATGATTTGCTGGAAAATTTAGCCTATTAGTTATATCCTGTGACAGAAATGTGAAAGTAGAATTACTCCTTAGTCAAAATGCTGTGCTTAGCTGAAAGTAGTGTCAATAATTATAGCCTTGTAGCTGAAAGCCTAAAATATAGCAAGTGAAATAAACTTGAACATCATCTTGTAAAAATAAATCTAATTAAATAGTAGGCACTAATTCAATCTATGTTATTCTGAGTCATTTTATAATATGATTCTGTTCTTCAACTTGAATATTAATGCTGTGCATTGTTTATGGCACGGAACTGCACACTGAAACTCATTTTACACCAACAACCTTGTAACTATTTACCTTTATGTTTCAGACAAAAAGTGAAGCTATAGAAAAGATCAAACTGTTAAGGTTAAAAAAGCACAGCGGAAAAATAGTTCAAAGGACTCTGGTACATTAGCATCGGAATTCTTCTCTGGCCTGATGTACTGAAACTCTTAAGCCATTTAGTAAGAAAAATTAGCTGCTTCCCAGGAACCATACTGCATGACAAATGGATTCTGTGTACCAGCCCTCACAGTGGTCGGAAGGAGGCTGCCTGCTTTCTATTGCTTTGAGCGTGAATGACTCACTGTTACTCTTAGCTTTATGAACTACACGCTTCCATTTCTTCATGATTCTCAGCAGACATTTAAACATCATTTTTTGAAGAAATTAACTCTTCTCTTAAATCAAAATATTAATCCTATGGTACTACTTCATTCTTTTGGATTGAATTTGAGTAAAATAATACCTTCTTTGGAAATTATGTGAATGATGTAGAGAGACATGAGGTTCATCGGCATATTCTGATATAACCATTTAACTATTTTATTGCAGTCAAATTTATTGTTGACACATAAAGAAAATCATTCTCTAAACAGACAGCCAATGCTACTCATATTAAAAAAGAAAAATGAAAACCTTCTTACAAGGATAAACTGTTGGGCAAACTTTTTCTAAATAAAAATATTCAAGTTGCATCTCCGTTGAAAGTTGATTCAAATTCCTGTGTCCTAAGAATATTTTGAAAGCTTGGGAGGGAATGACGGAGGGTAGTGTGTTCCATTCCATTTATCAACAGTCATTGAGCATTTTGTATGATTGACAGCAGCGAACATTCCTTCTTCCTCCTTTCACGATGCACGTTTTCAAGTAAAAGAAAGAGGTAATAAACAAGTAAGTGTTTTCTTTATAAATTTTATAGGGAAACATAAAGCTTGCTAGGAAGATATGCTACATTCATAGACTGTGAAGAAGGATCTCTGATAATGTTGTATTCAAACAGAAGCTAAGGGGAAACAGCTGAAATATATAGACAAGTAGGGGTGGGAATGATGGATATTTTAAGTTTAGTTTTTATACTCAGTAAAAATTAGCTAAAGCTACATTGATATATGTAATAGAATGGCTTCTTGGGTCATTAATTCTGTAAGCTTCATCTAATGCAGCACAAAATTAGCAATTCTTCCTTGTCCTCATTAACTATTCCCTTCTCTTTGCCAAATCCACTCTTTCTCTTACTTTGGCTTTCATGACACTAGGTTCCCCGTGCGATACATTTGTGTACTCCTAAGTTTTCTTTCTTTTTGTGATGGTGTAGCAAAATAGTTTAGCCTGGATAATTTATAAATAATACGAATTCATTTCTCACATTTCTGGTGGCTTGGAAGACCAAAGTTAAGCACCAGCAGTTTTAGACTCTGTCAAGGTCAAGGTCTCTGTTTTCAAGATGTCACATGAATTCTGCCTTCTCAGGGGGATGAACGCTGTGTCTTTGCATGACCAGGCTTGGAATCACTCCCTCGAACCCATTCAAAGCATCCTGACACTGCCCTTGAGTCCCCTGTCTTCACCATTTAATCATCTCTTACAGCCCCAGCTCGTGATACTTTTGCATTAGCAATTAGGGTTCAGCATAAGATTTGTGGGGCCAAATCAGACCATAGAAACCAGGAAAACATCAATTTATAGCATTTCATTCTTTCTTTCCATGTGTGTGTGTGTGCACATATACACGTGTGTATGTGTGTGTAACCACTGTAATATTAAAAGAATTAAGAAATTCATTCACTTTTTCTAACAGTATATTTAACTCTTCCATGTCACAATGCATTAGTTTCTTAATATGTAGTTTATGCAACCTGGAAAGACCTCCTGGCCTCCCAGAAATGGCATATCTACCAGTGCTCCACTCAGAAAATAAGTGATACAACTCCAGTTGTATCAACAAATTGTTACAAACTTAGTTCCCTAAAACAATATCCATTTATTATCCTATATTTTCTGTAATTTGTAAGTCTATGCAAGGGGAAGACTTAACTGATTTTATATTTACATCTCAAGAAGCCCAAACAAAGGGTATGAAGGCCTCTCTTCTGGAAGCTCTTGGGGCTTTAACGTATTTCATCCAAGTTGGTGGAAGGCAGTTCCCAGCAGGGGAAGAGAGAAAGCCCTGCTGGATGCAGTCAGTGGAGGAAAGCTTTGCTATGAGAAGGTGCCAGTCCTTTTCCTGTTTGATACACACCCGAATCTGAGCAGCCTGGCTCTGGTCCTACCCCCAATCTCTCTGTACTTCCTTTGTCCTCAGGCCTTTTCTGTTCCTCTCTGCTACATTATTCTGTCCTGAGATAAATACAGTTCTCCACTTTTAAGATCCCGAGTAATTAGGCTGGCCCTATCCAGAATGAGGATAGTCTCCCTGCTACAAAATCCCTAACTTTGACTTCATCTGTAAAGTTCCTTAACAACACATCCTATACTAGTGATCAGTTTAATAATCAAGTGACAGGAGTTTTGGTGGAACTTTTTAGAATCCTGTCTTTCTTTCTCTCTACAGTAAAGTAGATTACTAACACAATACAGCAGTATTCACTCTCACAAATAGAGCAAAAAATCCAGTACCCTTATAAATAGAATTGTAATTTTCTTGCTGGAGACATAAAAAATGAATTGACTAATTTATCCAGTTGACATGAAGTAGAAATTAAACTTAAATCCCTCTCACCACCGAATCCCTCTCATCACCCCTTCTCAGATCATGGCACACTGCAGGTGTCAGGCGACGGTGCTCCTAGCCAGGTCGAGGACGAGAGAAGCTCACAAGCAAAAGCAATAACTCTTTAATTTAGATACTGGAGGATTTGAAGTATCACTTTCTAGATCTATAAATATTAGTCTTTAACCTTGGAAATATCCTGCATTTGAAATTGCTATCTGTCTTTTCTAAAGTACAATCTACAATATTCTCTTTTTCTATTTAGAATAGCTCAAAGCAACCAATTCTTCACTTAAAAGAGAAATTGTCTAAATCAGTTTTAGATAGAAATAAAATAGATTTTAAAACATTGATTAGCAGAAAAAAATAACATAATTATGTTTCCCAATTTTACAATTGCAATATTATAATTTTCAAATGGCATAAATTAGTTATATGGTATAAGAATTCAAAGGACAGCTTCATAAATATGTGAAATAGAATGGTGACAAGATTTTCAGTATTAAAGAAGATAAATCATTCCAGTAGCTCTTCAGACAAATATTTAAAATAGTATCAATATGAATTTCAGGTTCTGTTAACATTCATTAATTTGTTCTGGGAGCTCTTGACTTGATTCTAAAAGACTTAATGAAAACGGAATAAATAATCTCATAAATAAGGATCACCAAAATAAAAATGGAAAAGACTTCAGTTATTTGCACTAATTAAAACATACAGTTATCTAGAAGATTTGAAAATATATTTGCACAAATAACCAAACTAAAAATTCAAGACCAGTAAATTAACAAAACATTAATCATATTTCTTTCCTTTTATCCCTGGTGATTCAATCATTATTACATGTTAAAGACAAATTTCCCTGATGTACTACGTAAAACCTTTGAATTCTTTAAAATCTAAAATTTTAGTCTTTCCATAGAAGTAAAAAAAGAAAAAAAGATTCAAAAGTGTTTCAGGTTTAAATTGCATAGATAAATACCTGTATTTTTATGTGTATATGTGCATGTATGTATCTTTTTCCCAATCTCTTTTTGCAATACCATCTCCAAAAGAAAAAAATGATAAAGCGTGCTGCATATAAATTTATTTTCCAACATCACTAGATTAATCAAATAAAATTTTATTCATCGTGTTGCTATTTAAGTGTGTCGCAGGCTTCTTACCATTGCCCTTTCAAATTATAGGTCTTCCTACAGTCGAGCACAAAGCCAGCCATGCCACCAAAGAATTTACTAAAAATGATTTATGTTAATAGAGGCTTAATGCAATAAAGATTCACCTCTTAATCGTTGACCAAATTATTTTTTAATTTCTGCTAATTCATAGGAAAGATGATCTTTTAAAAAATGATATTGACTGCACAATAACATAAAATTTGAATATTTTTCTAGTATATTATAGAAGAAGCTTCACTTTTACTATTCGTTAAAACTTTAACAATTGGCACTTTTTATACTTATGGGGAAAAAATCCCATCCCAGAAAAGCGGAAGCCGAAGCAGAGGAAGCAGGGCTCCTGCCCGGCCTGCCTCTCTGGGTCTGCCGCAGCAAGGCCGCTACCGTGCTGAGCTGCGCTGCAGGCGCTGGGTTACCCGACCCAGGAAGGCTCTGCGAATTCACGGCCTCTCACAGGACCAAGGTTTGCGTGTATCACATCCTTGACAAATGTTCCGGCAGTTAAGTAAAACTTTGTTTATATTGCGTGCCTCTCAACAGAAATTAGGAACTGTGGAACCAATTCACGCGTGGGGTTGGCAGCCTCGCTCGTCCTCCCTTAGTGGAGACGACACGCTCACCTGCGGGAAGGCTGCAGATAAAGGGCAACCTCAGCCCGTGAATAAAACATGAGCCACCGCGCGGAGGAGGCCAGCAGAACTGCCAGAGACCTCGGGGACCCCGGAGGCCCAGCCGGGTGATGGAAGTTCTTCAGCCCGAGGTAATGCACGAAGGCCACATTTGCGTGCAAAGCTCCACTTAGAGCCCCGCGCGGCCGGCCGGCGATGTGCACGGGAGTGTGAACTCAGAGCCAGCGGGCCACTGAGGGCTGCGGCGCTCCGCTCAGGCCTCATGTTTTATTGAAGCTCGTTTCTCCTCACAGGAGATCTGAAAACCCACTTAGTGCCCTTGGAAAATTGTCTGTTTGGGCTGCATGAACTGGTTTCCAATCATAGAAAGATGAAAACATCAAAATAAGCTAATAGGTTTCTGTCATGAAATACAGTCCCGGGAGGGCAAGATGGGCGGGAGGAGGCTTCGGGATCTGTGAGTTCAAGCTTTGCTGCAGGGAAGAGAACATGCTCCAGGAAAGGGAAGAGGGGGAGAAAAATGTATGGGAGAAAGGGAAAGTCCAAAGGAAAAAAATATTTTTAAAAAAGAAAGGGTATATCATTGGAAATGGAGAAAAGCAAGACCAGCAAATCAAAGCCATCTTTAAATATTTTATCAGTTGTACAGTGTTTTAAAATAATGCTGAGACTGAGAAGGTACAACATTGATGATTCATATGAAAACTATTCCTTGGGAAATTATTTTAAGTGGTAAGAATTCATGAGAAAAAAAGGTGTCTTCTTAAGATTTTTTTCTTGTGTCAATTTCATACCCTTAAGCACATATTTCAAAATCACAATCTCTTTTCATCTCACATTTGCTTCTTGAAACAATATCATTCATTCATAGCAATCATTTACATTTGCAGTCAGAGACTATTTAAAAAGAGACTGTGAATGGCAAGGCATATAAACCTATTGGTTATAGAAGGCTGCTGTGATTTACTGTTGCTCTGACCTTCACTTGTTTGTGATACTTTAATCAAAGAAAAGAAGACTGAAAGGAACAGTCCAAGTTACATGACAGAGTGAGTAATCCTCAGAAGCAGTATGAAGCCAAGGAACGTGCTGCTTGTCCTTAGTAAAGCAGTGCCGTGGTTTAGAAGGCAAGTGTTTCTTCACCTTTTGTACCACTGAGAAATTTTATACCTACTAAATCTTAGAAATTCTTTTAAGGCCAAGAGCACCAACAAACCAATTCAGAATTTTGTTACAAACAAGTGATGTTGTTGATAAAGGCATTAGAGCAAAATTTAGGATCAGACATTCTCATATTTATAAGATCAAACATGTCATTCTCCTCTTGCTATTATAGCAATGAGGGTTTTTCAAGCAGAGCATAAAATAAATTAAATAAATGTGTGTCACCCTGTCAACTCTTATTTTATAGTATATTCACTGTGAAAGTAGGCCAGATATAAACTTGTAGAAGCTATTATCTTTGAGGTAAAAATTTCTTCTACTCTTTCATAGCCAAACAAAACATAGCCCCAGCCAGCATGTGAATTCTCAGAGCCCAGGCCTGTGTCTTTCACAGTTTTAATATGTTGAGTCAAGCTTTAAAGCTGAAGTGTTATCTTCAAGGCCTGAATTTCAGCTTCTCATCCTGAAGTCAGAATGACAGGCAGCACCCAGCCCACGCTACCCCAGCATCGATCAGCCAAAACTTGCTGTCTGCTGCAGCCCCTTCTCTCCATCTCCATTACCATCGCCATCTTTCTTTTGGGCTTCCAAGCACAGAGCCGACCTTTGGTCCTTCACCATCCCACCAGCTGTGCTGTTACATTTTTATAATTATATTTCTGTACCTTTGTCTTTATTGGAAAACTTGGAAACTATGTTCAAGATAAGAAAGACAATTCAAGACAACAGAAGAGAGCCTTTTCCTTGGTTGTGAAGAGTTGCCTATTTAATAAGCAAGATGAGCGTGTACGTTCCAGCCTGCCTGCTTCACCCAGCTGCCCTATCCACCTGTCCCTGTCAGCCATTGAACTCTTGTGTTTTTTCCTTGTTGGAAGGTGAGGATTCAACATCCTGTGAACTTCTAAAGGACATTTCCTGAAACCCAATTCTGCCCACGTGTAGCTGTCAATGTGCGTGGCTCTTCCCTCCTAATAGATGTAAGATCTTTGAGGAAAAGTTATGTATACTCTAGTTTTGTTGTCCACTAGACACTGCTGCTAGGCACATTTTCAGAATTAAAATACAGATAAAAACAAAGTTAGGTAGCAAGCACCACTTTAACTTAAATGGAAGGATGTGTTAAAGGATCACTATCCAAAAATATTCTGAATGTAGAAGGGACTAGTTTGCCTACTCTTGGATTGAAGAATATATCTCTTCATTCTTTCAGTAAATAAAACTATTAGATACAAGTCTTTTTTGCTACAGTTTTATCCGTGATACCTTTCGATCAAGACTTTTTGTGCACCAAATACAGGCCATTACCTGTAATTAGAATCAGATGCAAAATGGAATTTTATATCCTCTTTTTATCCTGTGGATGATGAATATATCCACAATTGCATTTCATTTTTATAAGCAACTTTACCTCAAGCTGTATTTGAATAAAAGCTTAATTTTTAATTCTCCAAAAGAAATTTAATAAAGTCATTTGTACTTAATGGTTTACATGTAAGAATGGTGTTCTAGTAAGAAGCTTTATTAATAAGCATTTTAAATAGCTAGAATTTCCCAAAATTCAAAGAGAAATGCTAATGAAGTAAGCCGTGGTTGTCACCATAGCCAAATTTAGACAGCTCCCTAAGAAGCACTTTCAGTGCCATCAGTTGTAATGTGTAAATATCCTAAGGGCTTTTTTTCCTAGTCCTCCTGCATATATTTTCAGTTCATTTTGCTAAAAACAAAATTAATTAGGTAATAACTACTATAAAATTCATTCATCAAGTGATTTTGGTAATGCTGGGTACTAAAATGAGATTTTACACATATAAATCTAATATTTTACCATAACACAGATTATACTGATGAGCATATTGTAACTTGGAAGTTGAATAACCTTTTAAAGATCACCCTTCTAAGAATTGAAAAAAAAAAAACCCAGATAACCCATCTAATAAGGGACAGAGTCTGTCTCTGTCAAGGTTGGCTGGTCTCTAGGTCTTTATTCTTTAGCAACATTTATAGGATGGCTTCTCTTCAAAACAACTGTGTGTTAGGGGCCGAGGAGATAGCTCAGTAGAATAAGTCCTTGCCTAACAAGCACAAGGGCCTGAGTTCAATCCCCGGTTCCGCAAAACAAAACAAAACAAACAAACAAAAAACAACTGTCTGTGAAGTAATTGTAAGTTTTCATAGGATATTTTGCATGATTTTCAAGATACTTCTTAGATAAAATACTTCATGAAGAAAATGCAGCTGTTTTGCCATTTTATTTTTGACACAATGTGACTGTAAAAATTATTTTCAATGTGTAGAAAGAGACTCAGTGATTCTTCATTCCTGTCTCTATATATACCACAGTGTATAATATTTTATTTGCAAACATAAATTAGTAGCAATAATATGCATTAATAGTTATTAGTGTGAGACCCAGAAAGAAAAAAAATGGAATCTGAAGGGTAAAATAGACACAATAAAAGGGAATGAACTTATTCAAAAAGGAAAGACTTACTGAGATGAGAAGAACAGGAGAGGGAGTGGGGGAAAGAGATTTATCTAGGTATGTAAGCAGGATGGCTTGGACAACTAGACTGTGCATTTCAGCAGGTCTATGGAAAGAAGAAGTTAATGTTTTAATTTATTTCATCTACTTGTTCAATTATTTGTACTTTTTCTCTGTTTAAATTCCTATACTTTCCTTTCTTCCAATTTTACATGCATATATCTAATGATATGAATAACTTGTTGGAAGACAACACTATATATTACAACAAATACTGTGAAATTCAAATTACTTTGTTAAATGAAATTCTGTGTCACATAATCTTTTCTGTTTTAATTCTGACTTGTCCTCTCTTTAGAAAAGAAAAAGGAAGTGTCAGCCTGATAGCTCAGTGGACTAAAGTGCCTGCTTAGACAGAGCACAGTGTCTGGGGTTCGATCCCTGGTGTGCCCTGCTGGACTGGCCCCTGGGGCATGCTGAGATGAAAATTGAGACTGGGTGTGGTGGTGCACACCTGTAATCCCAGCACTTGGGAAGCTGAACACAGGCTGATCACTACGAGTCCGATTTATGTAGTGAGACCCTGTAGACCATGTACTAAATAAAGAACAATAAATGAAAAATGCAGTCCTTCTTAGTAAGGGTTACTCTGCATGGGACCTGTCCTTAAGTCCTTTGTATTATCCCCCTTGCATTCATTACATTGGGTCAATATACTCTCTAATTGTATGCCTTCCCCTATTGTGTATATATGTGTAAGTTCTCAAAAGATTTATTTATATACCATCATACTATCCTTCTAAAATTAGACAATAACCCTCAAAAAAAAAATGAAAGCCAAATCTAGTGCATTCACTCAGGCTGTCCAACAACACAGGTACTGACACAGAAATGCATGATGTCAAGGGTTTTAATGAACTGTGCTTAGTTTGGTTCTAAACTAACATAGAGGATTGATAGTGGGTGATACTGTTAGTAGGTAGGAGAGTGATTGTCAGGGGTAAGCAAACAATAAAAGAAGAACTGCAGGAAAATCTAAAATGCATTCCACAGTCTTTTATACTGTACAAAATGTGTCTATGCTTCTTGCTGTTTTTCAAAACATTTTTGATAAACCTTTGAATATGCATTTCCAATTAAAAATAGTAATTTACTTAAAATACAGTTCATCTCCACTGCAACTGTCCTGGTCCAACCAACTGTCACCTGTCATTGAGATGCCTGTAAGCATCTTCTAGTTGATCTTCTCTCCTCCTCATATGTCAGTGCTGAAGCCACACTGAGGCAGTGTGGTCCTCATTTTCCTCGTTAGATGACAAAGCACTCACAGTAGCCCCAGTCACATGTCACTTCATCCTCTTATCCACTCTATTTCTCTCTCCAAATCTCTCTGTCATTCCTTGAAATGATCTGTGTGCTTTCACTTGGGTTCTCACCACTGTCCACATTGTGATTCTTTTTAGCATCTATGTGGAGCACTTGCTCAGCTCCTTCAGGTCTGTGCTGACATGTCCGCTTAGTAAATATTGCTCAGACCATGCAAGTAGACTACAGCTCACCTCCCCAAACATTCTCATACTCTACTACTTTTGAGACATTTATCACTTTCTAGTGTATGTTAGCGGTTAACATTTTTTTCTAAGTGAAGATCTACCCATTTCATTTAAGATGCTGTATGTTTTTCTCTCTATATCATTTACTTTACCCCATGGAAGCAAATGGATTGTGTCAAAGATTTTAAACAAACCTATGAGGATTAACTTGCCCTTGAAGTTCTCAGTGTGCACATTTGTACTTTGAATAGTTTCTGAAATCCCATTCATGCTTATAAGTGTCATTTATTATATCCTACAGATAGAAATTATTCTAAACTGCATGTGGAAAACTAATACAAACACATAACTAGAAAGGGTGAAACAGCTGAATAATCATCAGAAGCATTGATTTTACTAAATCACATTATAAAGATACTAGGACACTTGAAATTTTAGTGTCGCTATGAGTCGGTTAAAAACTCCACAGAAATCATCACAGATCCATTTGGGAGAATGCAAAATATGAGCACACAAGAGATGGGAAGGGTCTGATGTCTGCTGGTCTATTCAAAGAAGCACTTAACACTTCGTACTTTTCTCTTTTTAAATGTTTTATAACTTTTTGACCAATTTTGCGTGTTTATTATATCTGGTAGTCTGAACAACTAATTTGAAGACAACATAGGCAATATAATAACCATTGTTGAATTCCTATTATTTTGTTTAGTGAAATTCCATATTGTTTCTACCATATTTTTACTATAATTTATTCTTTTCAAAAAACTTTTTTTAAAAAATGAGGGCAAGAACTGGATAGGTGCTGAAAGGCCAACCCAACCTGAAATAATTAAGAGTATACTCCAATGCCACCTTGCTCAGTGTCCTTTTGCTTTGATTTATGAACAATCGGTTGCCATTGCGGTTGTTATTTGTAAGACTATTACTGAAAGTAGTAATAGGCCAGCACCTTATTCTACTTATCAAATCCTATATATTTTTAGTTTGTTTACAACTAAAGACTTTCACATTAATCCTTTATTCAAAGACTGATATAATAAAATCATGTGTTATATGAAGTGCATATGTCACACTGTTAGTTTAAAGGTCAACATCAGAGCTGGGGATAAGTGTAACAGGTAGAGCACTAGCCTGGTATGTGTGAGGCCTGGGCATTGGTCTCCAGCACATCCTGAAAATAAAGAATAAATGCAAAAAAGTCAGTGTTAAGCTGTGGAAGCCCATGGCCCAATCTATTTGAATTTTCTTAGTTCATCCTTGTCCTTCAACTTCATGACCACAAAATCTTTTTGTAGGTATCTCCTGTGGCTGATGTCTAATGTTTCTCCACACTGGATTTCTATTGCTATCATAACAAATTCCACACAGCTCTCAGATTAAACAGCCCAGATTGACCATCTTACCATTAATGCATCAGAAGTCCCATTCAGATAATGTGGTCTCCAGAGGGGTCCATCTTTTGCAAGTTGAGCCACAGGAGAATCTGATTTTTGACTTTTTCCATCTATTGCAAGCTGTCCTCAGCACAGTGTTTACCTAGTGCTTCTCTCTCT
>NW_004524767.1:2352113-2354848 GCF_000260255.1 Octodon degus | reverse complement strand
TCTCTCTCTCTCTCTCTCTCTCTCTCTCTCTGTAGTCAGTATGGTATTTTGTGGACATTTCTTTAATCCTTCCATTGTTACACTAGTTTCAGTTCTCTTCCAGGAAAGGTTTTAACTTTTAAGAACTCATACATTTAGATTGGCCCAACTGGGCAATACGGGATAATTTCACCATCTCAAAATCATATTCTACTCAAATTCACAAAGGGTTTTAAACTTTTTGCTATATAGGGTAAAAACTCCATAGGTTCCAGAGGTTGTTCTTGAATATCTTTGGAAGTTTATTATTCTGATAACTACATTTAACATGACATTTCTCAAATATAAATATTTATTATGTGGGAATCTCAAATAATGTAAAATTAAGCCATAGAATTTTATACAAATGTGAAATACTTTGAATTAGATTCAATTTGTATAAGTATTTATATCTCAAAAAGTCTATATTCCAGTGTGACAATTTTGTATCAATATTTACTTGATGTGACTTAATAAAACATTGATAGTTTACAAGAAAGGTGGTCCATCCCATGGAATAAACATGACTCTCTGGAAACAATTGCACTTATATCCTCACTTTAGAACTCTCTAGAATGAATGAAGATGTAAATTGCAGTAACATGATCAGAAGGAAGACTGGCTGCCTCTGCTTTCCACGTTGGAATCTCAGGGATAATCAGTCCCTCCGGGATGCTTGTAGGCTAACTAAGGGTGAAGAGTGGGAATAGAAAGCAGATTCCATGGGGCTGGAGAGATGGCTCAGTGGTCTAAAGCACCTACTTAGAACAAGCTTAGCAAAAGCATCAGGGACCGCGGTTCAATCCCCCAGCACCACATGCCAGCCAGCCCTGCCCCCTGGTGGGCTGAGCTGGTCTCTCTCTCTCTCTCTCTCTCTCTCTCTCTCTCTCTCTCTCTCTCTCTCTCTCTCTCTCACTCTCAAAAATAAAAAAAAAAAAAAAAAAAAAAAATTAAAAAAAAAAAAGACCTAAAAAAAAAAAAAAAAAAAAGAAAGCAGATTCCAACTTCATTAATTGCAGTGAGAATAAAGTTGTCACAATGTCTGATATTCACAACACAAATGTGAAGACAGGCAGGTCTTTAGTACAGTAGTTATGCTACACATTATTCATCAGTAGCCATTTTATTGAAATAATGTAAGCAATGTTTTCCCAATGATAAAATGCTGGTGAACGGCCCAGAATTCTCTCTTAGTAAGACGCTGACCTGAGATTCTCAACACTAATGCTGGTGAGTTAAAATTGGGGTGGGGGGTAGATGCCTAAGAATAATTAAAATCATTGACTCCAAAGTGCAACTCTTCCTTTCAGTTCCCGTTTCATTGAAGGAAAGGATCATGTGGTCACATATAAATATGAGGAGATGGGTTAGGGAGATAGTTAGGTGGTATAATCACCTGCCTAACAAGGGCAAGGACTTGGATTTGATCTCCAGTACCGCGTGCAGCACCAGCCCTGTGCTGCGCCAGTCACTGAAACCGGGTGTGATGGCACATGCTTGTAATCCCAACACTCAGGAGGCTGAGACAGGAGGATCACTGTGAACCTGAGCTGTGTACTGAGACCCTGTACCAAGTAAATAAATCTTTTTTAATAATTAAATATAAGGAAAGGAGGAGCCATAGCATCCTGGCATGGCAGACCTTTCTACATGTAATGCTTTCCTGGCAAAAAAGAACACTTTTTGGTAGAAAGCAAGCCCAGCTGGCCAAACAGAGAAGTAAATTAATAAAAGAACAGAGAGATAATTGTACAAAATATTAAAGCATATTGTATATAATGTTTTATCAATTTGTTTGGATTTAAAGGAAACACAAATAACTAAAGCATAGCCAAAGTACATGCTGAAGACAAAATAAAAACTGTGCTGTCTTCAAGAAATATCACATAAGAAAGAATTCCCTAAAGTTAAAATCCATAGAAAACCTTAAAAGTGTGGGGTCATTGTTACGGTTTATGTCTAGTTGTCCTTCCAAAGCCTCATGTAAGTTATGGGGCAGATGCAGCTGGAGGAGCAATGAGCGGCTTGAGGGGCCGGGCCAAGAGGCGCGAACCATTAAACTGGCTAGCCTGTGCTTTCTGAGATGTGCAGAGGGTCATTTGGACACAGCAGCGCCCCGGCCTCTCCTCAAGTGTCTTGAAATCTCCAGTAACTATGAACTAAATAAATCTTTCCTTCCCTAATTTTGTGTGTTGGGTATTTGTCCAAGCAATTAGAGAACAGTAACTAATACAGTCATTTTGGACATTGTTTTAATTTAAAGCCACATCCATTAAGTCATCTGCATAAAACAAAAGTTTTATACTTACCTTTCTTCCCTTTTGCTTACCTTCTCGACTTTTCATGATATTAGTGATTTATTCATTGATATATACAGTTTATGGATTATATACGCACTGTCTACATCTATTTAGTTTTGCTTTTACACTTACATAGATTTGGTGGCTATGTTTAATTCTAAACAAGATTCTCTGTTTCTTGGTCCCTTCTGTAATAAAGTTCTTTTATAATTTTTATTCATTTTAATGAGAAAAACAATAAAATAGCAATGAAACAGTTTCAAAACATGTTAGCACGATGTTTACAAGATTTAATGCATTGCATATTGTTGTCTTCATAGTAGCTATTCAGAGGACAAGATGCAGACATGATATCTTGTCTAAAGAATATTAATACAAACTTATTCTCAGTGAACTAAGTACAAACTGTATATCTAT
>NW_004524767.1:2351209-2352013 GCF_000260255.1 Octodon degus | reverse complement strand
CTTTTAGTATACTGTTCCTATGCTGAATTTCTGGGATCTTGATTATTATATGTCTGGGTGTGGTTTTCATTGGGTTGATGTTATTTGGAGTTCTATATGCTTCGGTTACAGGAATGTCAGATTGTTGCCCCTTATTTGGGAAGTTTTCTGCTATTACTTCTGCCCATATTCTTTTTATATTATTTGTATTAACTCCTTCCTTCTCATTGATGACTATTAGTCTCACATTATTAATCTTTGCATCCTCTTGCAGGTATTGAATTATCTTTTCTTACATCCTAGTTGTTTTATTTTTTTTTTCACATTTTTAAAATTTTATTTTAAAGAGAAAAAGTAATAAAACAGTTTTAAAATAGGTTAGTAAAAGAGTTACAATAATCAATACTTTGCAAATTGTACAAAAGGCAAACACATATATGAAAAATGTTTGACACCATTGGTCATTTGAGAGATACAAAATAAAATTTCATATTTTGATTCACAGTTTGAGTATATTAGTTTCCTTTCACTGCTTTAAGAATTCCAAGAAATAAAATAACACACACTTGTTCTCTCATAATTATTAAAGTCAGCAGTATAAGATCACACTGACTGGACTGTGATCAAGTGTTTGGAGGGATGGTTCCCTTAGAAGTTTTTTTTTTCATAATTTTATTGATAAACAGATAGCAATGAGACAGTTTCAAATCAAATCGGTGGGACAGTTTCAATAACTAACACACTGCATATATTCTTCTTAGTGGTTAATTGCTGTACAAGATGCGGACTTGAGATCCTATTTACAAACACCATTAGAACAAATCA
>NW_004524767.1:2349329-2351109 GCF_000260255.1 Octodon degus | reverse complement strand
TATATATAATTTTCCTTCCCCCTTTTTTCACAACAAAACTGTCTTTTATTTATACTTTTGTGAAGTTAGTAATGCACAACACTAGGTTGCTTAGCAACTGATAGAAAATCTTACCCAGACAGGATGTTCATCTCAGGAGTGAGGTAGCTTGTTTGCTTTAGGCACTGGGCCAAGTCCCACCTACACACATTTGATCGATTTCCTAGCTTCGTGGCTCCCAACATATCCCCCTTTACCGTTTTGTTTTTTCAGAGGTGAGTGTTCCACTGCAGTTAGAGAAACTGTATTTGGAGAAGTCTTTAAGGACCTTTTCATACTTGAAACCAGTCTAAAGAGTGTAGGTACTTGAATTCAGCAAAATAACCAAATATAGTCCAATAGTCTATAACAGTAGTGGGTTATCAACAGAACTGGAAATTGCCAAAAGTTGTTGACTTGAGCCTTTTAGAGCCCAACATATTAATATAGCCATACTTTTTATACCTTGTGGTTATACTTTTCTGCTAGATGTTTAAGATCAAGATAAAGCAAGGCCTATGTAACAAAAAATGGAACTTTTGTATCTGACAAGGTCAGTCAAGTCCCTTCAGGGTTTACCCTGAGTCATGTATAGCACCTTGTAGATCTTTTGTGTCAGCCATCTGGATGAGTCACGGCCATTGCTTGACCAATTTGCTCTCTGTGAAAGCCTGCGAGAATATTTTCTCCCTGGTGACTCCCCTTAAGCACAGTCTATGTCATCTATCACCTTCATTTGTGGCCCTATAATCTCCTTGGTCAGAAAATCTGGGACACTACTAAGTTAGAGGATGTCACAGCATAGGTTCTTTTACATCCTCACTTACATTTCAAGGCTAGGACCAAAATATTGGCTATCCTTGTAACCCTTCTTTTTCTCTAATTTTTGGTCTGCAAGCTTTAGTTGTTAAATATCCAGAAGACAAGCTTAATGATATTTTTACCCTGTAACAGTGGCAGTTGAGCTTAATACAACTATCTGTCTGAATATCAAATACCTTAGATAGAACACAGAACTATTTTCCAGCAGCCATGGATATTCTAAAATTTAAATCTCTATAGAATGTAAAAAAAGAACAATTACACATTTTTTACACAGAAATTTAGAAATCAAATCATATACAAAACTGTATCAAGATAATCTTATGACACTTTTTCTTATCTCTTGTTTTCTTGTATTATCTTTTTAAAAATATACTTTCAGGAGAGTATAGCAATAATTGGGATGACACTAGAAGCAGTATGCATTTAGATGACCAAAGTGACAGGGATTCTAAGCATGACCTTAGTATTGCACATTGCTATCCTCAGTGTAGTTGCTTAGTTCACAGATATCAGCATATAGAGTTAGTCAGGGTGAGAATTCTACCCATTAACTGCATTTTCAAAAACCTGATGAAGATTCTTAGGACCATTGCCTTAACCATCTTGGTTAAATAAATGTATGATACAAAGTTCTTAGTATTTGTACTTTATGTGTTTTATTGTATAGATCTCAAACATTCCCCAAAAGTCTTATGTGTTAAGAAGTGGGGCTTTAAGACGATTGAATCATGGAGAGATACATTCTTCCATGGATTAATCTAAAGGTGACTTTATAGATGAGCATGCAGTTAGCAGTTGGACAGAGATGGAAGAGTGTGGAAGAGTGGAGCCTGGAGGCTTGTGTTCAGAGAACATCTGTATTTGCCTCTGTGTCTGTGTTTGTGTCTCTCTGTCTCTTTCTCTGTGTCTCTGTCTTTCTCTGTCTCTGTCTCTGTCT
>NW_004524767.1:2345246-2349229 GCF_000260255.1 Octodon degus | reverse complement strand
CCCTCCCTCTGGTTCCTCCCACTTCCTCTGCTTTCCAGCTGCCAGGATCGATCGAGCAGCTTACCTTCAGCATGACTTCCTACCATGCAATTTCTGCCATGGAAGCCACCAACCATGTATTGAATGTTCTGAAACTATGAACCAAATCAGCAGCTTCTCTTTTATGCTATAGGTAACAGGCATTTTGTCACGACCACAGGAAAAATTGACTATTACAACACGCCTAAGTGTTTAATAGAAACAATTTTATTTGATGTCTCAAATATTTGAGTTTGCTTTTATATAAAAGGAAATATAGTAACATAAATACCTTCATTTGTTATGGAAAGTTATTTCAGTACATCCAGTTGCTTTCTGCCCCGATCTCTAGAGAATTATATTTTAAAATCTATTAACATTTCCTGATCATATGAATTTCCAATGTAATGAACTATTAGAATCTTTCCACTCCTCTGCACATAAATATTAGGAGACATCCTAACTAGCATGATGCTAGTACAGAACAGTCTAAGTCAGGACTTCTACTTGAGCCTGAATTCTGGTTACAGCAGGCATAAATCAGTGAAAGACATCTTATGAAGAACATTTAAACTGCTTGAGAAACTAATCTTTGGGATGAGAATGTCTATTAAACTGTTTAACAAGAAAATGTGTGCGTGAGAAAAGCAAATGAAAGTAGATGCACAATACCTACCTTTAACTGAGTGTGTTTAACGGAAGCTCCTACCACACATGCTGCATTTTTCTTTTCTCTTTTGACTTCTCTTTCACTTGGGGGCATGAAAAACTTCATTTCAGAGACTCTTATTTTTAAGTAAATAGCTCCTTGTGCTTGAATTTGATAACTAAATTACAGTACCTTTAACATTCTACCCGCATCATATGCCATTGCTTTAACATACATAATTTGTAAAAGGAAGATATAAGATCTTAACTGTGAGATGTATACTTGAAGCTATTACTAAAGAAAGACTTTGTCTCCCAATACTGCAGAGCACTCATGCTTCCTGTGCATGTGGCTCCTAAAAGCCAACTCATTATTCTATGAAAATTATGAGGAAAGACAAATAGGTCACTGGGAAAAGTATATGAAGAATTAGAAACCTCAGTTCTGCTTGAGTACTTTCACTGTGAATTTTAAATGACAAATTGTTTCTGAGTCTCTGTCTGAAGACTCATTCATTTGAAATATTCACTCACCTGAAATACTGGGAGGAAGACAAAATGTGCTTTCATGTTTCTATAGATCCTAAATGTATATCAAGAGACAGTCTAATCCAAGTATTAAAAATTGCTGGGTTTTTTTTTTTGTTTAATTATAGAAATGTAATTATATCGTATTTGCAACAAAGTAACATTGAATATTTTTGTTTCTCTCCATTATTAGATAAACAGCTTTAAACTATGCAAGGCATTGAAGCAAAGGTGCAATTCATGGTGTGCCACCTTGTTTTGGACCAAAAATTTTCGAGGAAAGTTTTCAAGGACACAACCTTCTTGATGACACATATGGAGTCACCAGGACACCTGCTTTACAGATGGCTACTCGGCTTCTAATTCTGGCTCCAGCAAACTGAATCCCATTAGATACCTGATATAAATAAAGAATGTGCTCTACAATTGGTCTCAATGAGAGAATAGTATCAAGCCTGTGGTTCTATTGCTCTTAACTGGCAAGAGAAAATTAAATCAAGACAATAAGAGAGTTAAAAGGAAAAGGTCACATAGATGCTAAGGCTAAGGACATGATGGCCTTCTCTGTCAAAATTCTGGTGAAAGCTTCTCTAAAATCAGTATAGATACTTAAACTTTTAGGTATGAAAACCTTGGGAATGAAGTCTGCTCTAGAAGTGAAGTCTTAGGGCTCATGCTGCATATGTAGCACATGTGGACAAGTAGACACATGGAAAGGAAGGAGAGTGACTTACACAAATTCAGGCTTATGGAATCCTGCTGGTGGTGTCCATTTTTTGTCTTATGTTTTAATCATCTGTACTTTTGTTCATCTTACTGGACAGTTTAAGCCCCCTTTGCCATAACATTACTCACATTAGCACATATCTTTTAAAATTTCAGGGGCACATTTTGATGTACCATGTAACAAATGCATGATTAGGACTTCAGGTTAACTTTTAAGTTATGATTTTATGAAATCCCAAGCAGCAATTACTAAGAAAAGGCAAGGTAGTCATTAATTGTTCTGTGTTATACTGCTGTTTTGTTGTTGTAATACTAATTTCTAGTTGAGAAAAAAGTAAGCCCACCTCCAGCCAGTGCACAGGTCTGGTGTGTGGGACCCTCTACCTGCAGGAACTGCCCTTCATCCAGCAGTCATACCTGGTGTGGAACCCTATTGTGGAACTCCTAGCATAGAGGTTAGGAGCGAGATCCAGCTAGTTAATCCAGGAGCAGAACATCTTGCCAATGGGGCAAAGTGTGTTCACTTCCATGGGCTGCAGTAGGAAAAGGCTAAGCACAGCCGCCAGACCCAAGCCAGGCCCAGTTGGATGAGTTCAATCTTCGTAGATACGGACCTGGTAAGCTGATACACTTTACTAGACCCAGATCTATGAGAGCATCCTCTCTCTCCCTCTCTCTATTGGGCAACAGGTAACTGGGGTGAAACAGCCTGCCTGGAAGACTCCAGGTACATCAAAGGAAGGTGATCAGACAGAACTTAGGGGGAGTAATTTAAATACAAATTCCCAATTTAGTATCTACTTAGCTATACAGTCATAATGCTTGCTCTTATTGTCTAAATTACAAATTTATTAGTTACAAAAGTCAGTCAATTGCTAAATCTCACTACTCATTATTAGTGTTGCTAATTGTAGTCCTATAAATACAAAACTGCCTTAACCACATAATCTCTCTTGGGTAAGAAGATAGGTAGGTGCAAGTGTAATTACTGCACCAAAACTCTACACCAAAGGTCAGAAGAAGTGCTATACTAAATAACAAAGAGGAGAAAAATGCATTCTCATGCCCCAAGCCTATCCAGAAAAAATGCGGGAAACACTAGTATATAAGAAATTGGAAGCCACACTCCTTAAATCTCTGAAATAATAGTGTCCAAAGTAAAGAAACAACTGCAGAAAGGTATAGAGGAAATCAGATCAGAAATAATCTCTGAAGTAAAAAAAAAAAGAAATGATAACTATAATGACAGAATTACTATGTGCTTCTAAAGAAGATGCTGATAAAAAATAGAGGAGAATAGATCATTTGATGGACTCCTTGAATGAGTAATATAGGAAAGAAATAGAATTCATGAAGCAGATTCAAAGAAATATACAGGAAATTAAAATCTCAAACACAAGTTGGCAAAACCATTTGAATGAAAATGAAGATAGAGTTTCAGACCTTGAAGACACCACTGTAGCTAGTGAAAAGGCAAGAAAAGATCTCTTAAAGACAACTAGGGTGTAGGAAAAAATAATTCAACATGTGCAAGATGATGCAAAGATGAACAACATAAGACTAATATGCATCAATGAGAATGAAGGAGTCAATACAACAATATAAGAACAATATGACAGAAGTAATAGCAGGAAACTTCACAAATATGGGGCAACAATCTGACATTCAGGGAAACGAAGCCTATAGAACTCCAAATAACATCAACACAATTAAAACCACACCCAGACATATAATTATCAAGATCCCAGAAATTCAGCACAGGAACAGTATATTGAGAGCTGCTAGAGAAAAGAAACAGATTAGATTTAAAGGAAACCCCATCAGAATAATGGCAGATTTTTCTTCTCATACCATCAAGTCAAAAAGAGCATGGAGCAATGTACTACAAGTCTTTGTTTGTTTGTTTTTGTTTTTGTTTTTGTTTTTGTTTTTGGCAGAACCAGGGATTGAACTCAGGCCCTTGTGCTTGCCAAGGAAGCGCTTATACCACTGAGCCATCTCCCTGGCCCCAGTACTACAAGTCTTGCAAGAGAACAAATTCCGACTCAGACTGATATACCCTG
>NW_004524767.1:2332435-2341554 GCF_000260255.1 Octodon degus | reverse complement strand
ATCAGTGTATTCTTTAGAAGTACTTAGTACTTCTTTGGTTATAGTTATCACTACATTTTTTAGTTCAGAAATTATCTCTGATCTGATTTCTTCTATACCTTTCTGCAGTTGTTTCTTTGCTGCCAACACTATTATTTCAGAGATATCTGGTGTGTGAATTCCAGTCTCCTCAGTGCTAGTGTCTTCTGCATTTGTACTGGGTGGACTCGGGGCCTGATTCTGCATTTTGTTCCTTCTCTTTGTCATTTTGTATACCACTGTCTTCTGACCTTTGGTGTAGAGCTTAGAAAGAGTTATTACCTTAGCACCATGTCCAGATCTACGAAGTTCAGATTCCTCCAGGTGGGTATTTTTTGGGTCTGGCTGCTGTGCTCCACTTCTTTCTGCTGCAGGCATTAGAGTTGAACCGTTTGTGTCTCTCTGGCAAGATGTTCTGCTCCTGAATCAGCTGGGTGGATCTTGTCTCTTTGCAGGGAGTTCTGCTGAAGGGTTCCTTGCTGGGCCTGCACTCTGGGTCAAATAAAGATCCGCACCCTGGGTGGTCTCACTCACATGCAGGGCCTGGGCTCTGGGTCTATTCAGGATCCGGAAGGCCCCAGGCAGTCTCACTCACTCTCAGCGCCTGTGCTCTGCGTCTCTGTAGGTAGTTTAAAAAAGCTGGAGAAATAGATTCTAAGAGCTCACGATGGCAGATCTCTGTATCTTTCTTACTGTTTGCATTTCTGTCTCATTTTGCAGAACTTTAATGATCTTGGATACTGTATGCACAGGGTCTCTGGGGCTCAGTAATACAACAAGACCTTCCTTCCATATTTGTCATTTATTATGTTACAAAAGGAATTGATAATTTCTGATATGACCATCTGCTTTACCAACTTAGTATCATCCATACAATCAAATGCCATCAAATGAGAGTATTGGCCATTAGTCATTTTTTTAACATCAGTCTTCATTGTTTTCAGAATTATTTTTCTCCTTGGACATGCCATGCCACAAGCAGTGCATGGCCACTCGGGAACCATCATATGTGTGGGCCAGGTACACCACTGCCTCATGAGTGGCTTTGATCAGTTCTGATTGGAGTTTTGGAGCTTCATAGGTTAAAAAAGTCCAAGAATACTTTATGGGCTAATGAATGCCTAATCATAGCTTCCTTTTGAGCCACTGGAGTTAGAATCTGTTTCATTTCATCCATAATAAGCTTTAATTATAGGAGTTGTACTTCTAACACCTTGACCAGAATTTGTGTTCTGCAAACTTTACAAACTCAGATCAGAACTGATCAAAGCCATCCATGAGGTGGTGTACCTGGCCCACACACATGACGGTGCCTGAGTGACCATGTGCTGCTTGTGGTATGGCATGCCCAAGGACAGAAAAGTAATTCTGAAAACAATGATGAGCGATGTCAAAAAAGTGGCTTATGGTCAGTACTCTCATTTGGTGGCATTTGATTGTATTGATGATACTAAGCTTATAAATGTGTTCCCATAGAGCTCCTTAGGGAGCACATTCCTCAGCTCCAGAATGGCTTAGTCATTGTATGCATAATCCATAATGGCTGAGGCTTCTGCTTGCCACAACATCTTCCTCACATGGCCTTTAAAATTTCTGATTATTTTTGCAATCTGTGGTTACTTCCATACATGAGAAATTTCTTAACAATATTTCTGGAATATTTGGCTTTGCTTAATTCAACCAAAGCATCTTGTAATTCTTCAAAAGCCTGTTTTCTCTATGCTTCATTGCCATGCTGAATATAGCATAGACTCACATGAGTGGAATCATGTGTAAATGCAATAGTTTTAATTTTCCCTTGAATCAAATTCTGCAAATCACTTGTCAACTTCAGTCATTTTTCTTTGTCACAATATTTTCTTCCTTTTTTTTTTTTCAGAACCAGGGATTGAACTCAGGCCCTTGTGCTTGCCAGGGAAGCACTTATTCCACTGAGCCATCTCCCCAGCCTCTCTTTTCTTCTTAAGATTTCCCAAATGTGTTTTGCTTGAACAATGTCATAGTTGTTTTTGCCACTGAGATGCCTGGCCTGCTTTAGTTCTTTCTTCTTCTTGAACTCATCCCATTTTGGTTTCTTGGATGTTGATTCATCACTTTTAGTATCTGGCTGGAATTTTCTCTTGTTGTTGAATGTAATTGTTTGCTAAAATTTGCTTTTTGGTGCTTTGTCACTTTGTTGCTTATTTTTCAATTGTTTCACATGCTTTTCCCAGGTTTTGCAGTATTTGTCTCAAACTTCTTTCACACAACCTTAGGTCCCTTCTCTTTAACAACTATTTTGCAAGTGTCTTTGAAGAAATATAATCACTTATTTTTTGAAATTTGGTATACTTTTTTTCTGTGAAGACTTTATGCTCCTTTCTATGAGCTTTCTTCCACTTGACTTCCATCATAGCAACTCACACACATGTAAAAACTCTCAAGTTAAATTGAGAAATGAAATACTTCTATGGTAAAGAACAAATGAAGGATTTCATGATGACAAAGCCAGCCCTACACAGACTACAAAAAGGTATTCTAGATGTGGATCAAAATGACCACAACTTCAAAATGAGAATGGAAAGAATCCACCAAATAGGGTAAACATTTAAACACAGGAGAAAAAGAGGTATACAAGAGCAGGAAAATAACATGACAAACATAAGTCAATACATCATGGTTATAACTATTAATGTAAAAGACAAATGTTAAGGGGCATGAAAAATATCTAATATCTAATACCACAATCTTGACAAGAAATTTTAATACCCCTTTATCCCAAAAGAATAGGTCAAGCAGACAAAAAATTAGCAAAGAAGCAGCAGAACTAAACCAGACATTTGAACAAATGAACTTAGTGGACATATGCAGAGTGGTTCACATAACAACATCTGAAAACAAATTCTTTTCAGCTGCACAAGGGACATTTTCTAAAATAGAGCACATACTACTCCATAGGTTATGCTTAAGTATATGCAAGAAAGCAGAAATTATCCCATGTGTATCATCTGACCACAGTGCAATGAAACTAGAAATAAATGACAACCACCCCCTCACAAAAATCCCATAAACACAAGGAAATTAAATAACACTCTCCTAAGCAACCAATGGGTTACAGATGAAATCAAACAAAGAATTAAGAAATATCTATAATTCAATGAGAATTCAAGCACCACTTATAAAATTTGTCTTGATGATGCAATGAAAGCAGTTCTCAGAGAGAAATTTATACCTGTAAACTCACACATTAAGAAACAGAATGGGAACAAATAAATACTCTTAAGTGAAAGCTCAGGTGTCTAGAAAAAGAAGAGCAAACCAAGCCAAAAGCCCAAAGACAGGAGGATATCATAAAGATTAGAGCAGAAATTGATGCAATGGAGACAAATAAAACAATGCAAAAAATTAACAAATCAAAAAGCTGGTTCTTTGAAAGATTAAATAAAATTGATAAGCCCCTAGCTAATCTCATCAAAAAGAGGGAAGAAAAACTCAAATTCAAGCAATAAGGAATAAAAAGGGTGAAATTACCACAGACCCTGTGGAAATGAACAGGATAAACAAGAGCTACTTTGAAAATCTTTACTTTCACAGAATCAAAGGCATAGAAAAATGGACTGATTATAGAAAAGTACAAATTACCAAAAGTAAAGCAAGAAGATATAAGAATTCTCAATAACCCAATATTAGCCAATGAAGTTCATAATATAACAAAAAAACTTACTGACAAAGAAAAGTCCAGATCCTGATGGAGTCACATCTGAATTTTACAAGAAATTTACAAAAGATATGATTCCCATACTCCTCAAATTCTTCAATGAAATTTAAAAGGAATCAGTCCTCCCAAAATCATTCCTGGAGGTAAGTATTATAATGATGCCAAAACCAGGGAAAGATTCAACTGAAAAAGAGAACTACAGGTCAATATCCCTCATGAATATAGATGCAAAAATACTCAACAAAATCTTAGGGAATAGAACACAGCAAATCATTAAGAAGATTATACATCATGACCAGGTAAGATACATCCCACAGATGCAAGGATGGCTCAATATATGCAAATCTATAAATGTAATACACTGTATCAATAGAGCCAAATCCAAAAGCCACATGATTGTCTCAATTGATGCAGAAAAGTTTGTAGACAAATTCCAACACTAATTCATGGTCAAGACCTTACAGAAAATTGGGATAGATTGTCTTTACTTCAATCTGATAAATGTTATCTATGACAACCCAATGGCTAACATAATTCTAAATGGGGAAAACAGAAATCTTTTACTCTCAGATCAGATACAAGACAAGGATGATCTCTATCACCACTCCTGTTCAATATAGTTTTGGAATCATTAGCTAGAGCCATTAGACAAGAGAGAGAAGTAAAAGGAATAAAAATATGCAAATAAGGTAAACTATCATTATTTGTAGGTGACATGATATTCTACTTGGAAGACCAAAAAGCCCCACCAAGAAGCTATTAGAATTAATACACAATTTCAGTAGCATGGCAGGTTACAAAATCAATATTCAGAAGTCAATAGTATCAAACACACTGAGAGAGAAATTAGAGAAACAATACCCTTTACAATAGTACCACGAAAAAAAATACTTAGGAATTAATCTAACTAAAGAAGTAACAGACCAATTCAATGAAAATTACAGTACTCTAAAAAATATTGAAGAGAAAATCAGAAAATTGAAAGATATTTCTTGCTCCTGGATAGGAAGAACCAACATTGTGAAAATGGCCATACTTCAAAATTTTTATACAGATATAATCCAATCCCTATCAAAATATCACCATCATACCACACAGACCTAGAAAAATCATTCCTAATATTTATTTGGAACCAGGAAAACTCTGGAATAACAAAGGCAATCCTGAGCAACAAAGACAAGACAGGAGGCATTATAAATCCCTGACTTGAAATTATACTACAAAGCTACTGTGATAGAATCACCATGATATTGGCAAAACCATAGACCCAAGGATCAATGGAATAGATTAAAAGGTGTAGACATAACTACAAACACACTCAGCCATCTTATTTTGACAAAGGGGCCAAACATGTTCACTGGAAGAAAGATAGTCTCTTTAACAAATCGTGCTGGAAAAACTGGTTCTCTACATGCCAAAAACTAAAACTTGACCCAGGTCTCTCACCATGCATTAAAATAGACACAAAATGGACTAAAGACCTAAACATTAAAACAGAAATACTAAATCTCCTAGAGGAGAAAGTAGGTGGAAATCTTGAAGATATACGGGTAGGCAAACATTTCATCAACAAAAATCAAACTTCATGGGAAATACTTGAAAGAATTAATAACTGGAGCCTCCTCTTATTGAGTAGTTTCTGCACATCAAAAGAAAGTATCAACAGAGTGAAAAGATAACCCACAAATTTGGAAAACATCTTAACTAGTAATCACTCAGACAAAGGTCTTCTTTCTAGAATTTATAAAGAACTAAAAATCGTTAGGGTCCCAAAATTTAAAGACTAAGTCCAAAAATGGGTATCCAAGATGAATACACACTTCTCAGAGGAAGAAATACAAGAGACAAATAAGTACATGAAAAAAAGCTCTACATTACTAGCCATTCATGAAATGCAAATGTAAACAACATTGAGATGCCATCTCACCCCAGAAAGAATGGTTATCATAAAGAAATCAACCGACAACAAATGTTGGAGAGGCTGCAGGAAAAAAGTTATCCTCCACTGCTGGTGGGAATGTAGACTGGTGAAAAAATTATGGAAATCAGAGTGGAGACTCCTTACCCAAGTAGGACTGGAAATTCCATTCAATTCAGCTATATCCCCCTTCTGGGAATTTTCCCAAAAGAACTGAAAATATATCATAGTGATTCATGTGAGCCCATGTTTATAGTGGCATAATTTGTGATAGCCAAATTTTGGAAACAAACAAAATACCCATCACCTGAGGAAAGGATGAAAAACATGTGGTGTTTTTATACAATGGAATATTACTGGGCTATAAAGAAAAACAAACTCGAACCCTTTGTAGGTAAATGTATGCAACTTGAAGCTATATTCATAAATGAAATAAGCCAGACCCATATGTATAAACACCATATTGGCTCTCTATTATAAAAACTTGGAAGATGAAATAAGAACCAAAAGGTATAACACAGTTAACTGGAAAGAAAGAGAACATAAGGATTAAACATTGAAGAGAGAGAAAGGTGAAAATTTAGGAAATAAGTTATTGGAAAAACCATATTTTTATATATACAAGATGAATAAGGCAATTTTCCTAAGAATGTCCACCAGGTTTTTGAAAATAGCACTTAATGGGTAGAAATCTCACCCAGTCAATATGCTGATATCTGTGAACTCAATGTAATTGCAAGCAACTACATTGAGAACAGTAATATATAATACTAAAACCATGCTTGGAATATCTGTCAGTTTGGTCTCTAAATGTGTACTGTTTCTAATGCCATATCAATTAGTACTACACTAATTTTTAAAATATTTTTCTTAAAAAAGGTAATAAAAGAAAATGAGAAAGAATAAAAATTCAAGACTTCTTAAAATAATATGGTAATATTCAATCATATGTCTCATCTTGTGTAACTATATCTGTTAGTTTGAGCAACAGATTTGATGATAAAAATTGATAATATATCAATCACTGTTAACCAGCTATTCTTGTTCTGAAAATCTGTAATGAATGTATTGTTATATGTTACGTGGTTTCTGTCTTTGCCTTTGTTTTTCTTGCTCTTGTTTTTACTCTTCAAAATAAAAGAAAACTATGATAATAAGAAAAGGAGTTAATGATTTCTATTCTGAACTATCCACATGATATCAGCCTGTTTCTTCTATTTATGTGTTATGAAAACTTTCTTAAAAGTGAAATCTCAATAGTTTTTCCCATTAAGATTTTTTTTGTCTATATCTCTGAAGGCTTTTTATAATTTCCCTGCTTTAGAATTACTGGTACTTTCTTTAATGTTACTTTCTTGAAGTCTTTGCCCCTTGTTAAGTGTCCTGAATTCAGCCCCACACTCACAGACGTGGAATTTTCAAGTTTTATAGGCAATTACTTCCTCTTGCACACCCTCAGCCTCCCCTTGATGTCTGCCTGGGTAAGCAGCTGGTGCTAATGCTGTGCTACTGTCACTAGAACTTTAAAAACAGGCTTAAGTAGGTTTCTAATTTGAGTAAAGCATTATGCTGTATGAGGCAACAAAAATACTTTCTTCAATAAATACATTTTTCTTAATTATTTTATGCACTCCTTTGAATATGATCTGTAAGTGTGAATGTGAGAGGCTCTGGGAAAATGTAACATTTATACCTAAGCAAAAAGTGGTATAGGACACAACAATGATTTATAAAATTATTCTATGTCTTACTTTGGGTTAAAGGAATAAACACTAGGGAAGTTCAGAAGAGGTAGACATTTTCTACGCTCCTGCAATTCTTCATTCAGCATGATGGCTTTAGGGAATAACCATTTGAAGTACATAACGGCATCATTACATGAAGCCCTGAACAGCTTCTAAAAATAAACAACCATTATTGAAGTTCACATTTTTATTATACTGAGCAATTCAGCTGGATTTGAAACAATTCTGTATTGTTGACATTAATGAGATTTTTTCCCTTTGTTTTTCTTTACCCAGTGGCCAGATATCTTACTGAAATCTCAGGTGATTTTCTTTATCACAAAATGGGAATAATCTTATTTTAGCTTCTAGTATTGCAAGCATCCCACACATTTTCTTTATCAATAGATAAGATCTGCTTGGAAAGTACATAGAAAGGCAGAAAAACTATGAATTACTGCAACTTTACAGTGTCAGAAGAAATGATTCAAAATTTTATATCCTGAAATTGAAATTAGTTTGTAAGTTTATTTATAGAAGCATCCTGAATTTGATCATCGAATTAAAATGATATGTTCTTGTAACAGGTACATTGAGCAAAAGCAAAAAGGGAGTTTAAGTAGTGTATTCAGAACTTTAGAAGAGCAATTAAATGTATGTGTCACCATCAATTATTCTAATGCTGAAGTTGCTACCATTCCTTTTGTGACATGAAGAGCAGCAGGAAATATAGTTTTCTATGTACATACTTGTTGCTAATTTGTTGAATTAAGTGGATTAGAATGAAACACTAGATGGAACTTCTAAGATTCTCCTCCTAAAGAAAGATTAGCACATCATGAAATAAGATCGCTGCTTTTGCATGGTCTTTGGTAAAGGTGGTTTTAGTGTAACCTGATGAAAAGATTTTAGACCAACGTCTTATACGGGGAAATTGTTACCATCATTTCCTAACAAAATTTTTTAAATGTCTCAATAAATGTCTTCAGGGGCCAGGGAGATGGCTCAGTAGAGCCTTTTCATGGCAAGTGCAAGGGCATGAGTTCAATGCCTGGTTCCGCAAAAAAAAAATAGAAATAAAAACTTAAAAACTTAAAAATAAAATATAAATGTTTTCACTTAGTTTTTTAAAGAAGAGCTGAGTTATACATGCTCAGAAATTATAAGTAATAATTTGACAATTTCTATTAAAAGCATAGATTTATTGTGAACAAAGAAAATACTGATTTGTTTCATTTTAAATGTTTAATAACAAGTCATTTTATACTTAGATTTTTATTTATTCAATTGCAGTGACTCAGAAAGAAACTACTTGTTTATAGTGAACCCAATGACTTAGAGAAGTGACCCAATAATGAGGCAATTTCATTTCTGTTTAGAGATGAAGGATAACAGATTTTTTCATATCTGCAATTTCTATTAATTGGTTTGAAGTATTAAAATAACTATAAAATATCTCAAATAGTTCATTCTCCTTGTGTTCTTTTTTATTACCTATAAGAATTGTTACTCAAAGGTTAACACATCATATAAATGGATATCAATCCACTTAGTGGAGTAAGTTTAAAGCTTAGACATTTCTAACATAAGGTGACTATAACAATTTGGAATTTAAAAATTTAGAGTTAAAAATCTTGACAAATAAGTACTCAGACAAAGGTCTGCTCTCTAGAATTAATAAAGAAATAAAAAACATCAGGGCCCCAAAATTTAAAGACCTCATCCAGAAATGGGCATCTGAGATGAACACACACTTCTCAGG
>NW_004524767.1:2330914-2332335 GCF_000260255.1 Octodon degus | reverse complement strand
TATATATCTTGGAAAAAGCGACACAAATGTAGATCTCTGAAAGTGCCAGAGAGGTGGCCCCTTCCATCTCTGTTCTGAAGTGGGAAAACTGAACAGAGAATGGGAAACATGATTGCATTTTGTTCTTAACTGATTTCACCTATGTGGTCAGTTTGTCAAGTAGGGTTTCTATTCTTTTGCTGGAGTTTTTGCTTTTCCAATGTGGGAATCAAGATTTTTCATTCCACCGTTGATTGTATTTGCAACTTCTAGGTCAGTACTCTGTAGAAGGCTGGAAAGAATAATAGCACCCCAATTGACACTGGCCCAGGACTCCAGGTTCTTCATGCTTACATGCTCTATGAGGGGTTTTGCAAAACAACATTCTCTTCCATCTTCTTTAATTTTTTATCTTGATCTATTAGCCATTTCAAAATGAGGTGTCCTGCAGTATGTTCTGCAACATGAAGCTTTCCATCCTGGCCCCCAGGATGTAGTTTGCTGCTGCCAGGCTGGCGATGGCATTCATGGCAGGCTGAGTGTCTCCAGTGGCAGCTCCCAGGATGTCAGACACCAGCACACATGCAGATTTACTGAGCACCATCTCTTGACTATTTCTTTGTAGGTAGTTTATTATTTTTTTTAAGATTTAAAATTTCTGAATTTCGTTCAACTTATAATACCACATTTCCAAAAAAAAAAAAATGAACCTTTTGCAAAGACATATAAATAAAATGATACCAAGATGCACAAAAAATGAAATTGTCCAAAACTTCTTTTAAAGAAAAAAATCATTAAAGCGTATACATGAAAGTATTAGCTATGGAAGAACAAAATTAAATAGCATCTTTTTCCATATTAGAAAGAAAAAAAAGGGACCAAGGGTGTAAGAAACTAGATTAATTAAAGGACTGAAAAAAAAGATCTGTTCTCTTGGAATTTTATACTCAGCAAACATACCTTTGAAAACTAAAAGTAAGATTTTCTAGTTATACAAACTTGAAATACTTTAATACCTAAAGAAGTAGCATATAGGAAATAACAAAGAGCATAATTCAAAAGGCAGGAGAAGTTGCAGTGTGCTCCTGGATGAACAATAAAGAGCTCTCAATATGATAGCTATGCAGGACTATATAAAAGATATATTAATGAACCCTTATTTAAAGGTCATTGCAGATTTCTATGAAACAGTACCAATCATAGTTTGGATTATACATGTATTTTTTTCCATATATGTGTGTGTATATGTGTATAAAAGACAAGGAAGAAGTAATATAAAGTTAACAGAAAATGGAAATATACTTTTTAAAGTTTCTAATACTAGAAGATACCATACAATGTCTATTAAAAAATTGTAAATCAAAGATATAGTATAAATTTTAGAACAAAAATTAAGATTAAGCAATATTCAGAAAATTAAATACTAATTAATTAAGAGTCAA
>NW_004524767.1:2327512-2330814 GCF_000260255.1 Octodon degus | reverse complement strand
GAACTTTAAAAACAGGCTTAAGTAGGTTTCTAATTTGAGTAAAGCATTATGCTGTATGAGGCAACAAAAATACTTTCTTCAATAAATACATTTTTCTTAATTATTTTATGCACTCCTTTGAATATGATCTGTAAGTGTGAATGTGAGAGGCTCTGGGAAAATGTAACATTTATACCTAAGCAAAAAGTGGTATAGGACACAACAATGATTTATAAAATTATTCTATGTCTTACTTTGGGTTAAAGGAATAAACACTAGGGAAGTTCAGAAGAGGTAGACATTTTCTACGCTCCTGCAATTCTTCATTCAGCATGATGGCTTTAGGGAATAACCATTTGAAGTACATAACGGCATCATTACATGAAGCCCTGAACAGCTTCTAAAAATAAACAACCATTATTGAAGTTCACATTTTTATTATACTGAGCAATTCAGCTGGATTTGAAACAATTCTGTATTGTTGACATTAATGAGATTTTTTCCCTTTGTTTTTCTTTACCCAGTGGCCAGATATCTTACTGAAATCTCAGGTGATTTTCTTTATCACAAAATGGGAATAATCTTATTTTAGCTTCTAGTATTGCAAGCATCCCACACATTTTCTTTATCAATAGATAAGATCTGCTTGGAAAGTACATAGAAAGGCAGAAAAACTATGAATTACTGCAACTTTACAGTGTCAGAAGAAATGATTCAAAATTTTATATCCTGAAATTGAAATTAGTTTGTAAGTTTATTTATAGAAGCATCCTGAATTTGATCATCGAATTAAAATGATATGTTCTTGTAACAGGTACATTGAGCAAAAGCAAAAAGGGAGTTTAAGTAGTGTATTCAGAACTTTAGAAGAGCAATTAAATGTATGTGTCACCATCAATTATTCTAATGCTGAAGTTGCTACCATTCCTTTTGTGACATGAAGAGCAGCAGGAAATATAGTTTTCTATGTACATACTTGTTGCTAATTTGTTGAATTAAGTGGATTAGAATGAAACACTAGATGGAACTTCTAAGATTCTCCTCCTAAAGAAAGATTAGCACATCATGAAATAAGATCGCTGCTTTTGCATGGTCTTTGGTAAAGGTGGTTTTAGTGTAACCTGATGAAAAGATTTTAGACCAACGTCTTATACGGGGAAATTGTTACCATCATTTCCTAACAAAATTTTTTAAATGTCTCAATAAATGTCTTCAGGGGCCAGGGAGATGGCTCAGTAGAGCCTTTTCATGGCAAGTGCAAGGGCATGAGTTCAATGCCTGGTTCCGCAAAAAAAAAATAGAAATAAAAACTTAAAAACTTAAAAATAAAATATAAATGTTTTCACTTAGTTTTTTAAAGAAGAGCTGAGTTATACATGCTCAGAAATTATAAGTAATAATTTGACAATTTCTATTAAAAGCATAGATTTATTGTGAACAAAGAAAATACTGATTTGTTTCATTTTAAATGTTTAATAACAAGTCATTTTATACTTAGATTTTTATTTATTCAATTGCAGTGACTCAGAAAGAAACTACTTGTTTATAGTGAACCCAATGACTTAGAGAAGTGACCCAATAATGAGGCAATTTCATTTCTGTTTAGAGATGAAGGATAACAGATTTTTTCATATCTGCAATTTCTATTAATTGGTTTGAAGTATTAAAATAACTATAAAATATCTCAAATAGTTCATTCTCCTTGTGTTCTTTTTTATTACCTATAAGAATTGTTACTCAAAGGTTAACACATCATATAAATGGATATCAATCCACTTAGTGGAGTAAGTTTAAAGCTTAGACATTTCTAACATAAGGTGACTATAACAATTTGGAATTTAAAAATTTAGAGTTAAAAATCTTGACAAATAAGTACTCAGACAAAGGTCTGCTCTCTAGAATTAATAAAGAAATAAAAAACATCAGGGCCCCAAAATTTAAAGACCTCATCCAGAAATGGGCATCTGAGATGAACACACACTTCTCAGGGAATGGAGAGCTCTCAGAGAGCTCTTCTCCTTGCTCTCTGGACAATGAAGAGAGAGCAAGGAGAAGAGCTAGGAAACATGACAGAGGCAAAGTCATACAGTTATATGTGCAAGATGGGCAAGGCAATGATCCTGAGAATCTTCAGAAGATTTTTGAATCTAGCATTTAATTGGAAGTATTCTCACCCTGACTAACTATATATACTGATACCTGTGAAAGAAGCAACTGCACTGAAGATGGCAATTTGTAATAGTAGGTTCATGCTTGAATTGCCTATCATTCTGGTCTTCTAAATATGTGCTGCTTGTCATGAAATGCCAGTTTCTGCCATGCTGTCTCTCAGGTAGATGTTTGTTTAAAATGGAAGCAGGTGGTAAATGAAAGCAGGAGACAGGAAAAAGAGTGTTGAGGGACTGTCCTGCTACAATGCTGTACATGGATAGATTTCTAAACTTACGTGTAAACATATATAATTGTTTATTCCTATTTTAAAATACATTTTAATTTTTAAAATTTTTTTCATCATATTCTGTAGGGACTTAAAGTTTAATATATCAATAGTTGATGAAAAATACCTGTTCCATGTTATGCCTAAGATGTTTCGTATTCTGACAGATAGTGAGGCTAAGCTCAACAGCCTAGGTTACACATAATAACAATAAGCTTCTCTTCTGGAGAGTTAACAACCTAAGTTTGCAGACCAAACTTAGAGAAAAAGGAGGGATGCAGGGACAGCCAACATTTTGGCCCTAGCCTTTCAAGGTCAGTTAAGACTTAGGACATATGAAAACCTGTACTGTAACATGATGTGACTAACTTGTGTGCCAAATTTTCTGATCTAGGAGATTATGGAGCCAAAGAGGAAAGTGATCTATGATGTAGAGTGTGCCTAAGAAGAGTCACATGGAGAGAAAACATTCTCTCAGTCTTTCACATAAAGCAAATTAGTCAAGCAATGGCCATGACTCATCCACATGGCCGACACTGACAAAGGATAGACAAACTGCAGTATGTGGTATCAGGATAAATCCTGAGGGGATTTAACTGGCTTATCAGATACAAAAACTACAATTCTTGTTATATACGTCTTGCATTATCTTGGTATTAACCATCCAGCAGAAAATTATAAAAACAAAGTATAAGAAGTAAAGTCAGGTTAACCACTAAGAAAACAATATGCAATGCATTAATTATTGAAAATACACTGCTAATTTGATTTGAAACTGTCTCATTACTATTTGTTTCTCAATAAAATTATGGAAAAAAACTTTTGCAAATACAGCTTCTCTAATGGCAATGGAACACCCATCTCTGACAAAAAATGAACAATCATT
>NW_004524767.1:2325745-2326913 GCF_000260255.1 Octodon degus | reverse complement strand
ATGTTATTAATTCAGGGATTTCTTTTTTCATTTCCAATCTGAGTTCCTCTATACCTTTCTGAAGCTGTTTCTTTATTTCAGAAGCCGTTGATTCATTGCTTTCAGCTGTGTGATTCCCAATTTGTTCTGTGTTAGTGTCCTCTGCACTTGTTATGGGTGGGCTTAGGGTCTGAGATTGTATTTTGCTCCTTCTCATTTGTCATTTTGTGTAGCACTGTCTCCTGACCTTTGTTGTAGATCTTTGTTGCAGTTACAACCTTAGCATCTGCTGAAGTTCAGGTGCAGCTCTACAAAGTTTGGATTTATCCACCTGTGCCTGCCTTGGGTCTGGCTGCTGTGCCCAGCTCCTTCCTGCTGCTGCCCTTGGGAATGAACCTGTTGTGCTCCTCTGGTAAGATGTTCTGCTCCTGGACTAGCTGAATGGTTCTGTCCCCTACACTCTCTGCAGGGATTGTAGCTGCAGGGTTTCACTCCAGGCCTGTATGCTAGACCTGAGCTGAGTCTGGAGGGAACAAGGTGGAGTAGGGGGGAGAGGCAGCTCTCCGACACACTCACTGGGCCTGGACTAGGACTGGATCTAGGGGTTCCCAGAAATTCGTAAGTGGGGGGCAAGATGAGGGGATACTACAGAGTGGTGGGAGGTGTCCCAAGGGGGTGGAAGAGGGTCTCACTCATGCTGCATCTGGGCTGGGACTGGTAGGTCCCGCCGGTGCAGGGTAGTGAAAAGCTCTCAATAAAAAATTTTTAAAATGAAAAAAAAATTTAGAGTTAAACAGTACACTATTAAATCAACATCTTTTACTGAGTGGAGCAATATCATGGACTAGAGAACTGTTGATTTTATCAAAATCATAAATTTTGTCTCACATCTCTTATTTCTTTGCAAAGATGAATATGTTTAACATTTTCATTTATTTTTCAATTTATATTTTTTACCTTTTAAATTTTTTCTTCATAATTCTCCTTTTAAGTAAATTTTTATATTAATTTTATTGAGAAAGAAGTAGCAATGAGACAGTCTTAAAACAGGTTAGTAGGACAGCTATAATAATTAATACATTGCATATTGTTGTCTTAATGTAATTATTCATAGTATAAGATGCAGACACGATTATCTTGTCTAAACACTATTAGTTCAAAACTTTCTTCTCATTGAACTAAGAGAAAG
>NW_004524767.1:2321685-2325645 GCF_000260255.1 Octodon degus | reverse complement strand
CATTTATATCACCCTTTTTTAATTTTGTCAGAAATGGGTATTCCATTGCCATTCATATACTGTAGGTGCATGAATAGCATTAATTATTTGGAAACACGAATAGCATCTGAGTTCTTTGTCTTCTGTTTTCCTGTTCCTCATTTTCTACAGCTAAGCTAAGCATTTCCCAGGAGTCCTGTCTATGTAGTATTGTGAGTGCTAAAATGGTCACTATGGCACCTAAAACCTCTCTAAAATCTGGAGAATAAATTGTTAACAGATGACAGAAGATACCAAAAATGTACAAATTACAAGCTATAATCCTCAAATTTCTAAGACTTAGTTTTTTCACTGTAAGGAATGTCATAACAAATATAAAAGAGTGTGTTTATCCAAGTGATACCATTTTGCATAAAAATATTCACATTTCTGGTTAATACCTGCCTACTTCCTGCTTATTCCTCCACAATATCTAATCATCTGAAAGAGGAGTTCAGATTTTTGTGTTGTAAAATGTAACAAGTCCTGATATTTTAATCCAAAAATATTTTGTTAGGGTATCTATAACACTTCATGGCTAAAAAGTAGTAGACAATTCTCTAAGTGCTTTAATTGAATTAGCCTATTTAATCTTCCTAATGACAATGCTAAATCAAATGACTACTGTTTCTGTGTTCCACAGAATGAGACACTGAGACACAGTAGCTAAAGTTCCCTTGTTGCCCAGTTGTTTTAGGCACAGTTTAAACCCTGTATATTTGTTGAACAAACAGATTAGAAATATAATCCATCATCACATTACATAAATTTAGTGACAAATTTTAATGCTCAGCAGCACTAACAAACATGGTGTAAATGCTTACTAACTGGGAGAAAAATGTATGCATTCTTTCTTTATGAAAGCATGAAAAAGAAAGAGAAGAGAGGGCTGTGACTAGTACAGTCAGGCTCACCAATTTTCAGAGCACTAACTGTTGAAGAAGTCAAGAGAAAATACATATAGAAATAAGTACAGATATGAATAGATATTTCAATAGATGGATACAGAGACAGATTTAGATATTAGGAAAATATAAATTTTTATATACCAATCGTCTATGACTTATGAGGGACTGATTCTAGTTTTTAAGTTTTTCAGTGGTATTGAAGTGATGCACATTCATTTGCAACTGTGGCTTAATTTTTCATCTTTTCCGGACCTTTAGATACGTGGTGTCATAAACGCTCGGCGGCAGCAGAGAATCCCGGCTCCCTGTCAGCTATGCCATCTTAGTGCTGAGCAGCCATGGTGCTCCAGCCTACAGTGCTCCACACCACGATGCTCTGTGTGTCAGGTGTAACAGATGCACTTTCTCTCTGTGTGTGTGTGTGTATGTGTGTGTGTGTGTGTGTGTGTGTGTGTGTGTGTGTGTGTGATAACATATATCCTCTTTCCTTTTGCTGAAACAAAATATACAACAGTCCCAATTTAAAGGAGGAGATATTTATTTTGTCTCATGGTTTTGGGCATTCAGCCTATGATCAGCCGGCTTCAAAACAGAAATGGCACTAGTAGGAAGGTCTGAGGGAGGTAGCACGCTGAATCAGGACCCCCGGAGGCAGAGGGAGAGGAAGACCCGGGAAAGCCGCTTCCCAAGGCACGCCCCCACATGCCCCTGCTCTGCCAAGACCCCGACTTCTAAGAGCACGTTCAGTCATGAGGTCATCAATGTATCAATCCATTGATGGTTGTGTGCCCCGCACAATCCATTCGCTTTCCCAAACCCCTGCCTTTGAACATGGAAGACTTTTGGAGGACATTTTAGAAATATACCATGGCACTGGTATACCATCAGAACCAGGGAATTGTCTACAAATTTAGCTATTCCAGTTAGCTGATCTACATCACTGCCTTAGGAATCCCTATCCATACTGGGTCTCTGTATATCTGCACTCTTTCCTTGTTGGACGAAAGTTAGACAAACCAGCTAACTCTCTTGTCCTTGTGCTGCCTGGCATCTTCTGGACATTGCTTTACTCTGTTCTTTTCTTTCCTTTTTAGGTAAAGAAAAGAATATATTTATTGGAGAAAGAAAGCTTCCATCTGAGAGACAGAAGGTGTCCCCAGTGGCTTCCCCTACTCTGTTCTTTTCTGCAGAGCCCTCAAATCACAGAACTAGCAGTGTGCTCAGAAGTGAGCGAATGGAAGTGCAGCACATGTTGTCACAATTCACTGTGCCCTGCAGATCGGTTGGCAGGCATTTCACTATCTTGGCCCTCGGAACTGGTGCATGCGTTTAAGTAACACATGGTCTAGCAGAGTTGTCATTTTTTCTCTAATATCCTACTGGTTACACTTACAAAACACGCATGATTTTGATTAGAGAGAATCTAAACAACAAATATATAATTACTTTTGTGTGATTTACTTTCTTTTTATGATTCTTTTGGAGTGACCTGCTAGTACTGATTCATTAATAGGATATGGACCCAAAGAGTCACAGGATTCTTGCCTCCACTTCAAATAAAGAGACAACTGTTTTGAGAATTGTAATTGCAAGTGTTTGTGTGTGGAAGAGATTCTGTGTAGAGGGAAGGGTGTGTTTGGAAGTCTTTTAGGTAATTAAGTTAGGCCCAGAATAAATGAGCATACTTAAAATTCAATTTACAGAACTATTTTGTTTACAAATTTTAAAGATAAATTTACATACTGGTTTAATTATTTGCAATAAATTTGTATAACTTATTGCTAATTTTTCTTTAACTATTTAATGAGTATTTCTTTAATTTTTGTTCTTTTAGATGCTAGTGATAGGTATGACATAAATGATAACAGTCCCCAGAGAGATCTAAATCCTTGCAAAAATGAGAATGTAGAGAAAATGAAAAGAAAAAACCACTATCATCTCTTCCCATACAAGCAGTTCATGGAATGAATTTCTTACATATCAAAATCTATAGCCAAGTCTCTTAAACTGGGATAGGGCTTACGTATTCTTTAGATCCTTTTTTAAACTTGTAAATCATTTATAAATTGCTTGTAATGCCTAATATATAAATGGTATGCAAATATTTGCTATATTGCCTTGTTTAATGAATGAAAACAAGAAAGAAATCTATACATGTTTAGCACAAGTACAATTTGGTTTTTTTGTCAAGGATTTTTGATTCATTATTGGGTAATTGTACAGATGCTGGAATGGCAGTTAGAAGATCTAGAGTAAGATAAGGGTGATTCAACAAAGCTAATGCAGTAATATCTTAGTAAGGAATTAGTATGAGATTCCTAGATTAGGAATCTAGTATAAGTATAATTATAATGCACATTATTCAACCCATCAAGAGACTCACCATCAGAGAACAGAGAGAAAGAGAGAGAGAGAGAGAGAGAGAGAGAGAGAGAGAGAGAGAGAGAGAGAGATCATTAGTACGTGAATCATGCTCTAACCGATCTAACTGAAGTGCAAGATCAGTTTTTAATCATATCATTCAAAATGTAGAAAATAATGCCTTCTTAGGTTTCCTTTTGATTTTTTTTTTGTGTGAGATGAATTTTAGTATCTTAGCTTTCTTTTTGTGTCATATTGGCTTATTTTAATTGGAATTTTAAAAGAAACAATTGCATTGTTATGTATTTTAATATTAACTTCATTAATAAATATTTGGATTCTATTCCAGTGTTATGTTAATTTTCCTAAACACTGAATGCCAAATGACTTGAGTAAGTTAATAAACCAAAAATCCCGCATGATCTTAATTAGTTTGTAAACTAGCCCACAGCTGGGATACAGCTCTGGGGGAGGAAGAAGAAGCACCGCCGAACTCTGTGGTGAGGAGGAGTCCGTGTGTGTGGCACAGCTCCAAGAAAGAATTAGCCTGTCAGCTTCTATTATGTCACTGAGGAGTGCCTAACTCTTGTACAAGTTCAATATGCTAAAAATATTTTTAGGACAAATCTATGATTAATTTAAATTTACTCAAGTATGGGCACTATACACTATA
>NW_004524767.1:2312785-2321585 GCF_000260255.1 Octodon degus | reverse complement strand
TATTTGAAGTCTTCTTATCCCAATTTGTAATAATTTTAAATAAATTAGAGAAGCAAAGGTCAGAAGGACATCAATCAAGTTAAACTACACCGTAAATTTAGACCAGGTTTTGAGAACTTTGATCAACATGTTGTCTAAAAGAGCCGGCACCAGAGTCTGAGATGTGTGTCTGGTGTGAAAGCAGGGTGTACTGCCTTTACATGATTTTAGATTCTATCCAACTACTTTAGTAGAATCTTTATTGCAATTTTACATGAATGTTTGTAATTATCAATTATAATAACTACTGTATTTTGTAAGTTGTTCATGATAAAAATGTAGGATGAATTTGGCATTGCATATTACTTGATGCATGTCTCAGAAATATGACAAGCTTGTTCAGGGTAGGTTCACAAAAATAACTTCAAATAAATTTTTTCTATTATCTTTTGATTTTCTTGCTTATTTATACACATTTTCATGAAGCATACTATTAAGAAAAATAACAGCTAATATTTCTTATTGAACATATTTTCTTATTCAGTGATTCTTTTGATTTGTTAAGCTTTCTATGAATTGTTTTGTGATAATAGTTGCTTCAAAATAATTAATTTCCATTTGCTATACCAGGACAGACAGTGCAAGGAGTGTAAGCCAGTTGCAAGTTGTTTTCTGGAAGACAATCCAGGCAGTCTCAACACTCGCAGGAGACCTGTGCATAACTCATGAATGTGCAGATTCTCCCACTGCAGACATACCTTTGTGTTAAAGACAGACCTGTAACTGACATTTGTGACCAGTGAAAACTTCTAATAGCTTTCAAAATGCAGAACATTCCCTATTATAATCTGATATTTTCAACTATATCGCCTGCTTTTCCTTTTCTGAAAGCTATGATAATGACTGCTATGAAATTAAAAGCTGTACTTGAAAGTAGGATGTCACCTATATTGATGTTATAATATGAAAGAAAAAGATGAAAGGCGAATGAGACTATTCACTAGAAAAGTTGTACAAGACTATAAATTTTTTCTATCTGCCAAATGCTAGTGTCAACACACTGTAAAGATAACAAACACATAAGAAGCTGCAAATGAGTAGGACTGGCACTCTCAAAAGATAATCAACCACCCCAGCAGCAAAATGCTCGGTTAATTCTCCAGAATGAGTAGGAAAGTACAAATCTGATCCAACCTCCTCTTGCCCTTGTATTGAGTAGTTTGAGGCTTCATATTTTGACAAAATTTTAAACTGTAAAGTTATCACTATTTGTTTAGAATTGCTTACTTTTATTGACAAGAAATTTTATTTAAGGCAGAACTAAAGTTAAGCTGCTGCTACAATGCAGTACAGTGTTTTGTTCATCTGCCAAATCAGTTTTAGTGTTTTTATGAAGCACAAAAGAGTGACACAATAAATTAACAAACAACATGATTTACTTGACACTCAATAATAAGTTCTATAAATATGAATCAATTTATTAAACTGTAACAATTTCTGGGTGGTAATGAATAACTAATTTAGATGTTCAGTAAAGTGGACCTGTAACTCATTGGTTCCACTAGCTTATTTATTCATTTGTTTATTTATTTATTTATCTATTTTTATGTATTTGGTGCAGGGTCTCACCATGCTGGTTGGCCTCATAGTGATCCTCCCATTTTCAGCCTCCCCAGCACTGGAATTACAGGCATGTGCCACCATGCCCTGTCTCCTCCCACTTTTCTGAGATGCAAAACTTCTCAGCAAATTCAAGGGTCCTAAAAGGTGAGGTAAAACATTTAAATGCATAATAAATGGTACGTATTTGGGGTAAATAATGACAAAAATTGGTCAATATTAGGAGTTTCTGCTTACTTCAATATTTAATTCATACCAAGTTTATCTCACCACAGGTCATGGAATCTTCTTCATCTGTGTAGAGATATTTTCTTTCCTACTTGTTTATAGACATCTAGATAGGGAAAAGTAACAGTATATAAATCCAAACATTATACTTAAAAATCTATATGGCCATAGCAAGGTTTCTTCAATAAAATGATAGATCTTAAAATGTTATATATTGGTAACCATTAGCTAAACATATTGAAACCAAATTAAATTTTTTTCTATAAAATTATAATAAAGTTTTATTTTAACTCTGCATAGTCTATTTTAAAAAATTCCTGACAACAAATCCTGCTATATTATGAAACTAAGCTTTCCCAGTTTGGGCTTTAATTGAACATGTTTTACGCAATAAATGATTTCTGTTGTTTATGTACATTCATTTCTAATTCAATATGTTATTAAAGTATGGATATTTTATATTTTATTTCCCATGTTTTTATTCCTCAGCAACAGATCATGGAAGCTTAATAAAAGTACATTTTTAACACTTTTTTCTTTTTTTTGATGGAACCGGGAATTGAACCCAGGCCCTTGCACTTACCAGGGAAGCCCTTATTCTACTGAGCTATCTCCCCAGCCCCAAAAGTATATTTTTAATGTGATACTTATTTGTTCAAGGAAATATTTTATGAAAGAACTACCTATAATTTAAAAAAAAGTCACCTATTTTGTAGATAGTGTATTATATTGTTACTTGATGACCAGCTATATTTTTAATTTAGGAATTCCTTTCAAAATACAGATTATTAATCTTATAAGAATATATATATATATATATATATATAGTATTTTTTAGTACAATAACTTAATGGTGAAACCACAACAGCGCCCTTTACACAGAAAGCCATGTCTCTTCAGCTGGCTGCATGAAAGATCAGCAATGCTTCCTGACTGAGTTCTAGTCACTACAGCTTGAGTGCTTTTCTCTCTATCTCTCGGACATGTCCTTTGAGACCAAGAGCTTCTGACTGCAATGCCAGGATTATTGGCTGGAAACTCACAGTTTAATTCCTGCCAAGGAATTGCTTTCAGTGGAAAGCGAACAGTAGCCGCCATGCCCAATGTCAAGCGGACCCTGTGACTGTTGGAAGTGGTGGCTGAGGGCCCAGACTCGTGTGGCCGTCTATGGCTGCTCTTGAGTCTGATTCCAAACTCCCCGTGGGACATGCTGAAGCCATGGTTGGCGTTAGATTGCAATTCCTTTCCGTCCCAAGCTCCCCTTTCCTTCCCTCTGTCTATGCAGAGCATCTCCCCTATCTATCGATTGTTCTCCATGCACTTTCTGCCTTGGTTTGTTCCCAGGGAGCTCAGTCTGAGACATCTTCTATGAATGAAGATAAAAATAGAGGAAAACAGGAGGCAGATCATAATTTTCAGACAGTCTTCCTTTCTGGAGAAAGGATTAGGAGAAAAATGTGCTATTTCTTTCAGAAAAAGAGTGAAGTTAGAGGCTGCTGTGATGATAATAAATCAATTTACTCATTTTAATCCCTAACAGCAAGAATTTAAGTCCAAATTAAAAACAGGGCAGGAACTTTCAGTGTTCTTGTGATTCTTTGCTAAACTTCAGGAAACACTGGCATTTTGAATTTTATTATTCAAAGGGGAAGTCATTTTTGTCAGTAGAAAGTGTTGGTACTCCATGAAGGCAAGTGAAAATCAGCCTCTTCTTAACAAAATGTTGTGTTATTTTGAATGTGTGGTCAGCTTTCTTACTCCCCTTGCCACTGTGCCGCTCATTATGCACCAGCGAACTTGCACTGCAGAGGGAAAAGGTTAAAAATATAAGAGAACTTATAATTAAGGAAAATTTATATTTTCTTTTCTTCTCAGTGAATTGAGGGAAAAATATTTTTGAAAATTGAATAGCAGAACATCTATAAATGCTGCAGAACTGTATCTTCTGACCCAGGTTTTGTTTTCAGACGAGCAGAAGCCCAGAGACCTGTTAGAACAGCTTGGGGATATAATGCCTGCCTCCCAAAGGAGGAGCCTTCCATTTCATGGAATCTGCTCACTGACCATTTACCATCTACTGATCAATCCCATATATGTATATGTTTAAATCTGTCAACTGACTTACTTAAAATAATAAAGTCGACTAATTTTTGCACAGACATTTAAGTTTCTCTTTGTATTGATCACGTGTACAATCACTTACATACATGATCTGTAAATATTTTTCCCAAATAATTATCCATAGCAGGAAACATTCCTAGAATAATTGCTGGTGGAAAATGAAAAGAAAGCCAACTACCTCCCCCAAAAAAGGAAATTACCAAATTTCATTAATTCCATTACATAATTTGACTGTCAATTCTATGAAAACTAAATCTACTACATTGAGGGTATGGCCTTCTGAACAGTATTATTGCACGCCATGAACAGAGTGGCCATTCGATTTCTAGTTTTAATGGCAGTAACAAAACATTTTGTAAGTTCAAGCTTGTCTTTTGCAAAAGTTTTTCATGTGGCCAGGCCAATTAGCTCAGCTGATTAAAGCACCTGCAAGCAGGCAGAGGGACCAGGGGTTCAATCCCCAGGCCTGCCATGCTGGTCCTGCCCTTGAGGCATGCTGAGACAATGATTGAGACTGGGCATGGTGGTGCACATCTGTAATCCCATCACTTGAGAGGCTGTCAACAGGAGAATCACTATGAGTCTGATCTAGTAGTGAGACCCTGAACACCCTGTAGACCCTTCTCTTAAAATATAAAAAAAGAAAGAAAAAGTTATTTATTGTATAATGATATAATTTTTAAATATTTATTATATAGGGCTATTTTTTTATGAGCAAAGTATATTTATTAAGGGAAAGATAGCTCCTGACAGAGAGAGGGACAGGAGGGGTGCTGGAGCGGGTTAATCTCGATACTATTATTTTTTTAAAAAAATGAAAATTTCTGTTATTCTTTTTGAATTGGTTTGTCTTTGGAATCATCAGTATGCTCAGAGTTTTATACTTAATAAATATGTGCAGTGAGAATATAATACTATTTTTATATTATTTCTTTTTGTTTACTGTTTCTACTTTTAAAGAATTTTTTCCATTACCTTAACCTTCAGAGTATAGATGGAATAAATGTACTACAAAAGCAATAACATTACTTGGGAGGCTGTAAACAGGCGGATCACTATGAGTCTGATCTAGTAGTGAGACCCTGAATACCCTGTAAACCCTTCCATAAAATACAAAAAAAAGCAATAACATTAGAATTAAACATTAAACATATTTTTATTTAAGTGTCCTATTATTTATAACATTAGTTTGTAACAATGGAAGGATAACAAGCTTCTTACTTTTCTTTCATAAAGTAAATGACAATATTCATGAAGAAATTCAATGGAGAAAATGTGCTACTAAAAATAACATTCTAAATGCAACATGTTCAGGGTTATTCTCTTTATCCAGCATTTTAAAGACAAACCATTTGACAAAGGTTGTAACAAATATCAGAATAGAAACAGTGTTTTATTGCTGTATACTAAACACCAAAATACTTTGCATTATTGTTATTTCTCTATTGCTTTTCTAGATGTATTCATTTTAGAAAGTATCCTGACCACTTATTTTAACTAACTTACTTCTTCCAAATAAGTTGCAGAATGGAGCATTTAAACCTAACTTTATGATATTTTAGTATGTCAGTAAACTTCTATACACATTGAAAAGAATAAAATGATTCTGAGGCTCTGTATTTTATTTTTCATGCAGGCTCTCGCTATGCACCTCAGACTCATAGTGATCCTTCCGATTTCTGCCTCCTCATGCTGGGATTATGGGTGTGCGCCATGACGCCTAGACTCCATCGCCAACTCAGCGTGCCCAGTGGTGGGGCCAGCACAGCATGTGGTGACAGGGATCAAACCCTGGCCCTGTGCTTACCTAAGCAAGTGCTTAGTCCACTGAGCTATATCACCAGTCCTGAGGTTTTCAATTTTAATTCATGTATCCTATTAAATCTTTTTCTATATGTTTTTAATTCTTGTAGAATAAGGGAGTTGAGCGATTACCCACTTTGCAAATTGAAGACCATGATGCATAAAAGGTAAAGTTGATGGAGATGTGAGCACATAAAAAGTAGCTGGTTGTGGTGGCTAAAGAGAAGGCTGTATCATTTGTCTCCTTTCTGAATTATTTCTCTTTCCAACAGGATTTATTAAAACTTTAATAAGGATCATCATAATGTCAGAAAGACCATATAAAGGCATGGTTACATTATGATTTGGGGACTTTAAAAAATTATATGCAATTAATTTGTCAGAGCTATCTTATTTTAATTAAATGTCTAACACATGTTCTTATATGAGATTAGACTCAGCATTAGTTCAACTGCATTCAAGATGACTGTGGTACGGGTTTATTACTTATGTAAATGTGCCTAATTACACACCAACTCAGTTATCTTATTTATTGCATTTCAATTAGTATCCTTTTAATAGTCATTAACTCTTTAATTAACTCAAGAAAAAGAGGTGTCTTGTTAAATGTAAATTAAATAGATTAAAATAGACAATAGATTGCAAATGGTAGATTACTGCTAATGCTACAGAAAACTGTTGCTGAGTGTTCCAAATGTGCTTGACACCATCTGCCTTCTTCTCAGGCAAGAAGAACATGTTGTGTCCGCAGAATTCATTTTAGCCCAAAGATAAGAATGAGACAAACCTTCCGTAAGTGTGGCAGGTTTTTGTTTAGATCTATTTTCGCAAGAGGAGATCTAATGTAATTTAGTGTTGTCTCATCAGCAATGAAAACTTCTAGTAAGGTGCAGAGCTGAGAAAGAAAATCTTCTGTATAAATTAGTTCAGAAATGAAAGCTAAAAAAGAAAAAAAGAAATGAAAGCTAAAAGGTTGAAAAATAATGCAGGACCACTGATTTATTTGTCTGGAGCAGAAAGGAACAAAGTACTGCAGCTCTTCCCTAAGGGCTCCTTGGTGGCCTAACGGGAATTAATTATCGGGGTGGCCCTGGCCGGCTGCCTGTCCATGGCTGACACTGTGCCCCACTTCCATGCCACTGATCCTTCCTCTTTGGCCAGGTTATTTCTCAGAGGTTAGATAAGGCTTGGCTTAGCTGCAGGAGGAATCTGCTTTCTTTGAAAAGTGGGTTTCAATCCTTGCAGAGGGAGGCTGGGACCCTTTCTGGAGTCTGTTGCTCACGTTGGGGCCACGGCAGCATCATTATCTCCAACGGTGGCCGTAGGTGGCTTCGGACTTCTGGGGCCATCGCTGCTCTCTGCACATTTCGGCTTGTGGGAGTGAAAAATGCAGAAACAAAGAAAAACAATTTTTACTGTTCAGTCAAGATTTTGGCTAGTTTTATATTAATAGAATAATATAATGCTATGCCACTAATCTCTGAAATTTTAAAACAAAATATTTGACCTTTTCTTTCAAGATTCTGACATTTTAGAATGAATAACAAAATAGTAACTGGCTCTGAAGCAATAAAATCATCATCAAAATGTAAAATAAATAGGAAAAATTTACTAGAACACATTGTCATACCTTAGGATTCTCCAAATCATGTTCTTCAACCTAATGATTCCTTTGCACATGGCATTCTTACATATACTCCTTTTCCTCTTTTCCTTTGTTTCTTTCTCTCTTTTTTTAAATACCTGGAATTGAACTCAGGACCTCATGCATGCCAGGCATGTGCTGCATCTTCCTGTTTGCAGGTATGTTTTACTCAATATTATGTGACTAAAATCAATGCATTCCATCTTTTGCAATTTACAACAATTTTTATTTCATACCTTTTCAATATATCCAAGTGAAAAGTTATTTATTGATTTCTTGATTTATTTTCTTATTTATTTAGAGAGAAAATGAAGTGGGTTGTGTGTGTGTGTGTGTGTGTGTGTGTGTGTTCATTTGCATCCTTATTTTGCCATCTGTGGTGCAGCTCCTCAGTTCTCACCTCCAAGAAGAAGGGGAAGAAAAGGAGTAGTGTTGGGTAAAAAAAAAAAAAAAAGGACAGTCTCTACAGAATTCACCCTGTGTTCTCTTTTCTGCCCAGGTGTTCACGTCACAGTGCACGCATAGGGTCACGTGCCACTCCCTCACCGAAGTCGTCACCATACCATCACGGGAGGAGAGACAAATGGAGCTCCTGTGGAGGACATGAGGGTGGGTTTGCATGGTGAGCACACATCATCGCAGCTCTTCACCCACGTGGTTGTGGGTGGTGAGGGATGCAGAGGCTTCACTGGAGCATAATTTGAATCACTGCTCAGATCAACCCAGACTCTCAAGTCACTCAATTGGTAGTAGTTCCATGAAAAGGAATTTTTAAAATCTCAAAGTGGGGAGGGAGATATGCAAGGATTGTGGGTCTTCTGAGCCCTGGTAGGTTCAAATGTTGAATTTGGCTGGAGGTAATGCAAAAGGCCATGGCCCACCTTGAAGCAGGGAATGGATGGATCTGTCTGTCTCTGTCTCTGTCTCTGTCTCTGTCTCTGTCTCTGTCTCTGTGTTTCTCCTCCACCCGCCCACCCTTCCTCCCACCCTCGCCTCTCCCCACGCCAATTGCCACTGGCACTGAAAGAATCTTTTGCATTTTCCCTTTATGGAGACTGAGTTAAAACTGTTTTATTTATTTATTTATTTATTTGTTTGTTTATTTATTTATTTAATTTTATTTTTGGCAGAACTGGAGATGGACTCAGGCCCTTGCACTTGCCAGGCCAGCACTTAATCTACTGAGCTATCTCCCTGGTCCCTACAAACGATTTAAAACACTATCCCTCTGCATGCTCCACACAGAAAGCATTTTGCCTTTTGCTTAAAAGGAAAAACCAGGGAGACCACCTGCTTGAGACACCCCCTCCTGTGCCTCTCTCAAACAGGAGCTTTCTTTTCCTCCATAAATATATTCTGCCCAGAAAAGAAAGAAAAGAAAAGAAAAAAAGAAAAGAAAAGAAA
>NW_004524767.1:2298003-2311105 GCF_000260255.1 Octodon degus | reverse complement strand
AATTTATTTTATGTGTATCTTATCATAATTTTGAAAACTGAGAAGGAAAAAACAAGCAAAGAATAAAAGAATCACAATCCCTGGTATACATAATTTGAGATATATCCACACAAGACAACAGTACATATATGCATATATATATATATTCATTTATTTTTCACTACAAAATGGTCCTTCATTAATATCTCCCTTTTTGGTTGCTTTTGTCAGAGAAGCGTATTCCATTGCCATTCAAATATTGTAGGTATGTGAGTTCAGCAAACTAATCCAATATAGTCTAGTAGTCCATAATAGTAGTGGCTTATCCTCAGGGCTGGCAATATCAGAAGTTGTTGACATGAACCTTTTACAGCTCAGCATAATAATATGGCTTTACGTTTATAACTCATTTTTATACTTTTCTGCTGGATAGTTAAGACCAAGATAAAAAAAAGACCTATGTAACAAAAAATGTAGCTTTCATATCTGACAAGTGCAATCAAATCCCCTCAGGATTTAACCTGAAACCCCGTACCACAGTCTGTAGATACTTTGTCAGTGTCAGCCATGTGGATGAGTCACGGCCATTGCTTGACCAATTTGTTCTGTGTGAAAGCCTGAGAGAATGATTTCTCTCCATGTGACTCTCCTTAGGCACACTGTACATCATCGATCACTTTCCTCTGTGGCCCCACGTGTAAATATCATATACTCTCCTTAGAGTAAGAACTCAAGAGAAGAAACAAAAATTGAAAGGTATGACACAGTTAAATGGAAAGTGAGAATTTAAGGATTGATCAACAAAGAGAGAGCAAGGAGAAAAGTTAGGAAATGTGGCAGGGGCAAAACCATACATTTATATATATGTGATGATGAAGGCAATGGTCCTAAGAATCTCCATCAGGTTTTTGAAACTAGCAGTTAATTGGTAAAATTCTCACCCTGACTAACTATATATGCTGATAAATGTGAATTAAGCAACTACACTGAGGATAGCAATGTGTAATACTAAAGCTGTGCTTGGAATACCTAGCATTCTGGTGTTCTAAATGTGTACTGCTTCTAATGTCATATCAATTATTTCTTTACTCTCCCTGAAATAAATGTTTGTTTTTTTAAAAAAAGGTAATAGGGGCTGGGGAGATAGCTTAGTAAATAAGTGCTTGCCTGGCAAGTGCAATGGCCTGAGTTCAATCCCCATTTCTGCCAATAAATAAATAAATAAATAAATAAATAAATAAAAATAAAGATAAATAAAAAGGTAATAAAAGAACAAAAGAGACCAGCAATTGTCCTGCTACAATGTTGTATATTATTAGATTTCTAAATTTCTGTGTAAAGATGTGTAATTGTTTTATTCAATTCTACAGGGATTTAAAGTTTAGAATATCAATGTTTGTTGGAAAATACCTGTTCCATGTTATGTCTAAGGCTTTTGATATTCAGGCAGATACTGATGTTAAGCTCAACAGCCTATGTTCTAGCATAACAATATCATTAAGCTTCTCTTCTGGATGGTTAACAACTTAAGCTTGCAAACCAAAAAATTAGAGAAAAAGAAGGTCTACAAGAATAGTCAATATTTTGGCCCTAACCCTTTAAGGTCAATGAGGACTCAGGACATAGAAGAACCTGTAATATAACATCTTGTAACTCAGCAGTGTCCCAAGAAATAATTTTTAATTAAAAGTAAAATTATTTACAATATTTTTATGTGATGTAGTGATAGTAAAGTCATAAAACAAAACAAAAATAATTGCTTATAGGAACTATATCTACAAGTTATAAAATCCATTCAATTATTAGCATTCATGACTTGAATGTCTTATGAACTTTAATCTCTTTGCCATGGCCAGAGTATGTCTGTTCAATATTGAAACCTAATTCCTAGTCGGCGTCTCTGAAAGGTGACTGTGTCATAGGGCTCAGCCCTTGTAAGTGGGACCCATGCCCTTACAAGCGGGGTTACAGGACCTCCCTCACCCTGTCTGTTACATGAGGGAACCATGAGAGGGCTGTGCTGAAACCAGAACGCGGCCTCCACCAGACACATCTGTGAGTGCCTTGATCCTGGACATCCCAGAATCTAGTACTGCGCTAAATTCATTTTTTAAAAAATTTATAATCTACCTAGTTATGGTATTCAGTTACAGAAGCTCAAATTGAATAAGACACATTACTTTTTTTTTTTAACTGATTTACACGAACAGTATTGACACACACTTCATTTTAGCAAACTTCAAATGGGCCAGTGTCCCAGAACAGCTTTGCCCCTTAAATCCTGACATCCATTCTTGGTTGGGCATATCCTGGGCGGCAGCACTCTTCCTGCACCAACTTCCAGGCCTGTGTACCTCTTTTAGCAGGAGTTTCTGGCTCACAGACAACGGCCTGCATAAGGCAGGCTCTCTGCATGGTTCATCGCACCTGTTTGCGTGTCTGCCTTCACCCTGAGCCACATGCAGTTTCAAAGCAGAAATAGTTCAGCTCCTTCGTGTATAGCCCATCACTTGGTTTCGATGCCTTTTCCTCCTTTCCTTCATGGGACCATTTCATAGTTTTTATACTACTGTTGAGGCACAGCACCCCTTCTGCTGACTGCTTCTCAGGAGGGTCATACATGGGAACAATGCAGGAGAACGGCCTGTGTGCCTGCGCTCACCTTCACCACCTCTCCAGCATCTGACAGAGTCTGACAAGGACCGCCTCTGATTGCTGACCTGATTAATGCATCAGTTGGTGCTCTGGGCAGCACTTTCTTGAAAACATGCCGTAGGGGTCTTTCACTGTCTGAGTCCTCTTCTCATTCGTTCTCAAGGCCACTTACTAGCTTTACTTTTTGAGAAAAGCTGTTAAGCTATGATGTATTTAATGGCACAGCTCTTGGCCTGCTCCTCTTCTGACTTTCCTACAAGATGTGCTTGAAATAAACAATGAATACTTAAATTTTAAAAATATGACAGTATCTGACTCATTGCCATTAATTCCTTTCAAAATACCCCCTCTTCACACACACTCATCCCGTCTTTTTCTCACCTCTGTGGCAGTTCTAATAGTGCTATTTCATGAGCGTCTTTATGAGGTATGACAAAAAGACAAGTTGGCGAATGCTGGTGAGTGCTACCTAGTGAAGAGAGGCTTGGGAAAATGGACGGCGCGTCCTCGCCCACTCAGCACCCAGTCGGCTACTTCTGGTTCTCGCCCAAAGTCAAAATAACCAGTAAGGTAAATGATTCAGATAGATAGAGTTCATGGAGGCAGCAGGAACAGTGCAATTAAACACACGTGGGGAAGAGGACTCCAGAACTGCTTCAGAAAGAGGCAAGAACAATGGGAAAAGTATCAAAGAGGGGAGAAAGACTTAAAAGGTGATTAATGACAATATATCTTTTACTGGAGCACATTTTTAAAAATTGTAAATGTTCATCATATGTTTCTGTCATACCTTGAATATTAATTTAATCCATTTTCATGATGTAGGTAATGCCTGTGGTAAAAATGATGAAAGGTATTTCTCTAGAGTGTCCTTTGAGATCAAAGTCTTTATGAGCTATTACACAGTGAAGCCATACTTCAGATGCCCAATTATAGGCATAAATTATATAGTATAACACTAAGTAAACACTTTCTACCTTTTGCAAAATACTCTGCCAGAAAACAAGAAACATGACAGGACATAAAATAAGTACATCCTATGTGTCTATTATTTAGAATTTACCTTAGAGATAGGCAAACCAACATCTTAAAAATGTGTTAAAAGTATTAAGTTCTTACCTAATGATGCTTTTTTTTTTTTTCTATATTTAGGAAAGGGTTGTCTTAGTTACTCTTCTCTCATTGCTGGGACAAATATCCAACACCCAAAATGAAGGAAGGAAAGGTTTATTTAGCTCACAGTTACTGGACGTTTCAGTCCATACTCAGCTGGCTCCAAGGCAGAGCAGCACATGGCAGAGGGCAACCTTTCATGGTGGAGGCAAAGAGCAAGAGCACAAGGGAGGGGTAGCAGCAGCTCAAGCAGCTAGCTTCTCTTCCCTCCTTACATTGTAATGCAAATTACCTGCCCCAGGGCAGGTGCAGCAGGCACACCCACAGTAATCAATCACAAACTCCAGAAGACACTCCAAGACTGCCCCAAGACTACACGAGGCTTTTGGGGGACAACTATACACAAACTATAGTAAGGGTCTACAGGGTCTATAGGGTCTACAGAGTCTCACTGTGTAGATCAGACTTGTCATGATTCTCCTGTTTTCTGCCTCCCAAACTCTTGGATTACGGGAGTGAGCCACTACACCCAGTCTCAATCACAGTCTCAGCACATCCCTTGAGCAGGGCCAGCACAGCACACTGGGGATCAAACCCTGGTCACTGTGTTCTGCTTAAGCAGGCATTTTAGCCTGCTGAGCCATCAGGCCAGCCCCTTAATGATGTAAATTTTAATTCAAAAGCTCAAACAAATATTGAAATGGATGTTCACACCTGTTCACCTGCTAGGGTAATATTCTCAGGCCTGCCCACATAGAGGTCATTTTCAGTGTATAGTCTACAAATAAATGGTGAAAATAAATGTTTTCATTAGAATAAGTTCTGTGCCAATAATACACTTCAAAGGTCTTCATATGCTCATGTAAAGTTAGTTCATCAAATCATTTACAGTATAAAAACTAATGTAAGTAAATTTTCCCCTGTTCAGAATGAATCTTCACTCAGAAAAGCAACCACTAATGAAAGGATGATGAAGACAGCAGAATTTTTTACCTAATAATTCATTTTGATACTTAAATAACTTGTATTTTTGCAAATGCAATTAAAGCAATTGTACTTTAAAATTTTGCTGTTTATGTCATACTATATTAAACAGATTTTTAAAAAATGCTTATGTTCAAGTTACTTTCCTAACTTTTATTTTACCTAAACTGAACCTCTCAATTTTGAATGCCCTGACTGAGAGTACAATCCCAGGGTGACTTCCTCAATTTTGCCATCACAAGGCCTGTTGGAAAAGGAGAAAGGAGCGTCGTATTGTTTTCCTCAGTTCAGCCTATGTTGAGGAATAGTAGTTGAGTGACCTGGAAAAAGTACTGAACAGAGTTGGCATTTATACCACATCTTTGTTTTCTTTGGATCAAACCAAAGACTAAACATGATGGACTGGCCAGCACCCTGCCCCTGCATCTGGTTCCCTTCCCTGCAGTCAACACTGAATCCTCTGCATGTGCACATCTGAGGTCTGTCCCACAGAACCTGGAGCACAGAATGCTCTGTCGCTGAGCTCCATTCTCAGCTTTCTCACTTACATTCTTTCTTTGAGACAGGCTCTTACTAAGTCCCTCAGCTCTAACTTTGCTTGTTCCTGCCTCAGTCTCCAAATTAACTGGAGTTAGAGTTGTGTACCACCATGCTGGGCAATATGCAATACTTTTTTTTTTTTCATAACTATTTTTAAGAAAAGATAAACTCATTCCAATTTTGCATCTATATCTACATGCTATCTTTGCAGGGTCTGAAAAATCAGAGGTGTCCATAAACTTAGAAAACTATATACATGCCTAATGTTGACATACCTACACATGAAATGATGCATTACAACTGCCAGGATCTGTAGTGCTGACCACTTTAAGCTTGGTTGAGTATCTGTTTCTTAGATTTGACAGTTACATGATCAAATGTGAATGACATAGTAAATAGGAAGAAATTTAACATACTTAGGAAAAAATCAATATACTGCTTTTTCTATCCCTTTCCTCTTGTAGAATTGCAGTATTTTTTCTAAGAGCAACCAATCTTGCTTTCTTCATTAAACAGTCATGAAAGGAACAAGAGAGGACTCTGGTTAATGACAGCCATCTTAGGAACTGTCCCTAGGTGACCATCCACTTAAGTGGCTGGGCCTCCTGTCCCTCACAGAGATATGCTCCTAAAACTGGGGCTCCATTAGGCAATGTGACAACTGTTGAGGTGGAGGAAAAGGGAATTTTCAGAAAAAGAGACTATGTCAGAGGGCTAGAATGGTAAAGAAGACATTTGTGAAAACTATTTTGATAGAGCATATTTTATCAAAATAATCACTGATGTATCCATTCTTTATCATTAAGGTGGCACAATCCACTAGACAGATCACTACAGCAAATGCAAGATACATGTGCTTCCATAATTTGTCATTTAATTCTTTATTCATTGAAAGGACCAGTTGTGGAAGTTAATAGCTATGAATCAAAGATTCGTTAGGTAAGAGTTAGAAAAAAACTACAAAATGTTTAATCATGATTGTCTTCCATATTTATCAACCTGTATTTAGATGGGACATAGGATGTTTTTGCTGGTATCCATGGAAACAACAAGGGACAAAGAGCATGGCTTCACAAGCATTTCCTCAGGTAATTGCTCAATTTTCATACTCTCAAGCTGTTGCTAGCTAATAGGTTGTGTCCCCTTAGGATACCCATCATGGGTGTTTGCTAACTCATCCATTTCAAAATGACCTTCTAGAAGCTGAAAAATTGGAAGCTATTGAAACTTCTGTGTTTTCTGTGATTCATTTTTGAATAAAACCAAATGTGGTCATTTATTATTTATTTCAGTAAATAATCACTTGTGCAAATTGATGTTATTGTATAAACTCCACATAGTATAAAATACACATGGAGTCAGTTTAGTGGGAAATATATCATCAATTATAGTTTTCCAAACATAGGATAAACAGGAGATTCTCTGAAGAGGATTATTGGGATGCAGTGTAGGGTGTGTGTGTGCAAGTTCATTACCCTACTGTGTAACTAAAAGGAGAACTATCCCTTGGTCATTGTTCAAGATCAGGAAGGGCTTTTGATAGTGATACACTAATTAATGATTACTGGTTTCCTAATAAGTTTTAAAGTGACCAAAAAAACCCAATACAAAATAGTATGTAGCTCAGTCTTTTTTGTCTGAAAATAGACTTGTGTTTACAACAAAAATATTCCAGTGAGAAAGCAGTTGGGTGTCTCTGTCATGTGAATAACTGCAGAAGGACTGACTTCTGGCTATCAGGCTGGTAAAATGATTTTCTGTGTAAGTATGGACATGTGTATCATTGTTCACATGTAAAAAGTTTGCCAATAGCAAGGGAATAATCATATTTAACTGAGAAGGGTTTTATAGCATATTCTTTTTTATATTCTTTATTAATTAATGTCACACACATGAAGTTCTCGCCACCTGAAAAATATAACTTCTTTACCTACTTGTATTTACTTATGCTTTGGATGATTGATGTCATTTGTTTGAACAAATGTCTTTTAACATTTGAATTACCTATTTTTCACAATAATTGTGACACATTTTGAGGTCACTGGTGTTAATAATAAGACAAGTTAATCAGATACAATGTAGAACTAATTATGTATTTGAATTTATCTTGCAAGCAATCCTTTGAATTGGAGACTTGACCTTCATTGTGTTAGAGAACACCTGACAGGGAAATCTATAAAAGAGCAGCTTGTTTTAGTTTATCGTTCAAGGAGTCCAGAAGCACCATGCTGGCTGATGTCTTCCCCTTTGCTGTTGAAGGTACCATACGAGCAGATGAACAAGGAAGAGGGGGAGCCAAGATCTGCCATATCTAACTCATGCTCATGAGTAAACATGAAGCTGTTCATAAAGGCTTATGATCCCAAATGCTCTCAAACACCCCCAGCTCTTTCAGTGCAACTACACTGTGGGCCATGAATCAAGATGAATTTAAGTGGCACCACACCAAAACATATTCAAATCATATCCAAGCTTATTTTTACACATGTTTAAAAATCTGTCAATGTAAAAATTTGTATTCAAATAAATTATACATTAAAACATATAGTTGGGGCTGGGAAGATAACTCGGCAGTCTAAGCATCTGGATCCTGGTTCAATCTCTGGAACCACATGCTGCGGAATCAAAAGAAGATGATAGGAAATTAACAATGGTGATTATATTGTTATCTTCAAAGTAGTTGCTCAGAGTATCAGTTATAGGCATGTAAAATTGATCAAACAAAAGTACTAATGAACAAATATAATTTACTAGTACACTTATCTTAGCTATGATAAATTGTGTATTATATATCTGTTTTTCCTGCCTTCTTTTCTTCTTTCCTCCATCCCAGTTGCTCTTCCCTGTTCCCAGTTCAACAATCTATTACCCTTTCACAAAAAGGAATCTACCTGTACTGTTGGTGGCAATCTAGAGTAGTATGATCACTGTGGGTAGCAAGGTAGAGATTTCTAAAAAAAAAACTAGGACTAGAGCTCCCATTAGACCCAGAATAAATGAAAACATCATACCATAGGCAATACGTGCACCCAATATGTGCTGCTTCTAGCAGCACAATGTGTCATTGCTAAATCCTGGAAATGAATGAAGTGACCATCAGTTGAGGAGTGGATATCAAAAAGGTGGTATTTTTACACAATGGAGGACTACTAACCTATAAAAAAAGATAAACTTGAGGCTTTTATAAATAAATGGATACAGCTAGAGACCATACTCTTAAGTGAGATAAATCAGGCCTGCCTGTGTAAATATTGTATTGTCTCTCTAGTATAAGAAGCTGAAAGAGTAAACAAGATCCAAAAGAATTTTTTTTAATTGGATACAGGGTTTCACTATGCAGTTCAGATTACTAGTAATCCTCCTGTCTCAATCTCCCTAGTGCTGGGATTATAATTATGTGTCACCATCCCTCATTTGGGGGTGGCACAGTAAGTGCACCCAGGGCTATAGGACACAGTACTAGGAATCAAACTTGAGTCCTTGTGCTTGCCAGGCAGGTGTTTAGACTGCTGAGCTATCTCCCCAGCCCAAGAATTACTATTCTTAAAAAGTCTAATAATAAAAAGTGCTGGCAATGCTGTGGGGGAAGCACAGTGACTGCATGTGAGATGTGCAGATGAGCATTAGTACAGCAGTAAGAGAAAGCAGCATAGCAGTTGCTTAAAAAAATGAGAACTAGAAGTATCATAGGATCTGTCATCCCCTGCCTTGGTATGCAAGGAAATCAAAGCAGTGTGCACCTCTATGTCTGCACCCCATGTTCTCCACCACCCTACTCATCATAGTGCAAAATGAAGGTATCATCCATCAATTGATGGCAAATGCTGCAATGAACATTCACTGTGGAACACTATTCAGCCATCCAAAGCATGAAATCTTTTATTTTGCCACAACTTTGAAGGAAGCTTGTCATTGCTAGGTGAAGGAAGCTAGTCACAGAAACAGAAGCACTGCATGCGCCCACTTACACATATAACATACACGTACCATTTCAGTACTAATCCCACTGAAGTTGAGGGTAGAACTGTGGTGAGCAGAGGAGAGGGAGTGACGGCAAGAAGACCCGAAGGCTGAGCACTGGATCCTGAGCTGCTCTTAGAATTCCAGGGTGCTATTGCACAGGAAAACCACCAGAGGTGACAATGGTGACAGTATGTCTTAAAAGGCCAGAAAATATTTCAAATATTTCACCATAAAAGTAGTAATTGTTTAAGAACATAGATATGCTTACACTGATTTTATCATTACATATATATGCAGGCATCAAAACCTAACATGAAACACTATTAACACGAGCCACTTAATACTTTCCCGTACCAGTTAACATAAATTTTATTTAAATTTGAAAAATAAATTTAGCATCCTAAAACACCTTAAAGCATTCTCTTCCTCTTCACAGCTGATGATGATACAGAAATTGCATCTGTGATTCTGCATAACCCATAAAGCTGTCCATTAGCACTAGTTTCCCCTCCATAAGTAAGTCTAATCGACTACTCACCTTCCATGTTGGAGCGCTACTGAAAGAAAATCACCTGCCTTCAAATTAAATTCAGCCTTTCAGAGTATTAATTATTTATGTGACAATTTTCTTTCTGAGTATTCAAGTACAATATTACATACTCTAACTTTCATTATAATGAATAAGTACAGAATGAGGCTGAAGGAATAAAATTCTCTCACTTGAATTGATTTTAGGAAGTTTCTATTTTAACTTTTAAAAGGAAATAGCACTAAAAACACGAGTTTTCAGCATTAGAAATTTCATCAAATAGGTTTTGCCTAAAACTCATAATGATAGTTATATCTGAAACATTAATTAGTATTTAACATATTTTACACACAGGATATGATTAAATTAGACCTAGTGAGTCAAGTGTAAAGTTCCAATGTGAAAGAGGATAAATTTTAAGAAGTAAATTAGTCTCGTTTTTGACAACTCTAGTAGTTTGCTGAATTTACTCTGCCAAGGTTTTGTTGCCTCAGAACTACTTCGGTGCAAAGGTGGAGGCATGATACTCTTCAAATTTCAAAGTCCAGCTCTTCAAAAATTCCCAGCCTATGGTTGCATCCTTAGAAGTTCTCAGCAGGGCCGAAACAGACACTGGTACATAAACAAATTCCTAGGGGTCATCACAAAGTACACTCAAAATCCCTCTAGTTTCCGTTAATACCATCTCCTCACCTTGCTGAATCAGAATGGTCTGGGAAACTTTAAGGACACAGATGCCTGCATCCTCCCTTCAGCCTGCCCACTAATCATCTTGGCCCGTGAGCACTACAGCCTTTCACGTACCCAAGAGGATTCACTCCGTGGGCTGAAACAGCCACGTGCCTCGGCGCCCAGCGAGTCGCAGGGTTCTCTTCGCGCTCCTGACCTGTGCTCCAGTCGTTTCTTCCAGCTCACCGCTCTCTTGGGCCCACCACATGCTCGCAACCTCATCTCTGCACCTTTCCTGGGGAATTCACAGCCTCCACCCGGAATCTTTGGGGAAATCCTGTGCTCTGTTGACGTAACATGGGCCCCTTTGCATGACCCTCGCCTCGCGTTTGGCTACACACACAGCGCTCCAATCAGACTCTGCGCGGTCCTACTCTGCACGAGCAGGGCAGAAAGCCAGAGGCGGGCTCCAGATTGCGGCGGGCTTGGGACCAGCCGCAGCGATGTTCACACGGGAACCCCTTCTACCTTTTCAGCTCTCCAAGAATCCTTGAGCTCACATGAACTCCTAGACCAAGTCTGCAGCAAAGCTTGGACCTCAGCAGATCAAGTCTTTTCATCATCACTTCTGTAGGTTGTTCTCCGCCCTGGGGAAAAAATTACGGCTTCATTTAATGCCTTGATCTGTATCGCCTGGGCTCTCCAGCTATCTTCTCCTCTTTGTCAGTTTGCTCTACCAACCCCAACAGCCATTCATGGCATTGTTCTTTTTTTTCCCCCATAGATACAGATTTTACCAAATAGCTGGAAAATTTTTAGTTTTAGTTTATTTAAACAATACATTACTGAGTAGTTTTTAGTTTCAATTGTTTTCAACTTTTCATCTATGACTAGAGTTGAGAGCATGGAAATTTTCTTTCATTAAAGCTTTGAAACCTCCTTTCTGAAATACACCAGGGAGCAGTGCACTCAGAATCAGATTGCACGGGAGTCCTCCAACAACTGCAGTGCTCATCCGGCAAGCTGTGATGATTCATGTTGCCTAGGAAGTCCTTTGAAAATGCTGAGTTATACAGGTTGAGATTATAGTCTGTCTCCTCCCATTTCTTTCACTAAGGAGGAAATTAGTGACTCCAACTGGAGCACTAAACACTTGAGGAAATAATTCGGTCTTTATCGTGAAAAGCTATTAATGAAGTTTTGATTTGTTTTTGCTGTACTATGAAAAATAAAAGAATACAATTTGCTTCTTAAGAGTGGCAAAAGATAGTATATGTGTGTTTTTATATGAAGTGTACATTAAAAAGTTACTTCTGGGCTATTTTCCATTTTACCTATTAAGGATTGAATGCACAGGGTAACAGATATTGGATAAATCCACACGCAAAACCAATCCAAATAGTATAACTAAAATGGTCTAATTTTATGAATAAATGGACCATTATTACTAAAGTCTATATTAATTATGTAATAATTTTTTTCTAAAAAATTTACAACCTATATAGTAACTTCATGACAGCATAATAACCAGGCTCTGATTTTCTGCATAAATTTTTTAACACTCCAATTTCTGATTCAAATAACTTTGATATGAATTAAAGATTCAACTCATATAGAACCAACTTTATAAATTATTTGATAACTAGAACAAACAATATATACTAACAAATTCCAAATTGTACTAGGCACTTACCTATTTTAGTACCTATTATAAGTGCAAACTGATCACATAATTAAGCATCTTTGGACTAGTCTCAGAGAGGTAAGCCCCACAGCTTTAGGATGTATGATGAAATGATTAATTACACTGGAGCACACAAAACAATCTGCAACTGTATAGACATGGATGTTTATTATGTGTCACGGTAAAAGTTTGTGGAACAAACACTGTATAAATAATAAAATGTCCATTATACTCCATTCTAACGTCAGTATATTAATTGATCAAACCAATAGGGAATTTGCTGATTTTTGATGAACTCTTTTATCCATGGGCAGTATAGAATTCAGATGTTACATAATAGTGTTGTGACAAAATAGTTAATGGGTATTTTTGTTTACCTTGATCAGTAAGATGAAGTTGAATCAAAAAGAGAATTTCACTTTTGTCCGTGATTTTAGGATCTTTGATAAATAGTTTTGCAGGTAACATAAGAATCATTTTTTATTCCTTCATCCTATTAGATAAAGACACAACCCACTTTGGAATGGGTCATACCATTTTCCATGGCTTGCTGAAGTCCAGACTGGAGTTTTACAGACTCCTTCCTGAACATTGGCATACAGTATGCTTTAGCTATGAGCTTGTGTTGTAGCTCTTCATCCGTCACAAGAGTTGGAAGACTTTCCATATTAAGACTGGCAGCCAACCCAAGAGTGCCTGACTAAAAGCCAGCCCCAACAGTGAGTAGAACAGTACACAAGGACCTGGCTTGTGAAACTTGCTGCCTGTGACCTCCCATGAGATCTCCTCACAGAGAGGTGAGAAAGATGCTCTGTGGCAGATGTTACTTAGCATTTCTGACCAAATTTATATGATAATAACTGTAATATGATCAACTTCATTCAGGACAGCAATGTGCAATACAAGAACCATGGTTGAATACCTTTTACCATGTTCTTTTAAATGTGTATTGTTTCTAATGGCTCATCTATTATTATATTTTATAC
>NW_004524767.1:2274783-2276699 GCF_000260255.1 Octodon degus | reverse complement strand
TGTGTATTCAGCTGTTTGGATGGAACATTCTGTTTATGTCCACCAGTCCATTTGTTTCAAGCTCTGGTTCAGTTCTGTTACTTCTTTGCTAAGTTTTTGTCTGGTTGACGTATCTTTTGGGGATAAGGGGGTCTTAAGGACTCCCATTAAGATTGTGATATTGGATATTACATTTTTGATGTCCATTAAGATTTGCTTTATATAGTTGGGTGCTCCCGTGTTTGGTGCATACATATTTATGAGTGTTACCTCTTCCTCTTGAATATTTCCCCTAACCAGTATATAGTGGTCTACTGTATTTCGCTTAATCATTGTTGGTTTGAATTTGCGACTGTCTGAGAATAGAATTGCTGTCCCTGCTTTTTTTGAGGTGCTGAGGCATGTAATATTGTGTTCCATCCTTTGACTTTCAGCCTATGAATGTCTTTATTAGTTAAATGTGTTTCTTGTATACAGCGTATGATTGGATTTTGTTTCCTAATCCACTGTGCCAGTCTATTTCTCTTAATTGGTGAATTGAGTCCACTTACATCGATGGTTAGAATTGAGATGTATTGACTTACAATTGACATATCATTTACCTCTTGTCATTTACTCCTTTTTCTCCTGTGTTTAATTGCTTTCCCTATTTAGTTGGTTGTTTCTGATGTCATTCATCAATTTTTGATCATTTTGGTCCCTCTCTAGAACATCATTCAGGAGCCTGTGTAGGGTTGGCTTTGTCATCATTAAATTCTTATTTGTTTTTGTCATGCAAGTATTTCACTTCTCCATCAATTTTGAAAGAGAGTTTTGTAGGGTATAGTAGCCTGGGCTGGAATTTATTTTCATTGACGATTTGAAGTATTCTGCTCCATGCTCTTCTTGCCTTCATGGTTTGTGAAGAGAAGTTCACCGTAATTCTGATAGGATTTCCTTTGAATGTGATCTACTTCTTTTCTCTAGCAGCTTTCAGTACATTATTCTTGTGCTGAATTTCTTGAATCTTGACTATTATATGTCTTGGTGTGATTTGAATTGGGTCGAGGTTACTTGCCATTTTGTATGCTTCAGTTACCTGAATGTCAGGTTGTTTCCTCGTATTTGGGAAGTTTTCTGCTATTACTTCTGCCCTTATCTTTTTAATGTCATTTGTATTGACTCCTTCTTTTTATTGATGCCTATTAGTCTCACATTGTTCATCTTTGCATCATCTTGCAGGTGATGGATTATTTTTTCTGCATTTTAATTGTTTTTAAGAGATCCTTTCTTACATTTTCACTAGCTGCACCAGCATCTTCAAGATCTGAAACTCTGTCTTCACTTTCAATTAAAAGGTTTTATAAGCTTGTGATTGAGATTTTAAATTCCTCTGTATCTCTTTGATTCTGCTTCATTCAATCTGTTTCTTTCCTGTATTATTCATTCAAGGAATTTGTCACTTTTTTAATCTCCTCTATTTTTTTTATCAATGTCTTCTTTAGAAGCAGTTATTAATTCTTTCACTGCAGTGTTTTTTTCAGATTGTGTTTCCTCCCTATGTTTCTGTTGTTAATTTTTTTACTTCAGATGTTATGAGTTCCAAGTATTCTTTTCTTATTTCAGAAAATTCTGCTCTGAGTTCCTCTATAACTTTCTGCTGTTCCTTATTTACTATTGATGCCATTAGTGCATACATTTGAGCTGAGCTAGTAGAAAAGAATTCTTCTATGAGTTCCTCTATGACTTTCTGCTGTTGCTTATTTACTATGGGCACTATTAATTCATGCATTTGAGCTGAGCTAGTGTCCTCTGCACTTGTTCTGGGTGGGCACTGAGTTTCCTCCATATGTTTCTGCATTTGATTCTTTAATGGATATGGTATTAATTCAGGGATTTCTTTTTTCATTTCCAGTCTGAGTTCCTCTATACCTTTCTGCAGCTGTTTCTTTATTTCA
>NW_004524767.1:2271822-2273668 GCF_000260255.1 Octodon degus | reverse complement strand
TATATATATCACATGAACATATGTAGAACATGACTAAAGCACTGCTTTTGAAAAATTTATATCCTCAAAAGACTTTACTATATTTTCTCTATAATCTTGAAAATTTCTTCAAATTGTATACTTAACAGCAGAGAAATACAATTGTCTTTGTACACAGTATAAGGCTTTTCTCACAGGAAATTCTGCCATAGAATTTAGGGGGATTTATCTTGTATGGTATTCTTAGAGGTAATAATGCATGAACTTTCTTTATAAACTCTAGGACGATGTATTTGACATGTAAAAATGTAGTTTGCTATTCATTTCTTTTCTTTGTTTTTTTGCTGGGAATGGAACTCAGATCGTCATGCTTCCTAGGCAGGCATTTATGACCACTGAGCTATCTCCCCAGCTCTAGCTACCCCATGAGTTAGATCTTAAATCTTGTTGTATAGTTTTCTTTGGTCAGGAAAATTTGTAGTAAGAAGTGTCACTTGGGTCAGGATTTTCTTCAGAACCATTAATTTATTTATTCAAAATTATGCATGATAATTTAATGTAAATGTGTTACAGATTTTGAGGAAAACGCACCTTGGCTGTGCTTTTCCTCCTTTTTCACTCTAATTAAGTTTATCTACAATTTAGATATGCATAATGATTACCTTCATCACAGGGAATTTGTACCTGTATGTGTTCATTGGTTCCTTCTCTCATTGCTGAGGTAAAATACACATCACCTCAAATTAAGGAGAGAGATGTTCACTTAGTGCCCACCTTTTGGAGGTCACAGTCCGTGAACACCTGGCCTGAGGCAGGGTGGTATGGTGAGGGACAACATTCCAGGAAGCAGAGGACAGCAAAAGCCACAAGAGTGGAGAGGGAAAGCAAGCCTCTTCTCCTCCCTTGTATGCTAGCTATCCACCCATGCCATCTCTTTGCCCACCTTTTACACAAGCTCAGGATGGTTTCATTTTGTTTCCGTGTAGTACCAGCGATCGAACTCAGCACCTTGCCCTTGTTAGGCAGATGCTTGTACCACTGAACTATATCCCAGCCCAAGCTCAGGATGTTTACAAAGAGAGGACCCTGGCTCCCTGCTGTCATGTAGTTAAGCTTGGAAACTTCTCAATTCTCAAGGTGTCAACCTGATGTACCTTAGTTTCTTTTTTTGCCTACCTTTTTTTCCCTCATCTCTCTCTAGCCCCTCTTTCCATCACTGTTTACAAACCCTTGCTTTCATTTTGTCCTTTTGATTCTCTTTTTTTCCTTTTCTTTTCCATCCCCCACCCAAGAACCATTTCTTCATCAAATCCCACTTTCTTTAGTCAAAGTAACTTGCAAAAATCTGTATACTACAAAAGAATAAAATTTTTACACTTGAATTTCACAGAAGTTCTTATGGAATACAGATTAGAAAAATTAGAGCAAAGAATCCTAAGAAGAGTTAAGAGAAAAAGTCAACATTATAAGGCTAAATAACTAAATCTGCTAAAGACAAATACAATCTATTCCAGTTCACCAAATTTTGCTGTGCTAAGACTGTACCTTGAGAAGTAGCTGAATAAAATTTAGTAGCTAAAGTTTAGATCCATGTCCCTCCTATATAAACATTATAGAAGGTGAACTTTAGTATAAGTTCATGTGTAGACAAAGTAGGAACTACCCTTGCAGGTTGTTTTTGTAATGAGATGACGTTTCCAACAAAGCACCTGCCATCCAATTTTCTGCTGGTCACACCACCATGTAAAGCAGGAGAGCAGAAGGTGAGCAATAATCACTGCACACACTTAATTGCTGCTCACATTTGAGATCACTGGTGTAATAATTCTGACTTTTTATACTTGGCAACAAGCAAAATGAAGCAGAG
>NW_004524767.1:2259916-2270327 GCF_000260255.1 Octodon degus | reverse complement strand
GAAAGATAAACCTGAGGCTTTTATAGGTAAATGGATTCCACTAGAGACTATATTGGTAAGTGAAATAAATCAGACCCACATGTGCTAACATAATATTGTCTCACCAGTATGAGAATCTGAAAAAGTAGCTAACAAACTTTTAAAAAATGAATTTGTACTAGGAATGTTAGCAAAGTGAAACTTTTTATTATTATTTTGGAAGACATCTGCATTGAATGTGTTAATTCTGAAAAGATTACTGTATGCTCATCCAGTAATTATCATTGAAAAGGAAACAGCATTGCAGATGTAGTCAAAACTTGAAAATTTCATTTTATAGTTTCAAGACAAAATTTGGTAATTGTGGTAGCTGTCCTGAAGCTGTGACAAAACACTTGAGAAAAACAACTAAACAGAGGAAAAATTAACTTCGCCTCATGCTTGCAGAGATTTCAGCTCTTAGTTACCTCTGCCTCGGATGGGTTCCCTCCTTCCTGTAGATCCAGTGACTGGCTACCAGGCCTTTTATGTGTGAGCCTTGGGGACATGTAAGATGGAAACCATACAGCAGCTTAAGCAGAATGTTGGGGGAAAGTCCCAGAAAATGTACACAAGATTTATAAAAATGAAATAGACCACATGAGTCTTACTCATCTGTGTTTTGATGTGAAAGTAACCCTAAATATCAACCCTCAAGTATATATCAACCCTAAAATAAAATAATCAACCTTTTATTTTAAGATTGGTAAGTAAATATCAACCCCAAAATGAAAGGACAGCCCCTTTTAATATCTTGCTTTTGCAGGTGTAGTACTTTTCATTTTGAGGCACACTTTCAGACAGCGTAGTAGAATGTGACTGAAAGGTAGCATTACGCTTCCTAAGTTTGAGAAAACAATTTCTACTGCACTAAAGATAATGCAATATCTCTATATCTCTATCTCTAAGTCAACAAGATTTCTGGGTTCATTTGTTAGATAAAAAGTACAAAACTCTATCTCTCCTAAGCTACTGATGTTTTATTTTTCTGCAACATATGACAATTCCACTCCAAAGTGAAATAGCAGTGGAGTAAAGAAACTTCAATATTATTTTCAGGGACCCAAAACCCTTATAATACCTTCCCCACCTTTCTTTGTCTTTTTTTCTTTTTTGAGCAGAACCAGGGATTGAACTGAGGCCCTTGTGCTTGCCAGGGAAGTGCTTATTCTACTGAGCCATCTCCCAAGCCCCCTTGCCTTTCTTATGAGTGTTCTTTAGTCATGTATTTGCAAGATGGTAATTGTGTGCAAATTACCATCTTTCTGTGTCTCAGACATCAGCAAAAAGGAAATACAAAAGAAAAGAGGGGGCAAGCTAATGTGTTTTTTTTAACAAATCCCACCCAGTGACTTAAAGTTCTGTGGTGCAATCTGTGTAATATGAACAGAGATATCTGAGTAAAAGGAAAGGAAGTTTCATACTTTAGAAGAACACATTTTACACACAAAGAAATACATTGTAATATGTAGGCAGAAAAGTGGATTGTGATCTGACAAAGCCAATGAAGTCATTGCCAAATGGCATTTTCTAATATGCACCAAAATGCATCAAGAATGTCTTTCAGAAGGAAGAACTATGTATGTTAATCCAGGGGGTGAAGGCAAGATGTTAAAACAAAACTTGTCATAACTCACCCAATTAATCCTCGGTATTGGAAACAACTACACTTGTGCATGTTACAACCCTGCAGTCTTTGTTTTCTGTTGATAGCAACACTAGATCACAGCACAGGTGAATTCTAAAGAGCTAGGTTTTCACTCCTGTGGCCCTGGCTACAGGGCAACATGGTGAATGCCATCACAGCATGATTACCTGTGTGAGTGGCCAGTGACATTGGTAGAAGAGATCACAAGGCAAGAGAAGATGCAACAGAACAAGCTGTGATCACTGGAGTTGTTTTATCACAGCCTGCTCTCTCAGGAAGCAAACCAGTCCTCCCAGTGGGCGTTCATAGCTTCCAAGGGTGGGGTCTCCAGTGAACAAAGCATGTTTCATAGGTCACACTAGAACTAAGCTTGCAGGACATGAACACAAGCCTCCCAGGGACAAAGCAGAGCCCAAACACAGTGCATGCTTGCAACTCATGGTATTTCTCATTTTGCTATTATGCATGAATCTCACATAGAGTCAGAGAGTGTTGCTGAGACACACTTCAAAGTCTGGAAGTTAGCATGTTAATTTTACTGTATTATTAAGCAACTCAATCTTACCTAGGTAGCATAAGGCAAACAAGAGAACTCTGAGGCTTGTATTTCACATTTAAAAACCTGAATGATAAGACCCACCTAAAGGTGCCTTTAAATAACTACAAAATGACATTTATATGTCTTAATAAAACACATGACAACTGCGTTTATAACAAATCAACTCATAATACCTAAATCTTGGAAGCAGCCTATAAGTCTATCACAGATGAATACATAAAAAATGTGGTATTTTAAACAATGGAATATTACTCTGCCATAAAGAGTTAATAACTCAGTTCAGTTGTAGGAAAGTGGCTGCAGTTTGAGACCATAAGGCTGAGTAAAATAAATCAGATATTCAAGTTTAAGGATTGCTCAGTTCCTCTTTCAGTGCTACCTCAGTTCATGATAGCTTTTGTTTGTAAAAAAATTATAAACAGAAGATTTGGCAAAATTTGTGTTTAACAACTGTCCATTGAGTGATGATCATGACTGTATTTCCTGCACAAATATGAATGTGGGCATCTTTTCCAGAGTCATGGGACAGATTAATTTCATGAACCAAGTTAGCACTGCATATGAAAAGCTTCAAATATAAAGATTGAAATAACAGATGAAAGTAAGGAGATAGAGGTTACTCAGATGGGGAAGGATCAAGATGGAGGTATGGGGGCTGTGGATGGGAGGGAAGAAAGGATCGATGTGCTGTGCACAGGACCAACTCCTTGCAAAAAATGGAATTGTTGTGGACTAATAATATGGACTAATAAAAAACAGCAAAAGAATACACCAGGCTAATTGTGATGCTAGGTAAATATTCTAATTTTAAAGAATATTTCCATGTCAAAAATCAAAAGACTGAATGTTTTGACTCCAAAGACTATTGAGCTATTAATCTAGCAATTATTATTATTGTCATTATTATTTTAAAGACCTAGGTGATTGAAGAAATTAATTTTCCACCCTTGATATTTCTTTTCTCACAAATGTAATTTTTACACCAGAATTAACACTGGCACTCAAAGTAATTTTGTCACATCTCTTTCTCCAGAAGAAAAGCCAATTAAATATATTGAAGGATTTAAAATATATACATTATATAGCCTATGAGATACCATATTAGCCACAGATAGTAATGTGTTATTTAAAAGCATCTGCTCTGAGGAAAGTTTCCAGTTTAAATCCTGTACAATGAAATTTCTGCTTGTACGTTGTCTGCATCACCTTATTAGAATTAGTAAACAGCTGTTTTCACTGTTGGAACGAAAAGAACAAAAACACCATTTGAACAAAGCAAATATTTATATAATAAGGGCCTAAATTTTATGTGTAAAAATTTGAATAACAGATTAATCAGAAGATAATAGCTATTTTTCCATTATATTTCAATATTTAAGACAATTTCTAACCATCAACCTTTTTAAACATTAAAGTTACTAACCTAAAGCAATAAAAATGGGATTTAGAGTGGAAAGAGCAGATACAATCTGTCTAAATAGGGTGAAAGAATGAGCAATCTAGTAAAACTTGTGTGTCCTCGTGGGCCCTGGGGATCTCTGGGTAATTGATGAGCCAGGTAACTCTGGGTTTCTAATGGCGCAGCAGAGCCGCATGCATGAAACACTGAAGTTGTAGTTCAATAATTATGCTATGCTGCTTAGTGAGCATAAACATAATCGCAGTGCTTCACAGTTTCTAAAGATTTTTTGTCATGCTTTTACACAAAATTAAAGAGAATTTTATGTAAAGCTTAGGAATTATAATTCACCATTTAATTTATATATTTGCCTACGACCATAAAATCAAACTAATCAATTTAGATTTTGACAGTGTAATTTATTTTTCATGTTATTGCATAACTCTTTTCTTTAGAATGCATTTTAATATATGTGTTACTTTAATGGATGCCCACATGATTAATCACAACAGGTCCTTGGACATTGGCAAGCCTTAGTCAAATTTTCCATAAGAAGAAGAAGTTAGTTTTTCTTGGGTAGTTTTTCTAATTATTATTGGTACTTTCTTTTCAATGTTATATAAGGTAATTGTTGAAAATGTGCATTAGTGTCTGAAGACAAAAAAAACGCAGAGAGAGACAATGTGTATGTGAGAGAGAGACAGAGAGCTAGACAGAGAGAAGGGGAGAGAGAGTGTGGGGGGAGAGAGAAAAAGAGAGAGAGAAAGAGAGAGAGAGAGAAAGAGAGAGAGACAGAGACAGAGACAGAGACAGAGAGAGAGAGAGACAGAGAGAGACAGAGAGAGACAGAGGAAAATCATTGAGAGCAATAACTACAATAAGTAATTAACCGGGAGGTGAAAAGTCCAATTATGAAAAGAAAAGATGCAAAAATGTGAAAACAGAAAAAATGTTTTAGAAAATGTTTAGGGGAAATTTCTTTCTATGGGTGATGACAAAGGAAAAAGCACTATCAGAGGAAAGCACAGAGAAAAGGCACAGAATAGTGTCCTCTGAAGCAAACCTTCAGGGTGACGGTGGTCGGGTATCCTTTTAGAAAAGCTATCAGTCTTCTCTTCATGAATAAAAATAGAACTGTCTTAGGAAGCCTAACTTTATAAAGAGGAAAAATTTACTTAACTTAAAGTTTAGAGGTTGAAAGTGCAAAACAACAGCCAAGACAGTGAGGAGGCTTAAAATGGAGCTGAGTACGCAGAGATGGGGAGTTCGCTTTGGGCAAATGAAAACGCTGTAGGAGCCTGTAAAGTTCTCAATAAAATACCTCAGGGCTGATGCCAGAGTCCTCGGACTGATGGTCATAGGGAAAGAAATATGTGAAAGGAAAGTTGAAGACAGTGCTATTGGGACAGCTATGACTGCACTGAAACCACAGTTTAGCATAGAGTATTGGCTTCTTGGACAGTTTTTGTCTTTTGACATTGTTTGGTGAAATTTATATGCCATGCTGCTGGTTTGTAGCATGCCCAAATAATTTGGTCATACATTGCTACTGAGGGTGCTTAGATACTCCTGCCATTTAAAGAAACAGATGAAGCAAGGAGATTGTCCTTCCTCATATGAGTTGGTCTCGTTCTGTTTGTTGAAGGTCTGCAGAGAACAAAATGGTATGATAGATAAAACCCATTTCCTTTTGCTAATTGTCCTCAAGCTAAGACATCTGTCTTCTTCTTCAAAATCAGAAGCATCAGCAGCCCTCCTGGATCTCCAGCTTGCCAACTTCACATTCTGGGACTTCTCTGCCTCTTTAATACATGAGCCAAATTCTTGTAATAAATTTGTATGTGTATATTTGTTTATTTGCGTATGTGTATTTTTCTGTAGGTTCCAGACTAATACAAATGTTGGTACTGAGAGTGATTCTACAGAAACAGATTTTCAAGGATGTGTTTTAGGAATTGCTTGTGGGGTTTCTGGAATTGAATTTGTACACTGACATAATTTAAATATGATAATGGTTCTATTTCCAAGAGTGAAGAGCACACTAATAGTCTAGGGTGTAATGTGAAAATAAGCGAAATATTTGTACTGGCTATGACTGATCAGCCACATGTTTAGGAAAAGGAGCTGTATATCTGAGGCATGCCCAACTTGGGTCCCACAAGACACATGTGGTGCTAGAGAGCTACAAACAAGCCCTCAAAACATAATTAAATTCTAACATTGTTATATCGCTTTTAGCGTTATTTCTATGGCCTGAATGAGTGTGCCTGGTCATAGACTCTCAGGTGACCAAGTATGCTGTGCAGAGCGAGTGCAGGGCAGAGCCCACGAGCTCCTGCACCATCGGTAGTCAGGTCGAAGCCTCCACACTGCAGAACTTACGAGTTCCGTGCCCTTGTGAGACTTGGCTAATAAATCAAAGTGCTGCAATAAAAGCAGAATGTAGTCAGGGTACTTTGGCCCTTTGTGTACCTGAGTCATTCAGTGAATAATGGAGTAACTCTGTTTTCTGAGATAATTGAGCTTCACTACCAAGGGGAACTGGACAGCTACTACATAATGGAAATGAAGACAAGTTAGAAAGCAAGAGACCTAGGTATGTCTTTTAGGATTACCATGTACTGCGATTAAGTGCAATAACCTAAGGTAGGCAGGGCTACTGATGGCCCTGAACCTTAGGGATGAAAGTTTGGTTATCCCATCATGTAAAAGACCATGACCAGCTGAAGTCCTCAGTAAGGCAAATAGAATACAGAGCAAGTGCTGTACCATCTATGATCATGTCAACAATTATGAAAGTAAAGCTATAACTGTCATAACAATGCCTCCATTCCTTTTTAGGAGTATGTGGGAAACAAATATATTTGTTTGCTCTCCTTGCATATTTGTTTTATTCTGGTATGCTGGTACTCTCATTTAAGTCATTTCTGAATGTACTAAGTCATGTTACTGGTTAAAAAGTTTAATCTTGAATTGCAGGCATGATAATTTGATGAATCAGACTTGCCTGAGACATTAGATCTGGTCCTGTTTCCATTTAGGTAGCTAGGTGACCCTGACTAATTCCCTTAACTAAAGGAACTCTAGACTCTTCCATTTAGGAAATCTGAATTGATGAAATGGTCTTTAAGGTCTATATTACGCGTTAAATTTTATCCCATTGTGCTTTCAATATCTGCTTTGCAATTTCATCCTCATGTTTGCTCTCCATTTCTCAAAAAATTATGCTGCCTTCCAAGTTGTCTTTGCATTTAGAAATAAAACCAGAGCGTGTGTACTTTTGAAAACTAAGTTAACCTTTCTCTATTATCCATTTTAAGAATGGCTTTAAAAGTGATAGGTGATTGTACAGGCTTTTTATTCGTTGGATACAAAGTTGAACCCTACATGAAATGTGCTTTATGGCATGAATGTACGCACAGCATTTTTTCAATGTGTCACACGTAATTTGTGTGCGGTGCATGATATAGGGGCTAAAAATATAAACCACCTGTTGTTCAGATTTTCACAGTTGAGAGTACTGCATTGTTTAGCTCTTTCTACAGCGTTCTGTGTCAATATTGATTTCAGAAAAAGTAATAAAGGATCCTGTCAAAATAAAATTAAAACCTAAGGCAATTTACTCTGCTGAAGGGGGTCAGCTTTAATAACCAGCACCATCTTACTAGAACTGCTGTGAAATTTCATTAACACTGTACTGCAGTCACATATCAGTGAGGTTTACAATTACTACTTGATTATACGTCTGTATAGATCGTTAGGCACAAGCTCCTTTTTGTGCCCTGTATTGTTTGGTGCACGAGGTCTCTTTTCAGCTGAGTGGGAATTCTATTCCAGAAAGAAAGTGATAATAAAATGGTGAATGTTGGAACTGTTCCTCTATTCAGCACAAAATTACCAGATGCGTTGCAATTTCTAGTCATTATGTATTTTAATCTATTCACTTCTTAAGTTAGACATCTACTTGAAATCTAAACAAAAGTGATTTCAGATGTAAGGAAAGAGAAATATAAGCAAAAGTGGTGCAGGGACTGTGAAGCAGGAAGAATCTGACACTAACTATTCCTACCTCTACAAGAAAAACTGCTCTCTACTGCATATATTATTTTCCGAGGCCAACTGACTGCTCTAATGTGTGAATAAACATCTAGAATGGACTGAAGAATCACAAAGGTGCTGCACTGAGGAGAAATATAAGTGGGAATATTTTTTCTATAGGTTGGTATTTCTAAGGAGTTACTTTCAGTGATAGACTAGAATCTTTTAAGTTAAACTTTGAAAATATTTTATAACATTTTAATTAATTGTTTTGGAAAATAATATTGCTTTGCATAGTGTTCAAAAATAGGTCAATGTGTGGAAATTTAAGTTTCAAATACTAAGGTGAGATTCTGTACCACAGGTCTGTATGAGTATTAGAAAAGCAAATTATTAATCATTTTATTAACCATAATATCCACAGTTCCATAGGCTACAATGAGATATAAAATCAAAGTTAAAAGTTGACACTTATCAATTATCCCAAGCCATCACTCACAGATCTGTATGAAGTCCAGTAGCCAAGTAATCCTACTGCATGGTTCATAAATTTACAGGTATGTTTTTCTAATAGTAAACTCTAGATAATCACAAAGGATTGACCTCAACATCCAGGGTCCGTCTGACCTCACAGAATCACTAAGGAACAATTTTCCTTTATAATCCTGACTCAAGTCTCTTTCCATTGCTTATTTATACCCCATGACTTTGATTCTACTTGGAACTGCTGTGGTCAGGAGTAAACCCTCTGCAACCTTCATTTTGGGATGAGGATCCTGGTAGCATCTAATCTTTTCAGCTTGAGCTGCTCAAGTTTTAACCATTAGGCAAATGGACCACATTTGTTTTTCTTAAACGAGGTAGCCATATCTGTCCTATAGTGACGGCGACTGTTCATGACATGTTAACTTAAATGAACTGAGAAATGCCTAGTGGATTAATGAAGCACAGCTCTTTGTGAGTCTGTGCAAGTGGCACAGAGCCCAGCAAACTAGGGTAGGAAGAGCCAGTACTGGTCTGGGTAGCAGCAATTGACAGACTTGTACCCAGGATGGAATAAAATGGGAAAGAAGATGGAGGTGTTCTTGTTTTTAAAAGCTCCAGTCTTCCTGCGCACAACTGTGCTTTCAAGTGCTGCAGATGCCTGTATGCATCAATTTCCAAGGCTTCAGTTTGTTCAGCCAAAGCACACCGACACCAGTGACCTTCCAGCCTTTTGACCTCGGGCTGCTGCTGCTTGCTCCAAGAAGTCCATCTCCTTTCCTGACCAGGCACTCAGTCCTCTGGCTCTTGAGCACACAGGAGCCTGGCTCAAACTTTCTCAGCTGAGCCTACCTCATAATTACCTTGCATAATTATATATCTATATTCTGTGGATTCGCTTTCTGTAGAGAAACCTAATATAAGGAACCTTCCTGCTAGTTTGAGATTATTGCTTTAGTATACTGATTAAAAATTCCCACTTTTCACTCAATATTCTGCCTTCCATTCCTTTTATCCTGCTAATTTTCCAAATAAAATAACTAATTTAATCCTCATTCTTTTTGAGATTCTTGCAGTCCATACCATGAATGTGAACCATTAGTTGAGTATTCTGCTATACCAGGATTCCAAATCCCAAACTGCTTATTATAGCAAATAAGGACTTCTACTGCTTATTAAAGAAAATACTTCTTATTAAAAGTGAAGCCATTAATTTCAACTCTCATGACTTGCTGAATGAAGTCACATTTTACTGTTTTCCATGAGAGTACCTTCGTGTGTACTTTGCATCCTGCCTTATCACCACCACTGGGGATAACCCAAGGCAGAATCTATGATTTCAGGTCACTCTGCAGTATCAAAAGACTTCAAATCTTGCTAAGCCCAGAATATGTCAAAATGGTCAGGATCACAGAATAACAATTTTAGACATCCTCCTACTCTTTTTGGGAAATTAAACTTTTCCCTCCTTTAGTTTGGGAAGTATGCTGCCAGAATATTGTGGTCGTTGGCTTCCTTATTCTGCTGGTACGTTCCATACATCTAAACATTCCACTTATGCCACTGACACCTCCAGAATTTAAAGAGGAAGGAAGCCAGAGGTTTATGTGGCTAGGATATGTTTCCAGAGGTTCTTTCGCAAGCTAGATTCAGGAATTCCTGGGCTGGAGAGCGGCCAAACTGACAGTTGTTGCCACTCTGACCTCGATATGCTTTTTGGGGATTCATTTTAGCACAGGTTGCTCAGACTCCTGGAGCCAACAGTGCACTGCTGCTAGATAGTCCTAACTCCTCTAAGTACCTACCTGGACATTTGAAACCACACTGCATCCTTTCTCAATGAATATTTCCAAGCCTTAATAGGGTCCTTGTTTTAGGAAATAATTTTGAAACAAGTTCTTCTTTCAAGGCTATTTTCTATCTATGATTAGAGAAAATGAAGCATTGACTCTCATCTGTAATAATACATTCCAATCACATGAAGTCCTTCTGGTAATGCAGGCTGTGCTTCAGACTGAGTTTGCACTCTGTAGTTAAGGATAATGGTAAGAAATCCAAAGGGATCGTAGCACACCAAAAAATCTCTCTCTCTCTCTCTCTCTCTCTCTCTCTCTCTCTCTCTCTCTCTCTCACACACACACACACACACACACATACACACATACACCATGACACACACACACACACAAACACACACACCAGGAATAGAACTCATTACATTGATATTGTCAGACAGGCACTTAAGATACTGAATTATTATATCCCT
>NW_004524767.1:2257851-2259816 GCF_000260255.1 Octodon degus | reverse complement strand
CACACACACACACACAAACACACACACCAGGAATAGAACTCATTACATTGATATTGTCAGACAGGCACTTAAGATACTGAATTATTATATCCCTAGCCCCCAAAAATCTTTCAAAAATATTTCTCTAATTTGCAATTGACCACTTCAATTTTGCTACCATATGTTTTTAGTAAGAATGAGTATAAGTCTTATCCTTACATACGAATGACTCAGTAACTGCCTTGGAACTGTGCGGCTGGCTGGCCCCTTGGTTTTATTTTATTTTACTTTTAAAGAGGAAACATTTATTATGAGAAAGAAAATTTCTATCTGAGGACAGAAGGGGGTCCAGAAAGTTGGTTGCCCATCAACCAAACTCCTTTCTCCAGGGTGTTTATTGAACAAAGCCATAAGGTGAGGCAGGCTTAAATTGGAAATTAATCAATAGATTACAAATAGTCCCTAAAGTAATATTAATCCAATGGCAAATCAAGTTTGAGGGTGGACAAAAATATAGTCATCCTGTAAGTATACAGCAAGTATAGCCTCTTGAGGAATATTGATTAAATGTGGATCAAAGGGGGAAACAAGTCACACAGGAAGCACACATGAGCAAGCAAGGCATTTCCTGCAAGGCGCAGGTTGAGACTGATGCCTGCCTAGAATATCAATCACTGCTGTTCATCTTGAAGGGAGTATATGGAAGAATAGTTCTTCTTTTGCTTCAAGTCTGGCCTTCACTGATTGCTTCCAGCAGCAGCTGTCTTCTGCACTGACCTCTGGCAGGTCCAGCCCTATCTAATTGCATACACTATTTCTGCCTAACTTAGATATCTATAATATTCTTTCCTCTGAAGAAGTACTTCTACTGGCCATGAGGTAGCAAAGCATGAGGACTGATCTGGCAGCTTCCAGCTGAAGAGGGTCATACTTGTGTGATTGGCAGTTAGAGATACTCCACAGAGTATCTACCTAAAAGCCCTCCATAGATGCCAGATGTTCTTGTCTTGAATAGACATACAATTTTAAGTCTGTAGGAGAAAAGGCCATGGAAACAATTAAGTATGCATGGGACAAACAATGAAATCAATGGGACAATTATGAATATAATAAAAAGGTTTACCTTCAGTATAAGCCAGTTATAGCTTTACACAAAGAAGATAAAGAGAAGATCTGGGAAATTTCAGAATCTGATATGTTATTAACTTGTCATCTAATATCTCAAACAGCTATTAGAAGAAGGACCAGCAATGCACATCTAACATTCAGCTTTTATAATTGCGCAATTGTGCTGCTTTTAAAAATTCTAATGCCACCTGATTTGGGCAGATGGCTTACCTCATTAATTTTACTTCTTTGTTCAGGAGAGACCAGCCACAGTGTCATTTAAGGCCTGCCGACTATAGGTAGTTAAGGTCTTGATGTACTGTGTGACACTGTATCCCTAGGGAAGGGATGAGTACAGAAGCCAAATGATCATACCAGTGAAACGCACTTCTAGACCATTTGTAGCACAGGCAGGGTAAATTTGCAGGTCCATCAGTACTTTTGATATTTCTGCCTTGTAACCATGCAAATCACAGCATGCATCTTCCTTCCATTGATTGGGTAACCAAGGCTACAGATTGGTTCAACAGGACCCATGAGTGCCATTGAGGGCATCCCATCTAATTCTGGGGCAATTAAACCAATTTGTTTTAAACCAATCAATGGCTTAACCAGTATTAAGTCTCTGGGGTAGAATATAGGATTTCTAAACACCAGGGCCCCAAAATTTAAAGACCCAATCCAGAAATGGGCATCCGAGATAAACACACGCTTCTCAGAGGACGAAATTAAAGAAGCGAATAAATATATAAAAAAATGCTCCATATCGCTAGCCATTCATGAAATGCAAATTAAAACCACATTGAGATATCATCTCACCCCAGAAAGAATGGCTATCATAAAGAAATCACCCAACAACAAATGTTGGAGAGGCTGTGG
>NW_004524767.1:2255008-2256556 GCF_000260255.1 Octodon degus | reverse complement strand
GATGTAGAGTGGGCCTAAGGAGAGTCACATGGGGAGAAGACACTCTCTCAGGCTTTCACAGAGAGCACATTGGCCAAGCAATGGCCGTGACTCATCCATATGGCTGCACTGACAAAGGTTCTACAATCTGCGGTACAGGATCTCAGGATAAATCCTGAGGGCATTTCACTGACCTTCTCAGACCAAAAAGCTACAGCTCTTGATGCAAAGGTCCTGCTTACCTTGGTCTTAACCATCCAGTAGAAAAGTATGAAGATGAAATATAAGAAATAAAGCCATGCTGTTAAGTTGAAAAAAAAAAGAATATGGGATTTCTGTTTTTGTAGGCTGATCTTCCATTAGCTGTTGAAGAGTCTTGCAATTTAAGCAGTAAGGTGACATCCTTCAGTAAGGCATCTGTCTCTCCACCAAACAGAAAATCATTAATGTGAAAAGGGCATTCCTAAAGCATTTTAAATGAACCAAGGCCTAGAATTTGTGGTGTATTTCTTTTTTTTTATGTATTTGGTACAGGGTCTCACTATGCAGCCCAGACTCATAATGATCCTCCTGTTTTCAGCCTCCTCAGTGCTGGGATTACCAGCTTGCACCACTATTCCCATTCTTCATCACTGACTCAGCATGCCCCCACAGCAGCCAGCATGGCATGTGAGGCCAGGGAATCGAACCCAGTCTCTGAACTTGCCTAAGCAGCAGCTTAGTTTATAGAGCTATCTCACCGGCCCTGTGGTGCATTTCTTATTTTAATAGAGTTAAAGGTAATAATAAGTAAGGTCATTGTAATTAGGTTTCCTGAGCCATTTTGTGGATGTCTCTTTAGGATCTCATTTTTGTTAACTTTTCTTTATGACTGTGATCTTCAAGCACAATGAGGATGACAGAGAATGTCCAGTGCCTGAGGAAAACCCTGTATGATGGTTACTTTAAAAAAAAAAAAAAAGGCCCATTATCACTCTGTAAGCTCTTAGGAAGTTCAAATCTGTGGATGATCTCTGAGAATAAAACTTTTACCACCTCTTGTGCCTTTTGCTGTTCTACAAGGAAAAACTTTAACCCAGGTTTTGAAGGCATTTTCCCAGACTAATAAATATTAAACTCCTTTATTCTTTGGCATATGAGTGAAATCAAACTGCCAGGAAACCTAGAACCTGTTTTGTTTTTTGTGTTTTTTTTTTTTGTTTTTTTTTTTTTTCCAGAACCAGGGATTGAACTCAGGTCCTTGCACTTGCCAGGCAAGTGCTTATTATACTGAGCTATCTCGCCAGCCCCAAACCTGTTCTTAAGAGACTGAAATAGCAATTATAGCCCATTGGCTCTTAGAACCTTCTATTGATGGAGTCTGACATATTATTTTAATTCTCTCTTGCTTAATCTATAATTGTCTGCAAAATTCTGTCTTATGAGAAACAGATTATAATAATTAATCCATTATTTTTGACCAATGAAAAAATTCTTAAGTTATTATACATAGACAATAAAGGACATTGTGTTTATAAAACCACTTTTAACGTAAACATTTTATTGACTTGTAGCTAACAACCTGGATGA
>NW_004524767.1:2245165-2254878 GCF_000260255.1 Octodon degus | reverse complement strand
GGATAAAATAGATAAAATTTTTCTCTCCAGAATGGGAGCTGGGCTTTTAGGCATAACTAAAAGCGATGTGTACAAAGAATGTTATCCCAGCTATAGCTTAAGTGAGTTACCTTTTATCTTGTGACCCTTTTATTGAGATATGATAATTGGAAAGAAGACCAGGGCTGAAGAGGATAGCCAAGAGATGTGTCACTGTCCAGCCAGTGGCTGCTCTTTGTCCCTCTACAGGTGTGACTACTCAGGGCTCCTCTGTGGAGATGACAGTTCTGACAGGGAGGAGGCAGAGCGTCCTGGGGCCCTTTAGTCTTGCTGGGGAAGCTGGGAGGCTGAGCCTAGGCCCTGGAGCCTCCACTTCAGAGTGTAATCTAGCTTCCAGTGGCTGCCTTAGCAGACAGCACGTGGTGTGGGAGGAGTCCTAAGGCAATCCCTCTGCAGGTGGTCTGGCTTTTGGCAGTGGCAGCAGGTTAGGTTTATAGTCACTGAACTCTTCTTGGAGACTTCAAAATCAAACTTAGCATCTGCATTTTTTTTAAGGCCACAATAAAGGCAGCTGCTTTTTGTTCTCTTTGCTTTCTTTCCTTGGCTTTCTCCCAGTCTCAATTATAGAATGCTAAAGCAACAGTTTTTGCTAAAGTAGCAAGGGAAATATCTGAAGCAAAAGCTATTTTTTAAAAAGACTTTCTTAATATCTTGGGCTGACTGGGTAATAAATGTATTGTTAAACATAATCTGTCCAAATGAATCCTTCTAAAGACATGTGTTTAACCAGTGTCTCTTGTAAGAAAGAAGAGAAAAGATCTACGAAGGCAGAGAGGCTATTATATTTCTCTTGATAAATAGTTGGCAATTTAAAATAACTAGATGGCTTGTTTTCGTCTTTCTTTGATCTTCACGAAAATACCCTTAAAGTGTCTCCTTCTCCAATCTCCTGTCTGGCGGTTAGGCTAGCAAGGGTCTAGTTGGATAGGAACTGATCGGGCCCCAGTGGAAACTGGTTGTGTCCTTGGCTGCCTATCTTCTGGTTGTCTAGAATTAAAAGTACAATGCTCACCCCAAATGTAATAGCATGTGTAATCTCTCTTTAGAAGCCAATGTTTGAGTTAAGATTAACATTACATCTTCCCAGTCTCACTTACACATATGAGTAAGTATTCTAATGATCTCAGTGCACTTGTCAGTCATTGGAAAATTTTTCTAGGTCTAGCTGGATCTATTTTTGATCATTGACAGAAAATCTTATGAACATTGGTTGTCTCATAGGCTATCATTATACTTATAGCATAAATAGGAATTATTTCTTTATGTAAATAAATTTTGAGCATAAGACATTTCTGACCATTTTCTCTTCCACAGTATGTTTCTAGTTGTAAAAGGGCAACATAGTTAATACTTTCCTCTGCATCGCATTTTGGCTCTAGGCATTACATAGGCCATATTCATGTGAAGAAAAATATCAAGCAGCTTTTTTTTTTTTCAACATGGAAGGGTCTAATATCTTCCAGTGCTTAAAAATGCATTGCAAAGGAGTGAGAGGCCTCAACGTTGAGTTCCCCATGTCTAAAATGAAAAAAACAAATTGGTTGCCTCCTTTAATATCTGATTTCTTTGTATACTCTTGTGGCATTCCATGAGTATCTTCCACTCCAGAGAAGGGGAATTTTGTCCGTAGAGAGAACAGAAGACAAAACTTCACCATCCTATCCACACTTAAACTGGTGTGCAATTTCATCTTCCCAGGGAGCTAGTAAACTTCTCCATTAGAACAAGTTTCACTTTGTCTCAACTCTGTTAGTAATGTTTCAAAGAAGGAAACAATTTTGTAATCAACTATTGTTTTCCTTCTTGGAAAGAGGACCTATACTAAAAAGTGAGTTGGAAGTAGAGCACTTTGCAGGTTGTGAAGGAGATTACCTCTACAGACAGATGCATCAATTCATAGGAGAAATTCTGCCATGAGTCCTAGGGTGAAGAAGTCTCCATGAAACTCATATTATCAAATTACTGAGGCAATCTTTCCTAGCAACAGGACAAAGCTCTGCTTTATTTAATTTTTTACATTTTTGAAGTTTACAGGTTAAACTTATACTTGTCAGTTAGCAATCATATTTTACATGTTAGTAAAAGCACATTTATTAGTCTATGACACATGAGATGAAAGGCTAACTAAAATCTGCCTTAACACTTAATGTATGTAAGTCTTTCCTTCTGATATTTATTTACCTCCATGAAGGCAAGGGATTGTTGCAAGCTGCCTTAGCCTCACTCCTGGATGGGGAATAGTCTAAGGACAAGGTAGTTTAAAATTTAATCCTCAACAAGTTGGAGAAAAACTGAAGTTTTTGACTCAAGAATAAAGAGAAAAATATGATAGATAAGTGTAGATATTTCTGATTGGGAGCCAGTTTCCACTGGCAGAAGCCAGTTTCCACTGAGGAACTTTTAGGTTTCTGCCAGAGAGTAGGTATCACGCCCTTGTCATGACACCTCAGTTGTTCTCAGTTTTTACTGGTTTATGAAACCAGATACTAGTTTCCAAAAAGGAATCCAGATGTCTTTTTGGCCAACATTCCATTAGTCATTGGCTTCAAAGCAGGAAATTCCAAAACAATGCTAGGAAATATGTTCACAGTTTTAAGAATGGCAACTGCTCTAAGTGTTTAACTAGCTGGCAGAGTAACAACTGTTTCTGTAGGGTATAGGTAAAAGCCTGAATAAGATCATTACTTAGTGTTTTATAAGTTGATAGTAAATGTTTTAAAGTCCATAATTTATTTTCAAAGTATTTTCTCCTAAGTATATAAATGATAACTAAATCTAAGAAGGGAAGAGGAAAAGTTGTATATCCTTCCTTAGGCTAAATGTGCTTTGGTCTCATAAATGTGGTGCTTTGGAAATAGCACTTTCTGGTTTCCCTCAAAGTTAGTTCCTTCCACTTGTCTCAGGTTCAGCCTCCTGAAGGAGACACTAAGCTGGGACTTGATTTTTATGTGTGTTCTTCTGGATGGATGGGCAAAATCCCAACGTTTCAGCTAACGCAGAAATGGGTATGCATGTGTCCTTCATGTAGAATGACTACCCTGTGGTCAGCTTTAGTGAACAGTGATAGTCTATGAGATTCACTTAATTGTTGGATAGGAGGGAAAGGTTGCAAGGGTTTAGAATTCTTTTCTCTCTAGTCTTACGTGTCAAAAAAATAAAAGTTAAGTACAAAGTGGCAGGAAAAGATTAGAAAGCTAGAGAAATAAGGTCTTCTCTCATAGCCACAGTGAGTAATAGAGACAATTTGTCCCTCAGTAATTATTCTCAGGTAATAATGGAGAATCTCAAGAGCTAAGATTGCCTCCTCACCAGTGCAAAATCAGGCCAATAAGAAAACTGAAGCAAAACAGCCTTGACATTTCCTCTAGGTTGTAGAGGAGGATCAAAGTCAACATGACAGTGAAACCTGCCTTCCAATTTTAGGAGCAGCCACCAGCATAGTGCCTTTCAACTGGTGGAAGGAGTCCCATGTTTTCTTATATAAGCACATATATTTCTAAGTATAAGTAGATTTTAATTAAAAGACCCATTTTATAACATTTTATATCAAGACCCATCAGGGGATGTTCTAATATTACATTTTCCTAGTGTTACTATCTAAGATAATAAAGCACAGCAGTCAAACAAGTTAAACAGGTCAACTATAGAGCAGGCGTAAGATCAGAAATATATACAAATCAGAATAAATTGTCCCATAAAGAACAATTACAACCTTATAACCTTTCCATATTCTTAACCTGAATTTATCATCAATCCCCTCAAAAAATAAGAGAAAATATGGGCAAAAAGATAACATCATAAAACCTTTGATCACTTAAGCGAGTCACAACCTGAGATCCGTGACACAAAAGCGAGCTCTCACCTCCGTTCAGTTATCTCAGTGGAAGACCTCCGAATGATACAGGGGGATGAAATCCCTGACCTGCACAAAATTTTAGAGCCCAGATTTCTGTGCTCTAAAACTCAGAAATGAATTCTAAGAATAAAGGAGGTTGAGAGTAGGAAAAATTTATTGAGAGAAAGAAAGCTTCTGTCTGAGAGGAAGAGAAGGGGACCCAGAGGTGGATTGCCTTGGTCACTCAGTGTTAAAACCCAGAAGACATTAAAAATAAAAAGTACCTTTTAACATCTGTTAGCTGATTTTATGTCTCAAATCTCATTATATTGTAGAATTTCTTTATATATCCTTTTAACATCTGTTAGCCTGCCTGTTATCACAAATCTCTATATATTCTAGTTTTGTCCCAAATCTGTACATACGATAAAATTGTAGAATACCAGAGTGTGGATCAAAAATACATGAGCCTTAAAATACCATGACTCCCTTACTTTAAGAAAAAGTAAAGAGGGAATTTAGTGATCAGTTTCTTGCCTTAAAACCATATAGGATTTTGGTTTCTAATTGACTTTTCAAAAAAGGCAAGTCTTTGCTGGTTTTCTCATTTTTAAAAATGAAGAGGAGGACAAGAATATTCAGCACACATGAATCACTTGGAAGAAGGCTGTCTGTATTTATTCCATCTGCCCCATACCAACCCATTCTGCAAACACAGTGAGTGCTCTCCTTACTTCAGCCTTTGTTTTCATAACTCTAGAAATTTCTTGTCTTACTGTTTTGGATATGTTTATAATCATATTAATTACTCAAAAAACCTATATCTTTAATAATTCCTTTATGATTTTTCCTTATAAGAATTTTTTATCTAAAATGTAATTTAATAGTAGCATACATATTTAGTTTATCATGATTATTTTACTCTTAGGTGTAATTATCTGCTTAATTACTTCCCCTTAAATAAATTACTGAGCTCTTAAGGATGCAGATTATGTCTAATATTAACTTGTTTTCTTATTACTGTCACATTGTGTAGCATGTCACAACTGTTTGTTGGAAAATTTGGACAGTTAAATCATTTAATTCCTTAAAAGGACATATAGCTAAATTAAGTGATTTTCATTGTGTTTCTCTCTAAAATGTAATTGAATATAGAGTGAGAAGAGCACTTTAGACAAACCTGAGTGATGCTTGACTTTCTATGTGGAGTAATACTCTCTTGACTTTTACTAACATTTTCTATTCTTTTTACTTCAATAGATGGCTACTGAATGGCCATTCATAATTCTTGGTCTGAGTGAGTCATTAAATTTTATTTTTAACAAATCTACTTCTTTCTAGTTTTGCTTAACTAGAGAAATATGTTATTTTGTTAGAGTGATAATGACCAAAGCAGTGTGCCTGAGCTGCCACTTACTTTCTAGAAACCATTAGCTAACAGAAAACACTTCCCCAATGCACCCATTATTACTGCAGAAAAAATAAACTGCAGCTGACTCTTGACTGTATGACTGTAGATTACAAAATAATGATCTACATGTTCAAAGAGAAATTTTATTTAGGAAACTTAATTCATTTATCATATTTGCTAACAACTTTTTAGAAGTTAAATGAAAAGATAACCTAGAAAAAATAACCCATTTATTTATGATTTATAAAATCATATACTTCTTAAGGGCTATAAAAATTAATTTATTTTTTTCCATACACAATTTCTGAAAAAAAAAGTGTAGTTCCCAATTTTTTTTAGCCCAGACTCAATGTCTTCAATAAGGAAGTATTTTTGAGCTGGGTGTTGCAGTGCATGCCTGTAATCACAGTATTTGGAAGGCTGAGGCAAGAGGATCATTGTAAGTTCAAGACAAGCCTGGGCTACAGAGTGAGCTTGAGGCCAGCCTGAACTGCATAGTGAGACCTTATCTCAAAAAGACAAAAACAAAAAAGAGCATTTTCTATGCTCCTACTATATGAAAAAATTACAGTGTGCTATATGAGATAAAACTTTCACCCCTGAGAATTATTGGATGTAGAAAACTATATGAACACACAAAAAAAGAATTAAAGTAAAATGAAGTGATTGAACACATAATAAATGGTAAATTTACAAATAGGAAGATAGAGTCAATACAAGGAATAGTAAAAGAAGATTATAAATAATTAGGTGAAAGTTGAGCTAGAAAGAATAATTTGGTGCATAAGATTAGACTGAAAGATATGTTGTATCTAGTAATAAAGTAATATTTTAAAAATCTAATATACAGTTATTATAAGAAAAATTCATTTATTTTGTCATCAAAGTGGTAGGATACTTTGTAATACAGGCAACTAATAGAATTTTAACTTTTAGCAATGTAAATTTTGCTTCAATTCAACATGCCATAACACTTACTTATGAACTTTACTATCAGAACTCTGATACCAGTACCTTATTTGTAATCTGACAGTCCATATGAAAGACACTGTTCTTCCCACAGATGTGGTAGAGGCTGAAAGTCCACACAGCCAGACGCTGAGTGACACCCACTGTGTCTTCCCTACTTCCTCTACCTTCTTACTGACCATAGTTCATGTGAGCCAGGAATGTCACCTGATTCAGGGAAGCTAACAAATACATGACAGGGTTAACTCTGCAGCCTGCACCTAAAGTTTTGGTTTTACTGAAACAAATTGCTCCTACTCTTGAATGACATATGCAAAGAATCATGCATAAAGAAGAGAATTGATCAGCTAGAGAACAATGGGGACATATTTGTGTTAAATTATTGCAGAACATCTGATCAAACTGTTACCTCCTTCTGCCCCTGGGTCTCAGGCACTGACAGCGGTCAGGTGTGACGGTGTGATGGTCCCTGTTCCGCAGTCAATGAGATCTGGGCACTGGAGGTTTCCTGTACTTGGGTTTCTATGGACTTCATTTTGTTTGCTTCTTTGTCCTCTCTCCACTGACTTTTTTACTTAAGCTGGCTTTATGACATCTGTTTATTACAGTCAAAACATTTAGTAAGGCATATACCAGATGTATTTAAGGGCCTTTCAGTGTGGCTCTCTCTTTGCCTGAAACACTTGTTCTCCTAGCTTACTTTAACATTACTAACTCCTGTGCATGTATTTATGCCCCAAGACTTGTTGTAAGTAGGCATTCCTGGTGAAGCATTTCTGACCATGCCAAAGGTACCTGATATACCTTCTTTAAGTATCCTCCTATGGTCGCACTCATTTCATTCTATCATATTCATCACACCCTATTGTATGATCCAAAATATATTGACTTTCTACTAGACAGTAAACTTTTTGAGAACTGGTGCACCACTGGACTCATGTTTATACTTCTGTGCCTTTAGGAATGCTGCCTAGCTCAGTGCAGGTGCTGAAAAATTACTAGGTGAATAAAAATAGCAATGCCTCTAAAACATTCAATTATTTGAAAGTGAGCGTGTTACAAGGCATGACAGATATCTTTTATGAACCTGGAGAGAGTAATTCCCTTGGTCTATGAATTTTGACAATGATAAAAGTAATGAACATAAATAAAATGATTAAAATTATTCATCTTATGTTTATCAAATGAATACTAATTTAGGATGATTGTAGGAGTTACTGAAATAACTCAAATAAATTCAGTGGTACAGAGTTAATGTGAAGGAATGAAGAAGGTATTCTGAGTTGTGTTTTAAAGAGCAAAACATTAAATTATAACTACTAATTCAAGTTCTTCTTAAACTTATGAAAATGCACACATGATTTATGACAGGAAAGAAGTAGCAGACTCATTTGGTATCTTGACATATAGGTGTGTTTCCTTGCCAAAATAAGCCCCCAAACCAAATATTTCTAAGTCACAGTTTTAAACTATGTGAAGAATCTTATGAAAATATCAGTGGGATTTGAACTGTAGCTACATATTAATTTTCCACTGTGAACAGAATTGTTTTAAACATTTTATGAAATTTACATTTAGTACCATATGGCCAATTGTATTCTTTACAACATGTAGATACTGTTGTAGTCTCAAAGCGTTAATTTTCTGAATCTTAAGAAACCAACAAGCTGGACAGTAAAGCTAATATGTGCCTAAAATTCCTCGACTGCTCAGCCCTTTGCAAAGCTCTTAGACGCCGTCTTCACATAACCCTGTCCCCCACTGCATCGCTGCACCTGCCAATCCGCTACAGGCTCTGGCGCGTGTCACTTCCCTCCCATTGGATGGCTGTCATGGGAGCTGCCCAATGGTGCGCTGCTAATGAGGCAGCTTAAAGAGCAGCTGGGGATGCGCAATTGCTGGATTAGGGTCAAGGCCAAGAGAAAAAGTGGATGAGAGAGATAGTGGCTGAATGCCTGCCAATAAACAGGGCTTCTATTATCCTGCTAAAGCAGGACATTCATTACCATCTATTGCGACATAATTTGGGTTCAGTCAAGCTGTCTCTCTCTCCTTGGATTTACAATTCATAAAGCACAAATGGTCCAAAGGGTGCATTGTCCCTTGTAGCTGTGTAACCCTGGGTGAGGGGAAGGCATGGCAGAAATGAATGAGCTATGAAGCTGCTCATGTGAATACCATCAGTGCTGACACCTTGTTCCTTGTTGCTGTGACATAAGTTGTAGGCAGAATGCCAAAATAGTTTGCATCTCTCTGGAGCCCATGTGCTCATTAAGCAAAGATGAAATAAAAAAAGGTCCTGTGTGTCCTGTGGAAAAATCAGATCCTACTGCTAACAGCCAGCACCTCTACGATAATTTCCTGTAGTCAGTAGTGAGATTGTGCACAGAAACAGGGGTGAGGTTTGTCTTTCCTTGAGCTTATGAATCCCTGATTTTTTTAATCATGTTTTTCTAAGGATTAGAAAGTAATATTTCTATGATTTTTATTAAGTTTGTTACTTCCACAAATGAAATAACATGCAGAAAATTAAAAATCTCACATACCTTTTATCTTTTATCAAAAAGATTTCTTAAAACAGAATAAATATGTCTCTTCTTTTTCCTTTCTCTCTATACTTCTTTTTTTTTTTTTTTTTGAGGCCTGAACAAGCCCTCAGGGCATTTCTGGTTTGACTGGAGTATCTGGGTTTGAACCAGTGGAAATTGAGCCTCACCGCTTTTTTCTCTCTATACCCCTGCTGATCTTTTTTTCCATTATCTTTCCTAATACATTTCAGATTCTGCACTAAAGCCCACCTACCATTTGAACTAACATTGACAGATGTTCCTGTCAATATACCCTACTCAGAAAAGCAAATGAACTTGGTGAAAAGAGAGTAGGTACAGTAATGCACAGCAAATAAACCAAGGCAAGTGAAAATAGTACATCACTGTAGTAGAATCAGTGATATTCTAAGAGAAAAGGTATACATCACATGTTTCAATTTGACTATTAATAGTGTAGAGAGTAACTTGGTCCATGTGCCAGGTTGACCCTACAGAGCATCCTCAAGGTCAGCAAACAAATCACAGACAAAATTACTTTGAGTTCATCAGCAGTCCTTATATGTTTTGCTATTGTGGCTTTAATACAGGTGAATTCTGGATTGGCTCACATATCTGGGGGGTTCCTTGAGTCAATCTCCAATGGCTTCTATCTTTGGGTGCCACAATTCTACCTTCTCTGTGAACACCATTATTGGGTGTACATTGATTATATTTGTCTTGTAATTATTTCTATTTATTTACAGAAGGAATACTGCTATTTAAAATTATGATCTTTTGACACCACATGCTCACCAGCATAGGTATTTTAAAACATAGGTACCGCAAAACACAGTAAGTGACACAAAATCTACTTCTGATTCTTTCTTTTCTTTTTTCTTTTTTTTAAGGCTATTTTTTTTTTTTTTTTTTT